>NC_042299.1:12833638-13190365 GCF_901000725.2 Takifugu rubripes
AATGAAAACAGGAATGTCACTGTGCAGGTTTGGGAATTGGGCTCCACCTGTGGAGAGATGCACTGCTTTGACTGTAATCGCGGTCATGTTGCCTGGATTTGGAGATTTCAATTTAGCCTTACTGGTATGTCAATGACAACTGCGATCTCACTCCCAAAATACATTTTAATATAGGTATAAAAGTGATTTCAAGTACCTTGTCTCAAATATCGAACCACCCTGTTTATCTGCACACTTCAACTTCCTTGCAGCCAAAATTTCTCGCAAACAACAAAGTCAATTTTGACACATAATCTCAAAAGTATCATTTTACGTCCAGAACGCCTCTGGAGCCACGCTGTTAACCAAGTTAGTGCTGCAACGCAATTACTCTGCCAAGTTTTCCTCATGAATGCTAATGTTAGCGAGCTAACTGGTTAAATGTAATCATCAAATCAATTCATATAACTGAGGTGATCTCTTTATACACCGAGTCCACATTTGATCTACAAATTAAACTTACCACTCTGTTCTCCAAGAAAGACCAATTTAAATTTTCTTAAAGGATTTCCGAAGTCTCCGGCCGTCGACATGACTGCAATAAATAAGCCTTGATGTTACTTTTCGGGAGCTCCCCAGCTAGCCAGCTCCTGCTAGCAATCTACTGCTTTTCAAATATATAAGAGCTTTGTCAGGTTTAAATGTTTCGCTGAATTTTGGACGGTCTGTAGTTTCAAAACCAGCCGCTTTGACTTCCAGTTACTTCCTAATAACTCTGTGACTAGTGCAGCCAAGTTAGCATTACTGATAATTCTATGACAAGACTAAACCACTGCCAGCTAACCACTAGGCTTCTTCTTCGTCTTAATAAAGTTGACTGTTGACGCCGTGGTGCTGCCCCCTTTCGGTCAAACAACGCACAGCCGATCTCCGTGTAGGCGAAAACAGCAGATCGGCGACAGGAAAATATATATGTCACTCATTCATTATTAAAATACTAGTTTAACAAAATAAGTAAAGAAAATGAAGTTGGGCCGCTCGTAACTCGTCCATTGTGTACCCTCCCACGAAAGGGATAAAGCGGTTATGAAGATGAGACGAGGCAATAAAGTTCTATAAAATAAATGATTAAAACCAATACCAAAAGAGACGGAATTCAATGTGATGAAACTTTAACTTTAAACTTGAAACTTTAAAAGGCCACATATTTTCAAAGCAATAAGTATCTTATTAACATGTTATAAAACACAGCTTAGCGACCAGTGCATTATAACGCGTCATAGATGAGTACGACTATAACATTTGAAGTGATGAGGCTTAATCTAACAAACTGGGAGGACAGTAATAACTGTGAGGCATATGCTGAAGAAAGCACAACTGACTAAATCTTCTTGCAGTTGTCACCCTGAGGAACACTCCCAACTCCCCAGTGCAACTGCTCATGGGCTGAGTCCTCACAAGCCCTTTGCCGAGTTTGAGTGCAATTTTACAGCCAGCTGCACCCCAGAACACACTCGCAACTCTCAGGCTCCTGTGCAAGAAGCAGCCATACTGTAACAGAGGAGCAAAGAGGCTCCCTGTGTCGCGACCAGGCAGTGCCGTGCACATGGAGACAATCTAAGGTTGGTGTCCAGCTGGGGTCACTGCCCAGAGGGACCCATGTTCCTAAGGCATAGTGAACCAGTCTCCAGATGACAGGTGCAGAGTCGTGTGTGTCAACAATAATAGCCTGCTGTTGCTGTGTGTGTGTGTGTGCGTGTGTGTGTGTGTGTGAAATTAATACTAAGGTTCTTTTGATATACAGACTCAAATGGTTGGCTCTTTCAACTTCTCTTTTTTTCTGGCTTTCTACCTTCATTAATCTAAATACCGAATCTTATGTTTATTAATTCCACAATTCCACTCATTTGTGGCTCTTAAAGAGACTTGTCAACATTCTACAGACTGAAATACTGATTATTCCTGTGTGGTCTAGTATGTATAAGGGTTATATAGAGCGTGTTTACACAGGCATGTTTAGAAACCCAGATATGAACTTGCAGCAGTGTGTAATGTGAGCATGCCAGTAGTTCTACACATCTGCATTTTAACAGACACATTTTCATTGTAGCTGGAACCCAACGCGCCTCTACAGTATTAATCATATTCGTGCTGCCAATGATGCAGATGAATGACGTCGCAAGTGTGTGAGCGCTGTTTATGTGAGCTATTGTGTGCTTGAACTGAATGTTCTAGGTCACCGAAGACGCACCTGCGACTCTCCTTCATTCGTTTGCTCTCCATCCACTCGCTCCGACCAGCTGAGGCCAAATCTGCCGCTCTGTTTCTGGGAAATAGCGGAGAGAGAGAGCAGAAGGGGAGAGAGAGAGGGCAAGAGAGCCATCATTGCCCTCCCCCTTTTCTCCTCAGCAGCACTTATATGTCCTTGATCAGGGAAAGACCTGACTGAAGATGCTGATCCAACAAAATCCCTATTTGCTCCCTCCCCACCCACCCCCACAGCCAATCTCCTTCACACAAGATAAATGTTGTGATCTGTCTTGTTAGATATGCAGGTACACATCAAGAAGAAAAAAAAACCCTGCATGTGTGTGTTTGTTTTGTGAAGTGCCGCAGAGACTCGTGTCTGTGGCATTTCAATATAAATCTAATTGTATAGATGGCGAGCAAAGTGAGTGCGCACGAGCCAGGAAGTGAAGTGAACTTGTCTCTTCTGGCCGTGACTTCACGTATGACATCAGGTTACCTCATCATCATCATTTACCTCTGCAGGTCTTGACTCAGCCTCCTATAAGAACCTGGCTGTGACTCACATCTGTTTCATGCTTTTCCTCTTCTTTTGTTGCCCACCTCTGAAACGACACACATGCATCAGCATGATGCCACACATCTGCCTGAACCTCCCTGTGAGCAATGGAGGAAGTCCATTTTACCTCCCCAGCACTTTAATATAAATCTAATGAATGCAGCTTCAATGTCACGGCAAAGTACAATACAGCGCTCATGTCTCCTGAGAGAGAGAGAGAGAGAGAGAGAGGTGAATGTGTGTGTAGGGGGGGGCTGTAATGAAGGAAGGCTTGATGGAGGGACTGAGGAACAGAAGATGGGGAGTAGAGGAAGGCTACAAGGGTTGGGTCAGGGTAAAATAGCTGTGCTGTCATCACCAAGATGGTAAAATGGAGAGTGGAAGGTCAGAGTTGGGGGAGGATGGAGAAGAGCCACAATCCTCCTGTAATCTAGCTTCTGGAAGCTGGATCATGTGTGACAGAGGCTGAGACTGGGAAGCATCGCTTCCAGAATGGAACAAAGGATTGCCTTTGATCGCTGCAATCCTCCCGTTCCCCCTCCAGTGTCAGACAGTAGCAGGATGCCAGAGCAGCGTGAAGCATTCTTGCAAACATAGGGTAGCGATTAGAGCAGCAATTCCAGCACATTTACCAGAGGATGGAGGGAATAGGGGAGCGAGCCAGGGTGAGGGAGGGAGGGGAAGAAAAGATCTATGAGAGGAGGAGGAGGAGGAGGAGGAGGAAGTGTTGGGGGGGGGGGGGTGATGCAGGCTCAGAGTGTGACAGAGATAGAGCGGTTCCATGAGCAAGGCAGAGAACGTAAGGGCGACACAGGGAGAGGACGAGTGGCCGAGTTCTGCAGGCAGACGAGAGGGAGCGAGAGGAAGGAGGTAGAGAGGGGTCGAAGGAGAGCGGGAGGAGGGGGGAAAAGATGATGGAGCCCAGAAACAGGCTCCGGCGGACAGCTCTTCATCCGCGCTCTGTGCGGCAGACATGACTCTGAGCGCTGGACTGTGCTGAAATTAACCAGGGAGACAACGCAGGACGGCAGGTTTGCAGCCGGCACGCTGCCTCGCTTCAGCCTCACTGGATGCAGCAAAGCAGCTGATTTATTACCGAGGGGCTGCGTGGCAGCGTGTGCACCCGTGTGTGTCTGTTTGTGTGTGTGCGTGAAGATTTTATGGGTCCTCGCAGCGCTCGGAGCTGCGGGAGCCACCATTCCTCCAGTCATAAAGTGACATTCAGCAGGCAGGAGCTTTGTGTGCTGCTGTGCACCCGCAGCCCTCAGAAGGAAGACTCAGAGCTGTGTTTCAGTGACAGAGGGTGTGTTTACAACCAGTGAGGTGAGCCAAGGAAGATCAGCTATAGGCACTCTGCGTGTGTGTGAGGGTGTGTGTGTTTGTTTGTGTGTTTAAGCAACATTTGGACCAGTGCAGTAAAGACCCTGCAGGATGCGAGGACGAGCACAGGGCAGCTCCGATGGCAGGTAGAGCCCAAGGAGCACCCTCGAGGTAGGGAGGAGGACGAAGGGGAGGACAGGGAGAGAGAAGGGAAGGGAGAGAGGGGAGCGGAAGAGAGGGGGAGATCATGACTGTCATGTAGTGAGCTATAGCATATGCTGTATCGCAGCACAGAGCGGTGCGGAAGGGGGAGGACGAGCATCACTGCACAGGAGGTGGGGGAGGTAATCAGTTCAGTACCCCTCCTCGCCTGGGAAGGGAGGCAGAACGGGACTGGCCCGGAAAAGGCGGAGACCCCTTCTCAGAGAGAGAGAGGGAGAGAGAGAGAGAGAGAGGGAGAGAGAGAGTGTGTGTGTGAGAGAGAGACGCAGTGAAGAGAAGCCAGGTCGAAGTGTAGAGATCAAGGGAACCTGCAGGGCTTCAATGTAAAACAACGCAGGCTGGTCCTGAGAACCGGGAGAGGGACCAGTCCCCCCCGCCACTTTCTTCTGAGTGTGGTGCCACTTTGACATCACCATGGGGGAATGGACCATCTTGGAGCGTCTGCTGGAGGCGGCTGTCCAGCAGCACTCCACTATGATTGGAAGGTAAGACCCTGATTGATCACCGTGAGTAGATGTTTCATTTTCTGATTGTGTTGAACGACTTTGTTGAGATTACCTGATTAAACCCCTTTAGCCCCCCCCCCCCCCCCCCCCCCACTACCCCCAGGCTTCTCCTCTATTATACAGTCACTGTATTCCTCCACAACAATCCTCACCCCGTCCTCCTCCACACTCATCATTAGTTAAGGGATAAACTAATTGCACATAATCAATTGTGGGCTTTACTGGGTATTATGGTTAAGTCAGAGAGGCTCCCATGTTGATACTAGCCGATAGCCAGGCTATTGATAGATGGGGCTTGATGCTGTTGGCCATGGACCAATAGAACAGAAGGATGAGCTGGGGAGTGGGAGTGAGACAAGAGCAGAGGAAGGTGAGCGTACAGGTGCGGAAGGTAAAATTCAAAAAATGAAATTGCGGCAAACTGTGTGAACCGGAGGGAGGAGAAGGAGACGCTGTCGTCCCTCATTCAGCTTTTCCTCGCTGTCAGAGATGCTCACGCGCCAGTGTGACGCAATCCTAGCAGACAATACTTGTGAGAAAAGGCTGCTGGTGGAAGGTTGAACGGATGAGCTTTTAGTTTGATTAGCAGCGGAGACGAGCCACGGGGACATGCTGTAAAATCCGCTGTAAAAAAAAAAAAAAGAAGGAAAATAAGCACCCCACAGCATCTCTGTACAATTAATTAAATGCACCGCAGATTTTCCCACCCATTAAACACAATCTGAATGTTTCTGAAAATTTGTTTATCAGGGTAATATGGTTTGGCCTGCACTGCTGTGCTCCTTTACGCAGACCTCAGGTAGTCTGCATCAAGGGCACAATCTAACCTTCTCTCTACTCAGGAGCTTTGTTTTCTGTGTGTGTGTGTGTGTGTGTGTGTGTGTGTGTGTGTGTGTGTGTGTGTGTGTGTGTGTGTGTGTGTGTAAGTTAAAGGAGTGGAAATTGGCTCACACCTTTATTGACTACATTGTGCACCGGGCACAGAGCCACGATGAGGCCACATCTTTTAAAATCTGTGACATTGTAATGACATCAGATATGATGCGAGTTGCATTAGCAAAACGCACGTTGCTCAGGGAATGCCAAAAAGATACACTTTGGAGATGCTCCTTCCAAGGCTTTTGTCATTTAACCAATGAAATCGCCCGATTTAGCCTTTAGGTGGAATACAAATCTGCATAGTTTGGACCATGATGATTTTAAGATGCATTAAGTGATTTTTTTTTACCTTGTTATGGGATTAGCACTGTTATAACTGAAATTAATCTCTTAGCCATTTCCCAATTCTTTCGGTTTTCACAGCAACAAAATGAACTAAATTTGAGCTTCCCAGTGTTACATGCTGAAGAGACAAGTCATTCAGTACAGCAGCTTTGACTTAGATAAAACAATACATTTTCTCATGAGCAGCAAGACCAAACAAGGGCTAAATGCCAGTGAATATTGGAATTACATTCAACAGGTGGCCAGAAAAAGGAGACGAAAGGGATGTCCGTGTTGGTCTGTTTCTCCTGGATTTGTAAGTAGGCAACCGTTTGCTAACATGTTAGCCATAACAACTTCATAAGCTAAATGCTAACTGTTGTGAACTTGTTCTGGAGTCTTTCCGCCCCCTAGTGGTCAATAATTTCTTAATGCAGCTTTAAAATCCTGTCCTGGCACGAGAAGCTGAAAACGAATCTCCGGATGATTGAGTGACTTTAAGCCACAAACAGTTTTTCAGAGGCACAGAAGCAACTCTCAATTTGCCTGCTACCTCTCTTAAAATATCTATACTCTGATGTCTTTCGTAATTTGAGCAATTTAATGATCATGCAATTCATTTGTTGTCAGTTTGTTCTAATAAACACTTAAAATGCTGAAATGAGCCGTGGTTTTTCTGGCTCAATATAGAATGCACCATTTTTCAAAGCTCAAATATGTATATGAAGTGAATAGAAAAATTAGACCATGGATAGGAAAACAAAATCCTCCTTGTAACCCACAAGACATTAGCTTTGTGTTACTGTGCTGAATATGTGGAAATGCTTTGTAAATTATCCCTATGTGTTTTGACTCCTCTCAGATTGTGTTTGTCCTACAAGGCTCTTTAGTTGATCAGGTGTAACATTAGCTGATTTCCAATGAGGCTCCCTTCATCCACTGCATGCCTCTGCTATGTGAGTCAGGAAACATTGACTTTGGAACCCCTTTGCATAGTAGCTTTGAGGTTTTTTAGGGTGCTGATCCCTGAATTGACTTCTATTGGTTTTAAGCCAGTCGTGTCCTGCTAATTCAGCTTCTTTGCAGAATAACTAAAAAAAAGCACTGGAGGGCTGAGATGTAGAATGGTGAAGAGAGACCTTTAGGAGACCTAATAATAACCGGTTGTCTCGATTTTGGTTAATTGTAGGCAGGTATAAGAACCAATTAGACAGTCTTGGCAATAACACAGAACTAGTTAAAGACTTGATCCCCCAGCATGTGTCTGCATGGTCAGGAAATTAACGCCAATTTTAAATTCAAATCATCAGAATGTTTTGGATGTACCAGCAAGTTGAAGAATTGTTCACTTCTGGCACAGTGTTTGTGCTGTAAAGATGCCTCCGAGATCGCTAATCAACTCTACAACGATTACAGAGTCCAAATTGTGATACTGACCTCTATGGGTTGAAAGGTTCGAGCCTGTTGCACCGACGACCACGGCCAACAACCCCGTTGGGCGTGGTCAGGTGTGTCGCGATGCATTTGTGAACACGATCAAATGTGGCATTGCACCATTGTGCATCGCGAAGTCCTGCACTTCACAGGGCGTGTCTGGAGCATGCAGCAAAACGCCAGACGCCCTTACACACAGGATGCGTGCTGGGTTTGCATGCGTGACCTTGCGGTTTAGAAGTTCCAAAGTGCAGAACAGTGATGGCTGAAAGGTCTCCCCTGCATCAGAACTTTGGAACAGGGTTGCATGTCAGTCCTCTCTCTTAGTGCCCACCCTCGCGGCTCTGAGTCAGGCAGCCTTGAGGATGTGGAGACTGTCTAAGCCAGCTACAATTAAGCTCTCCCTTAATTGTAGGTTTTAAGCTAACCTATGTCCTGGCATAGGATTGGTAGTTATCCCAGGCATACCTAAATGTGTTGAAAATAGAAACGGACCACCTCTATTGTGCGGCAAAGGTTAGCTTAATATTGGTCTTTGGGAGGGACGGACGTTTGAGAGTTGCTTCTGTGCCTCTGACTAACCACTGGTGGCTTGCATATAATGACTCATTCAGAGATTAATGCCGTGTATTGTGATTTCCATATGCCCTCTAACTGGGCAATGTACAGTGTATGCATGAATAATCAACTGCAATTATGATTACACAAAGAAAGAAATCATTGTCAAGGCTGCATTAACTGTGGTTTCTCGCTCAAACTAAATTTACTGTATATTCAATTATTATGACTCTCAGCATTAGATAACTAATGGTTCATAGGGCAAATAAAGTGTCTCAGTGCATTAATTAGGGATAACAAATTACATTTCTGCACTTAATTGGCAGATTTATCCTGCCAAAGGCTAAGAGACGTTACCAGGCCTGCAGGTATAATCAGTGTTTATGAACAAAAGCAATATCAAGGGTTGGAGGCTTGTTATTACACCTACATTATTCAGCCTTGATAATGTTCGAAGACGCATTTTATATTTAAAACTGTACACACAATGCTGAAATTCTACGTTTGGAATAACAGAAGTGTAAACATTGGACAGAGACGTTGGAATTGTGTAAAAAAAACCAAACAAAAAAGACACGCTCGCTTCTGCTTATCGGCCTCCTGTTTGTACACGTTTGCAAAATTCATTCACAAGCAAATACATGATTCATCTGGAGGACAAACAATGGGTGGTGTTCTCTGCAGATCTGTTAGAATCAAGAGTGTCTTCACTGAATCCTGCAACCTATTAAATATCCAGACATCCCCATGACACTAAAATCGACATAAATAGATAGAAACAAAGTATATTTCCTGTTTCAGCAGCATCCCAGATGTTGACCACAGGTGAACATCCCTGCGTGGTGTGTAAGTGGAAAATAAAAACACATTACTGCGTGCATGCACCGTGAACGGAGAAGCCTTCGGGTTAAACACCTTGCAGGTAGGAAGGAAGAAAGAAAAACTTGTGTACTGAAGCATCTTTGCCTGCACTGCAATGCTGTAGTCAGGTCAGTGCCAAAGACAAGTAGAGCGAGTGAAGAGGCAGAGATAATGGAGGACTGGAGTGTTCTGAGGGAAGATGAAATAATAAAGGTTGTCGGATGTGAGCTGCAGAGGCAGGTCGAGAGATTTCCCTCTGCAGAGGTTCGCTGCTGAGAATCTGTGTCAGGTCTCCTCTGGAGATGTCTGCACAAAGTCAGGATGCGTCCGCTGCGTCGGCGAGGAAGGGCTCCAAATATGCATGGAAGACTTGTACCTGAGCTCCACAACGCAGGATTTGGCCAATACAACATCTGTTAAAAGCATTTTTTTGTAAATCATCCTCTTATCCAAATCCCAAAACCAGCCCTGCACTCAAACACTTGCCAACACGGACCCAGTTCTACCAATAAGCCGAAGAATTGTTGCTACTCGCTAATAGCCAGATACCCAGTTTCCTTGTGTGATTGGACAGGAGACGCGCTGTCTGCGCTGCTGCGGCAAACGGCCTCTCACACGGCGTTCATCACACCGACGGAGGGACTGTGTGATATAACACACGGCTGAAATGACAGAGCCCTCGCTAGAAAGGGGGGAAAATTGAGTTTAATTACAAATGGTCATCAGAGGAGGAGCGAGGAAACAAGCATGGTGGAGAGGAAGCAAACAGCAGGTGAGGAAACCCCAGTCAGAGTGCCGTTAGCTCGCTCTTGTTAACACGCTCAAGGTCAATGACATCAAGCCTAGTTTGGTTTTCGTGCTGCTCTAAATTGTTGCTTGTCACCGGAGTTGACGTGACCTCTTTTCTTCTTACTTTAAGCAGCATTAGAACAGGTATTAAAAATGACCCATTTTCTTAACATCTCCTAAAAGGACCACTTGGGTGCTCTTGGGTGGGCCCGGTTTGTCTCACAGAGGTAAATAATAATGACCGAAACAATCAGCTTACTTCCCTAATGACTGACATTTGCAGAGCAGTTTTAGAAAAGCAATATCCTAATTATGTTTGCCTCCTCTGCACCAATACAAAGAGAGAACGTTTCCCCTGCAGCAGGTAGCAGATTATTAAAACAAGATGTCCCATGTGTCGAATGTCTTTTTTACTATTCATGTGCTATTGTTCCTCTAGACCTTTTGATGGATTTTGCAGACAATGGATACGTTTAGTAAACCTCCGTCACTCATGTATGGAGCTTAAAAGAGCATAGCTCAGTGATAGTAGAAGTATTGTGCCTTAAACTGGAGTTCAGGAGAAATGAGGCCAACTTTAAGCCTTTTAATATTGTGGTCAAAACTGTCAAATCTTTTGCTGCACTACAGATGTATTGACAGAGTGGAAAACAAATGTGAAAGTCTTGAAAGTTTCACGAACACCGAATATATCGGAGGAAAGATGGCTCCTGCGGCTGCACTTTTCTGTTCTCACTCCACTCCATGCTAATGGGGTCACGAAGGTACCCTACTTTAGGAAATGGCCATCTTCGTCTCCCAAAATAATTTGGCATGTAAGATTACTTGAGGACATCATCATGAGATGTAGCATTTAAAAAAAAAAAAAAAAGCTGCCGGCCCAAACTCGGTTGGTGACGGTTGCTCCGCGGAGGGACGAGAAACTGGAAGCAATATCGCAGCGTTTGACAGGATTAGTAATCCATCACGCTGCAGCCCGGAATGCAGCAGCGCCGGGAATGAAAACATTTTCCTGCACATCTAAAGTTGTCATTAGTTTATTTGCACAGCGATCCCTGGTGCTGCGCGCTATTGATCACCGCTGCCCGACAGGGGGATTTTCCCAATAAGGCTGAGCTCAGCTTTCAGTCCCAGCAGGTCATTATTCAATTGCGCAACACATCGATGGCGCGTTTGTGAGCTTTGCCGGCCACATTCTCTAGTGAAGTTTATTTTTCTGTAGGTTTTCCAGCATTGGTTCAGCCACAGTCACCAGATAAACTGGTTAATTCTGTGGCAGAGATGTTGGTGACCTTCACTTAGTTTGGCTGATTCTGTTCAGGATGGGACGATTAACATTTCTCTACATGTCAGACTTTTGTCTGCGTCTTTTATTCCCTTCATGGTGGCCAAGTGGGCCAGTGCTTAGTCAGCTGTGTGAGTGACCCTTGTGATCGAGGAGGTCAAATTATGCCAGATGGGTGCTTCTAATTGTTGGTCTGATCACAGTTAGAAAGTCCTTTAACTAACAACCAAACATTTTTACTGCTTTTCAATAAAGCAATCATTTTTTATGGGTGTATTACATTGAAATAAATAATTACGTGTTCACTGTAGCCAACAGATGTAACATAAGGAGAAATGACACAAATTTCACCTTTAGCCAGTTTTCTATTTCCATTCTCCATGGTGGCTTAAATTCAAAGTAAATGTTGCTCATAAACTTATAGGAGCAGCCCGTGAAAAGGCTTGAAGGCATTTTAATTTAATGGGTTCATCACAACCGTGGCAGCCGTGCACGTCGGCCTGATATGTGGGTGATAAGTAAAACTATTACAAGAGTTTGAGAGAGGAGCAGTGGGGGCTGTGGGGAAACTGATGTCTGCACTCTGATAATTAAGCTGACTAATTCCTGAGCCTGGTGAGGTCTTTATTCATTAAGCACCGCCATCAGCAATCAGTGGAGCATGGAATTAGGAGCGCATGGACACCGGGAATATTTTTACACCAGGTCTTTCTGACGCCACACCTGGCTGTACCTGATAGAGGCCTTTATGTTTGAATGCTAAACACACATGGTAAAAGGACATTTACATTGAATGTGTGTGTGTGTGTGTGTGTGTGTGTGTGTGTGTGTGTGTGAGGCAGTGGAGTGTGTGTGTGTGTGTGTCTGTGTGTTTACCAATCCATCTGCCGTTGTGCTTCTGGCAACGCGTGTCCCTAGTGGTTGAGAGCAGCTGCTGTATGAATGTGTGTGCGTGCGTGTGTGTGTGTGTGTGTGTGTGTGTGTGTGCCGCTGGGAAAGACAGGATCCTGCACATCCAGCCAATACACCAGCTGTGCAGCAGCTCTACACATAACGCACATTCGGTCTTACAGGTCAGTCTGTCCGCGGATCTGTGTGTCACGTTCCCAGACGTGAAGAATCAGGCACTTCAAGCGTAGATGTGAGCTCATCGCCACCAAATCCAGTTGTCAGCGATGCAGCGCGACGGTCACAAATGAGCCCAGTCCGGTGATATGAGGAGACACGTTTCATTAGATCTCTGGGACAGGGTTTGGGATTATAGAATTCTGATGATGAGTTTAAGATGAAGGAAAAAAAATCCCTTCTGGAAAATACATGACAGAACAGCTTTAACCTCGAATTGAAATAATTTGGATTCTAGAAGCTCTGAGTTATTTAATCTTATCAACCCAAAATATGTTTGGGGTTTCTGAATCTATTCATTTGATAGTTTTTTTTATTCAACATCCCGCAGATTCGGACCTCTATAGGCTGTCCTAACGCGATCTGCTCTGACGTACAGTATTGGCTTCTGCGGCTCTTAAAACACTGATGTTTGCAGATAACCTTAGTCCACTGCTTTGTGCTGACGCAGCGATCTGCCCCGTGCTGATTATCTTGTCATCCAGTAGACTACCTGCACACGCACATATGTGCACACAGCCAGGGCTGCAAATTTGACATCTGACAACATGCTGGAATAAATAGAAAAGACTGTAAAGCTGTGCTGGTTAGAAGTGGCACATGTGTACATTTGCAGGTTGCCCAACACAAAAACGAAATGGCGATCCTATATCCAATGAAAGTTTTGTCAATAATTTGAAATGTTGATGTCATACGTGTTGATACGAACTTAGCAGAGGACCTACAACCTGTTTCTAGAGCAAGGAGGACACTCGGGGAGCCTCTGTATGTGCAGACACGTTGCAAGTCAATGTAGCATGTAAGCTCACAGCTGCTGCGAGCACTGATGAGCGGACATATTTGCCATTTTGCACGAGTGGCGCGCATGAGTGACTCTGTCCTCTGTCTTTCTCACACAAAATGCCTCATAAGAGCACACTGACAGGTGCAGCACTGCGATGCTCTAATTTAGGTCTCTCCAGCACTAAAACACCTCTTACACCTTTGATTTTTTAAAATTCAGTTATCACGCGTTAAAGCCGTTTTTGTTGTGCTCTGCGCATTACATCGGGATAAGCTGCACATTGTTCTGTGCTCTATGTAAACGTAAATGCTGTGAAAAGGCAAATGTGGACTCTAAGGATGGCAGGAGGGCCACAAAACAGGTTATTAAAGTGAATGTCCAATTTCTGTTGCCCTCACCAAGGTTCGACTGTGCATTGACATCCAAATCCCATTCACCCTAAAGAAAGAAAGAAGAAAGAAAGAAAGCAACACAAGCTCACAATGAAAGAAATGCTCACATCAGCTCAGGTCGCAGGTATCTTCTAAGTTGCAGGCTATGTATAGAGCCAGCGTACTCCAATTTATCTGCATCATTTCATCATTCTAATGCCCCCATATCCCCTTTACCTCCTGTTTTTTCCCGTGTTGCTGTGGTAACCCGCAGGTCTTTAAAATTCGCAATAAATGCGACACCATGAAGGGAAAAAGCCCAAGATAGACTTTTTATGTGCATATATAATATGAGTAGGAATTATCTTGCGTTACAGTGCTTGATGTTACAGCCATTATCAAACCACCAGTCATCCGAACCCACCTGGGAGGAGCAGCTAGCCATCGTGGTCCCCTTTGGTAGCCTTAAGCGGCCCTCATGTGCTCGGAAACAAGTGCATTTTTAAATAATTGGCTCCCCCACACAGGGAGCATGATCATCCACAGTGCAGAGGCAGATTTACCAGGGCTCCCCCGATATGTGGAGCAATCCACTGCTCATTAGAAAGAGCTGACGGTGCAGCCTGAAACCCCCAGTCCTCCTACGCAGTACCCATGCTGGATCGAGACCAAACGACAACACCAGTTTCTCAGAGGAACTAGCTGCTTGATAGATCCTCCTACTCCTGGATAGCGCTGTCTGTACTTCACTAATGACGCTCCCTGGATGCTCCCTGGCTGTCTTAGAGGATGCCACCTGGTTCAGCACTTGCAGTTTCGCATTAAGCGACTAATAATCACAGTGACTTGAAAATGTGATGCGTCTTTCAAAACTTGCGGATGTAACCCATGAATGAGGAAAACTGCAACTGCGCTGTGTTTTACTGCACCACCCTGTAAATCAGGCCTCTTCACGCTGCTGCATGTGCACTCACACACACTCTCGTCCCTGTAGATCCCACTGTCTGCAGCAGTGTGTAAAAAGTGTGAAATCACCTGTCTTGGTTTTCTTTTGATTAGTGAGCTGATGTGCTCGTGCTATGTTGAGCTAAACCTCCATGAGGGTGTTGTTTGTCACAGCAGTGAGAGTAGACACACACAGCCATGGTTTCTGGGTGCTGTAGACAGGTTTTCAACCACGGGATCATGAGGGGGAACATTATAGATTAAATAATTGGCTTAATAATTCATCAAAAGCTTCAGTAATAACTAGAGGGTTTATTTTCCCAATCACTATTTCTTTCCTGTCCCACCATTTTGATCCGTTTCTGTCTCTTCTGCAGGATCCTGCTGACAGTGGTGGTGATCTTCCGCATCCTAATAGTCGGCATAGTGGGTGAGAAGGTGTACGAGGACGAGCAGATCATGTTCATCTGCAATACCATGCAGCCCGGCTGCAACCAGGCCTGCTACGACAAGGCCTTCCCCATCTCACACATCCGCTACTGGGTCTTTCAGATCATCTTGGTGTGCACGCCGAGCCTGTGCTTCATCACGTATTCCGTGCACCAGTCTGCCAAAGCACGCGACCGAAGCTACTCCCTCCTGCATCCGTACATGGATCACCATGGCCATGGTCACCACGGTCGCCATCACGACCATCACGCTCGCAAAATCCACTCGCGTTACATCAACGGTATCCTGGTGCATCCTGAGGGCAGTAAAGAAGACCACGACTGCCTGGAGGTCAAGGAAATCCCCAATGGACCCCGGGGACTGCCTCCAACACACAAGAGCGCCAAGGTTCGGCGGCAGGAAGGTATTTCCCGTTTCTACGTCATCCAGGTGGTGTTCCGTAATGCGCTGGAGATAGGCTTCTTGGCAGGCCAGTACTTCCTGTATGGCTTCAACGTTCCAGGGATGTTTGAGTGCGATCGCTACCCCTGCGTGAAGGAAGTCGAGTGTTACGTATCTCGTCCCACAGAGAAGACTGTGTTTTTGGTCTTTATGTTCGCGGTCAGCGGCATATGTGTGCTGCTCAACCTGGCTGAGCTCAACCACATCGGCTGGAGGAAGATAAAGACGGCCATCCGAGGGGTGCAGGCTCGGAGGAAGTCCATCTGCGAACTGCGCAAGAAGGACGTGTCTCACCTGTCTCAGGCCCCAAACCTGGGCAGGACCCAGTCCAGCGAGTCCGCCTACGTCTGACGGAGGCTTCTCTGCCCGGGGGCTCGAGGACCTCTTCAGTTTTTGAGAGGAGCTTTTCCCTGGCCCAGAAATCTGAAACTTTAGGGCACAAAACTCACCACTGCATTATTATTCAGGAGCACAGACAGACTCTATGTAGTCACGATGAAGCATCAGGACTTGATGGACATGAATTAGAAACACTTAACTGCAAAGGCAACTGTGTTGCTTTAACAAAGCTTACTCCTAAAGCTTACATGACAGAGAGTTCCACTCTGCCTAGGTGACACTAGGTGCCTTCAAAGAATCCAAAAAGATCAAAGTTGTGAATTACTAATAATGTTGAAAAGCTGTAAAGATAGATGGAATTATTTAAATTTTAATGTTTTACCTTTGCTGTAGGTCAGAACTAATCCCCTTAGTTTCCTTTTATGTGTGCATATGCAAGGGCTTAAGCGTGTGCATGCATACGCATGTACTACACGAGGGGGGGGGAAAAAAGCCAAGTTCTGAATACAGAAAACTGAATGCTGAACCATTTTGAGATAATCTTCTTTCTCGCTGTTCATAATCTTCAAGTAAAGACACTTGGAGGACAAACAAGCACCTTTTAAACACGTTCAAAGAGATTTACACAAACCAACCAACAAAAAGCAACAACTCTAACTCAGACTCGGAACATCTCGGTGTTCTAGGGTTTTTCTTTCCATCACTTCTCATGTTTTCTGTCGTAATCAGCACCAATCGCTCCAGACTCACGCTGCCTGAGGGCTTTCACTGCACTGGAGACGAGTTATTTTTCATGTGTTTCCACACCACGATGCTCTCACTGCCTTGTTAGGCATGTTTCATCCTCCCAGAAGCCACACAAAACAGTCCAAAAAGACAGAGACGAAACAAAATAGGTAAATAAAAATCACGCTCGTGTTTCCACTTTGAAAATCATCGATAGAGTTATTTAAAAGTTTCTTCTTTCAAATAAACATAAAAAAAACCCACTCACAAATATTTCAAACCTTAAGATTTTATTTCCACAAGCATATATGGTGCCATATCAAAGTTACTGTATATAGATGAGACATAATATTTATGGTAAGCATTTTTCCTGTTCAGTATAGATGGGCTTCACGTGGGTGAGGGAGCATGGGTTTGAGAGTTAATGATCATAGATTACCAGCTTTAACAATATGTATTATTCATGTGCTCATTGTTAACTCTAATACGGACTGTATGTTCTGACATAAGAAGTGTTTCACACTATGGACGTTAAAGCGGCATGTTCCAGAGGCGCTGATAGACAGGATAGATGATGACACGTAGAAAGAGAGGCTTTTTATTTATTTGCATCCTATTAAATGTAATACTTAGCATGCATGAAGATGAACATTAGAGCGATATAGAATCCCAGTGCGGGAACGTTGAAAGTGAATACCTGACATGCTCCAAATCTGCAGCAATAATAAAATAAAGTATGTGCAAAAAATAATATATGTGAATAAATTATTATGCAAACCGTGACAATGGCTGTGTTGTGTTAAATGCCTTGATTGGGGGTTATGGTTGGGGGAAATCTCATGCTATATATTTAGGATCACACAGCGGACCCTTTGGACCCAGACGCCTGCTTCCCTCAGGTAAATTGAAGATGATGAGGTGTAACTGGAGGTCGCTGAGACATAAAGATAAAAAGAAGCAAAAAACGCTGTTTTTTCTTTGCACCACGTGTCTTCCACGTGAATTCTTATGCATCCTTTGCTGCTGTGTAGATATTTACAACACGGACTGCAAAATATTCCGCAGTGCTTCACAGCTTCAAAAGCATCTTGAATATTTATCATTCAGCGCGCAGAGATGATACATCTCAAAATGATGCATTAGCGCACTCTGACATTCCGTTCATAAATTATAGACACTCAAACTGTTCACGCCTGTGTCACCTAAACTGCTGACTACAGCGCAGCGGTGGCTCAGAACCTCCCCACGTTTGCACCGCAGAATTTTCGGGGGTGTTACAGTAAAATGTTTCTCACGCTGCTGTTTCTCGGGCTCGACGTGACTCACGGGCAGGTACGTTATAATTCCAGTAATGAGTCAGGCTAGTGGGGGGGACACACGGGGGGGCTTTTAGCGTTATTAAAGTTATCAGTCGATGCAGGTGTCATCTAGCCGTGTACTGGGACTGCTGAAAGCCTGGTGGAACACGGACAGGAAGGACCTGGACGATGTACCGGTGTGTCAATACAGTGGATCTATCATAGTATTTGGATTAATAAATTGTTTGATCATTCATTCACTTAAAAGCCTTAAAGTGTTTTTATTGACACACAAAACAACCGTGACTGTCTCTGTCTATCTAACACACAGATACACACACACACACACAGCTGGTTGCTGTGGTGACAGCAGGGCCATAATGATGTTAAGCACCACAGAGACTATAATGAAGGGCAGAAGCAGCACTGCACCAACACAAAGCACTCAAGCATAGAAAGTTAGAAACACGCTGTGCTGGGCTTAATGCTGCAGCGCCGCTGCAAGTATGAGCACAACGGACAGAATTTGGCTGCGTGTTGATCATAACTGGGTAGGAAAAATGGTTGCACTCCAAATATTGTGGTGTGACCTTGAAAGTGTCGGGTCGTGCTTATCTGGGTTGCGCACCTTTAAAGGCTGTTTACTGCAGATGTGTGTGTGTTTTAGGTCTCACTCTGTATTTGCACCTTTGTGCGCTCGGTCGCAAACTCATTAGTAAAAATGAAGCAGAAAATGGGAGCAACTGGGGTTCCCCTTACAGTCTTGTTTAATTGCATTTTATTAGCGACAACTACAGAGATATGGCTCTTTAGCTTATTTTGTCGCTACAGCAGCTCGCTAAGCCTGAAACCTACACACTGTAAAACTGTAAAGGCTGTAATTCAAAAAGAAGAAAATGAGCAAATAAATCATACATGCAAAACCAAACACACTGGCTGGCTGTGCTGACGATCATTAAACAGGAAAGTGCAAGCTGTGTGATCGAGTATGGACGCGCATGCCGATGCGACCCAACAGATGAGCCATATGCTACCTTTAAGTCACACAATTTCCTCTGTAAACCCATTCATATATGTTTCATCTCCTCATAGAACATTTTCTTTACTGGGGTCATGAAAAGATTTCTGATGTTAAAGAAGTTTTAATATTTAATTGTCTTTAAATGTCGTACATGGCGCAGCGCCTGCACCTTAGGTCTTTTTCTGTCACAGACAACTTTAATGCTATTTTTTACATCCAGGGAAATCAGAGATGCGTTTCAGCGTCTTGCCTCTGAACCAGAGGGGTCTTCTGATGTTTCCTTGGATCAAATCTGCTGTTGATTTTGTTACGTCACACAAGATTCCGTGAGATCATCTAACTGGGCGCGCCAATTCACAGGAAACCAGCTCTGATATTAAGACCAACCTGGTGCTGCCAGGGTTGATGGAGATTAACCGTCTATAAGTAGACGCTCACCTTTGCCTCCTCATCAGTTTTCACTTGCTCTGTGACCTGCCCTTCAACAGCTGATTCATTACCAGCCTTAAAGCCATAAAACAGCCCTGCGGGGGACAATCGTTCATTACTCCTCTCCTGCGTGCTTTGGCATCTCCCCCACTTTACTGGTTCAGCTGTTAATAGGAATTAATTTGGAGTTGGGTTATTCCTCTCATGAGCATATTCCACATTACTGTCTCGGCCCACTGGTTTATGTCTGCAAACTTAGGTGGAAGCCCCGCCTGGCACAGACTGGCCTTTCCTCCTTCACTCGATATGTCTCCATCTGCTCCTCTCCTCCACCACCTGTCTCACTCCTCTCTCTTCCCACTGCATCCCTCACCTCCACATTTTCCTCTGCCATCCCCGGTCCATGTCTGATTTTCACCAACGTGTCACTAGCAGGATTGATTTGAAAGATTTCCTTTAATCCACAATATGCTCTCTTCCTTCAGCTGTAGTTCCGTGCACACGCCTCCTTCTCTCTTCTCAGCTGACTTTGACCTCTAATTATCCCATTTGTCTTGCCACACAGTACATCAGCATGTTTTCAGCTGACGAAACGGGAGATGTCTTCTTCTTCCAGCTGCTCTTCCCACCACTAGTGCTCCAGTCAGAACATTTTAAAGATGCAGGGGGAAAAAAAAAAAATAGAATTTTTAATATAATCATTAGAAAAAGCCTGATAAAATATTCAAGTGTGAATCATCAATCAATAACCTTTCTTACAGGTAGATTAGATTTGACCTTTTCCTAAATTGGACTTCTTTTGTAGTTTTAAACAAATTCATATCATTTTTTTTAACCTTTTTACTCTTTCTAGAGTATTCTTATTAGTTCTATCAGAGCATGGTGTTAAAATATGGGCACGAGTCCAAACCCAATAATGTTCTTTAGGGTCCTAGATATACTAGCTATGGGTCCGAATTCTATGGAAATTTAAAGTTGCCTATTGTAGTTATGCAGACGACTCGGAGATATTTCCAGCTGAGTCTTTCTAAAATGACATGGACCAAGTCCAAAATCTTGGTGTGTGAATAATTTGGAACTGTTCTTCATCAGTCTTTAAAACAGCCTTCTATTAGCTTTGGAACACATCCAGGATGACAGCTGTCAGCCCAGGAGCCCAGAGGTCACCTCTAACTGGTTCCCAGTCAACTACAGAGGAAATTTCAAAGCAATAATAACAGTCTGCACACTAATTGATGGGTTAAGTCCAGACTACAATAAAGGAATGTTAATATTAGCGCGGTGGTGCTGTGAGATCTATGCTTAAACCAAACATGGTGAAAGAGGAATTAGCTATTATGCTGTATGTTCCCTTAATACTTAAAATGTATTAATTTTAAGTTGGTATTCAATGTCCTTAGCTCTTATATTGTATGGATGCTCTTACATTTTATACCTTAGTACTGTTTTTACATGTAAAGTACAGTATATCGAATATCCCATGTATGAAGCAGTCAACATGAAGAAACACACACTCACACACACACACACGTGCAGGGGCGCTCTCCGTTGTGAACATTTACACAGCAGAGAAGAGCCTGTATTCTGCACTGCTGCTCCCAGGTGGGGGGAGGTGGAGAGCAGGAGATTTATATCAGAGTTCAAAGGTTACAGCAAACGGGTTGAGGACCGGTAGTGCTAAACAAAACAAATAAAAAAAATTAAAAAATCCTGAGGTACATCGCCACCAACAGGACCGAACTACACACTACAGCGGGTTGGCAAGTATCTAAAATTAGAAGGATAACCAATTATCTAGGGCATCCAACCAAAACATGGAGTGAAAATGAGATGATGCCTGCAAATAAACGAGGACTCAAGGCAGAAGTTCCCCGCCTGTAAGATCAGACACAACTGGACCTCCTGCGGTTCTAATCCAGAGTCCTTTATTCATCCACACATAATTCATCCACCACCAGGCTGAAAGCTGGCTCCAGGCATGAAAAGTGCGACTAAAGGATGACACTACACCCCCTACACACACCATTACACAGGCCTAGTTGGTGTTTTAACACAAGACTTTATTGTGTTAATGTCATTGAGCTGGTGGCAGCCCCTCCCTCACTGACGTCACTGCACGCAAATTAAATGAAGGATTTGACTTATTTTAAGTTAATTTAAATATTAGGTTCCTCTCAGCGGCCTTATTACATGTGCAGAGTTTCCAGCTGGCATTCAGCCACAACAGCCATTATAGAAACACATAAATATAATCAGAATGCATAAGATGACGTATGATGGCACCACATTAATAAAGCTCCGTCCTTAACAGGAGTCTGTACATTTTGAGTACAAGTACAAACCTACCTGTGTTCTCAGTAGAAATTATAACTTGTGAACACAAAATAACCATCTTCTGATGTTCTAAAGCCTCTAAAGGCTCTGCTCTTTACGTCTGTGTTTGCAACAGCAATATTAGTTCTCATAATATGTGATGAGTACAGTATTTACAACGTATTTTAGCTGGTTTACGACTAAATAACCCATAGAAATGGATGGTTTAATCCAGAGGGTGATGACAGTGGGTGCTTTCAATACGTTTCATAGCAGTTATGATGTTGTGGGAGTCTAAGCGGTATTTAAAATTAGATATCACAACAGCACCAATGAGATCACAAAAACTACTGTCTCCAACAGTAAATATACTGTATATTTGATATTATTTTGGAGAGTTTTTGACCTCACTAATCACTTTATATGATCAAAACCACAGCTGAGAAGAACATTTCCTCAGAACTTTCATCAGAAGTTGTAGTCCAGGGCAGGTTTGGAGGAGGAAGAGCTGTTCCATCATAGCTGAACTCACCAAAATACACAACGTTCACAGTTATTTGTGGCTACGTCTTTCTTTTTTCCTCACTGGTGTCCCTCAGCTCTGACCTTGTGGTTCTGCACTAAGACTCAAGAATCAAACCCCTGATTGATTTTTAATCTCAGTAGATCAGTAGAGAATGACCCCAAGTTTGCTTTTTTTTTACTCTCTTCGTTCTTGTTAGCGTGCACAGAACATTGCAACCGCAGCCTCTGGGCATCATAAAAGGATTACAGTCAAAGAAACACGCTCGACCAGCATTTTATGGGGCAAATACGCATAAAACACTAAAGGTTTCTGGGGTCAAAGAGGCAAATTCAAAAGTGAAAATGTAAATAAGGAGATTTTCTGGCCACATTCTCTATGATCCATCCAGCTTTTTCAACACCACCTAACACATCACTCTATAAACAATATTATGTTAATGTACTTATGTTAATGTACTGCAGCGGTAACTTTCAAGCTACTTTGCTTTGCTTTTGTGGGTTTCTGTCACCCTTGACGTAATAATTACAGGATGCAGACTGACATTAGCTAAAACAGGGGGGGAACTAATCACATATAAACAGTATAATAAAAATAGTTTTTGCACAGCCACGATGACAGTGAAATCCTTGGGATGACACGGGCTTTAAATGCAGAGTGGTGGATGGGTGAACTAATCTGGAGTCACCTGATCGCGCTCAAAAATGTTAAGCAACTGTGTGTGGTTTTGTTTAGAATTCTGCATGTTCATGTTTTTGTTAAAATGGAAGGAAGAAAAAGAGAGAACATTATTGTCGGCTCAGGAAACTCACAGGAAAGAGACCAGCTGGTTTTTGTGTTGGATGTAAGCAGTTCAGTTCTAATCCATTTATACAGCGTGTGACAGTCAGGACTGGCTCCAAATTGCTAAAATATGTATAGATTTTAATTTAAATAATTATTTAAATAAAGGTTTAATAACATCTCTTTAAAGTTAGATGAGCCGCTCTCATCATAAAAATATTTAAGTGCATATTGTGGACCAAATAAGGAGCCACCAGATTCTGCACATAGGATTAAGTACTATATCAAAAGTAGCACCTCATTAATTCACGCATAATATCTCATTTCTGTAAGACGCGGAGGTGAAATGAGGGATTATACTATCAACATATTTCTGACCAGGAGCGAAAAATAACATCTGCATCATCATCATCAGGGATTAAAATGTTAAAGTTGCTCAAGACTGACTGAAAAGGCCCCAACATGTTAAGGCGGATTGAAGCCTGATCAGCTTCATGTCTGTCTTGAACTAATCTCTGGGTCTGGCCTGTGATGTTTAGCAACTAGCTGTTTTATCCAGAACTTTAGCAAGTCTGGGGGGTTCTGGTTGTAGGACTGGTAACAGGAGAGGTGCTGGGACACCTTCAGGGTACTGCTGAGGTGCCCTTGAGCAAGGTAGTAAACTCCCAAATGCTCAGAGAGCTTCTCCAGGGCAGCTCTCCCTTTCATGATCGTGTGCTCATCATATATGTTCATGTAAGTTGTGTCATATTCCCTCTTTGGGACCAATAAAAGCTTCTTCTTCTTCTCCTCTTCTAGATATATTAAATGGCAGGGCCGCGCAGCCTGACGGGAGGCATCATAGATGCCCCAGAGCTCCACCAGTGCCCCAGAGTGAGGAACATGTCCCTCCGTGGTGAGAGTGAGATGAGATCCTGTTTACCTCTGCTCTCACCATCCCCGAGCGCTTCACAGCCTCTGGGCATTGTAAAATGTTTCCAGAAGAGACAGGCCCCTCAAGTACTCTAGGCAGCATATGATGTATAGCATAGAAAGAATATATAGAGTATTTAAACACTTATAGGAGTAGCCTCCTTCACATCGCTAAAGTGGTGTTCAGTAAATCATTTCTGTTCATACAGATTTAATGATGCGTTGAATATAATCTTGGATTCAAACTAGGTGAAGGATTGTCGTGCTTTCTTCCTCATTATTCTGCCTCCCCTGGATTTCTGGTTTCACACTCTGTAGACGTCGCGCGTTTGTGCGTCACGCAGGTTTTTCAATTAGCGGCTCCGAGCGGGCTCGTCAGCACAGGGCACGTGCACCCAAAGCCTCCCGTGGAGGCGCCTCGTGTGATGGATGCTGACTGTGGAATAAATGCTCATCACTCACTTTTCAGCGCTGTGAGTCGCCAGGTGCGGTTGCGGGTCACGAACACAGAACAGCAACGGAAAAATGCTACTGAAAGGAGCGTTTTTAATGAATGTCGTTGCTAATATTGGCCTTTATATTTTGGAATTGCAAAACTCGGACACATCCAGAACTGATCATATAAAGTCATCAGCATACGACTGAGAATTTATTCCGTTCTGACAAATAATATTCCCTAAAGGAAGCATATACCAGGTAAAAAGTGCTGGTCCAAGTACAGAACCTTGTGGGCTGCTGCCATGCTTGACCCCTGTATATGAGGATGAATTGTCATTAATATCTGCCTGAGAGAGATGAGCAGAACCAGCCTGGCACTGCTGCTTTAATCCAAATGACATGAAAGTGGAATGACAGGGATTATCATCATATTCCTGACCAGGAGCAAAAACTAACGCCTGAATATCAGCAGGGATTAGAAGGTTAAAGTTACCAAAATCCGACTGAAAAGTCCACAACATATTAAAGTGGAATGAAGCCTGTTAAGCTGTGTGTCTGTTCTGAACCCCCCCCAACAGGACCAACATGGAACACTAGGGTCAGATAACAAATCATCACCACCTCCCCTTATCTGTGAGGTTGCACCGCACCCATTAATGTGCTTTCATGTGTTGGGGATCTGCCTTTTATCGTGTTTTTGTTGCGTTTCTTTGCTCCCTGCTCCCGCTCCCTCATGGTTCCCCGGGCTGGGCGTGACTCACGCTTCTGATCACCACACACCTCCTCTGCCTCTGTCACCAGTCCATCTGGTCTGCAGCACAAAAGACTGGCTCTTGTTTCTGTTCTTCACCTGTTTGTTGTTAATCACTTGGTAAATCAGGTTCTAGGCTCTCAAAAGAGATTCTGTGTTGTTCTGCCCTCTGGTTTTTGTCTTTGGAAGTTTTCAAATAGGGATTTGAGACTTTTGTTACTGCTGCCTCGTCTAACCCGATTCCCTTGTCTTTCCAGTGCCCAGGTATCCTCCCTCCAGGACAGCCCGTCTCACCCAACCTTCTGCCTGAGTCCCAACTATTGTCCTTCACAACTACTCTGATCAATTGTGTTACAGCATCAACTGTTATTTTCTCCTGTTCTGCTTCCTAATATGTAGCCATTCCTCTCCCATTTCTGGCCTTCCCTCTTGCCCTTTCTGGGGAGGGGTCAGCCCTAACCCTCCATATTAGCCTGGTCCTGCTTATGGTTTCACTGTCCAAGCTAGAAATGTTGCAGCTATTTTATTCATACTCACTGACAGATGGATGTTCTCATAAGTTGCAAGAAAACTACAACATTGGCTTCCCAACAGGTACAACTATAGACAGATTCATATGCTCAGTGTCATTATTCACAGTTGCAAGGAAACAACTGTGCAAAGTGGCTCTAAAATGACGCCGAGTCGGATGCAGATGTTCAGACCATTCAAATCACAATATTAAATGTTTCTCAATGACACCATTTGCAAAATCCTCAAAAACTGAAAGAATAAAGAAAACATAATCCCAAATTTGAAGTGTCTATACTATATATATATACTGTGTATATATACTTTTCATCTACCGCAATTGTTTTAGGCTTTTCCTCTGTGCTGCATTACAGTAAAATAGTTAACAAAGACATTTTTACAGCGTAATATTTGCCTCTGCAATCATTTCCCAAACGCTGACTCTGCTGTTAATGAAGCTGCTGCACGCAGCTCTCTGCAGGAGGGATGTTGGTAACTCTGCTGCAGTTTGATTCAATAGAATTAGCATATAAAGTGTTTAATATTTCAACATCCATAACTATTTTACAGCAGAGGTAAGTGAGGTCTTCATCTTGGCAGCGCACTAACTGCAACATTTGATTGCAATTAAAGTGCTAAATATGAAAGCATTAGTTATTCAGTTCGCTTCAGTTCATCTTTATTCATACATCTGTTACAATCAAAATTGTCCTATAAGTGCTGATTACTGGATGGATAAGAAAGGAGAAGAAGGGGGGAGCACAGAGAGCAGAGAACAAACATACATCATACATGCAAATACATTAATTACACTGAGCAATCAAAGCTAGAGCTAAGCTAGAGCTCTCTTTAGCACTGTGGTCGGATTTTTGTGGTTACTTTGATGAACATTATGAGACATTCAGCTGTATCCACCAGTATGAGATGTAATTAGTATCCCTATCATGTTGACATGACATTTAAGCCAGAAGCCAGAGTCGATAGCCACTCATTCATTATTAACTCTCTTTAATAATTACTTGGAAAACAGACTGAGATTATCAGACATTCTGGAGATCACATGATTACATGATTCCAGCGTTAATAAAGGCATCGGGAGCAGGTGATGTCATCCCTTGGTCACCTCTAAAACCCTTGAGATTTGTCACCGTTCTATTGAGTCT
Source organism: Takifugu rubripes (assembly GCF_901000725.2). Taxonomy (NCBI): domain Eukaryota; kingdom Metazoa; phylum Chordata; class Actinopteri; order Tetraodontiformes; family Tetraodontidae; genus Takifugu; species Takifugu rubripes. The sequence goes on from NC_042299.1 coordinate 12,859,924, forward strand.
TATGGCGAAGAACCATCTAAATGGTGAGATACATATGTTTGTGATGTTTCTATTATTACTAATGAATGAATATAACCTGATTATTTCATGTAAATAAGAGAAAATCGTGGCCTGGAAGACAGATTATGGGGTAGAAAACATGCTTGCTTGGCCGACGTAATGTCCTGAGTGGAAAAAACAAAACATAGAAAAAAAACCTAAACTTAACTGATACAGGCTGCTGGGACATGTCAGGTCTGTAATGGGCTAAGTTAATTTTTCAGCCCTCCGGATTATGGAAAATAAAGGCCTTTCAGTGTGCTTATCAGGGTAGAAGTAATGCTACAGACAGTGAAGCTGTAAGGTAGACAGATTTTAGCATCTGAGTTAAGCAGATGTCCACTGGCTCCAGAGCTGGACGGTGTGTCCAGTGAGCCTAACACACTTTATAATTCAGCATTAAAGTCACTTACTGTATCCGATTGTTGTGACTGATATTTATTTCAATCACTTCTGCAGCTTTAAGCCTCTTTTAATGTAAAGGTTGTTGGGTTGTTCCCAGCATTCCCTGTTTGCAATACCTAAAAAATAGCTAGCTTAGGACCTTTTCTACAGGGTGTTTCTCACTTAAGCGCCGCGATATGCCATTTCAGGCACTAATCAGCATCCAAATCTGCTTCGGGCCTTTCCACTGCGGTGGGGAGATGTCGGCTGAAGGTGAAACGATCGCCGCTGGGTAAAACGTAAATAGGACAACCTGACTTAACCTTTAGAATTAGCTTTAGGTGTGAGAAAATCAATGGGTGCAAATGAATTTCGATGGCCTGTTCTCAGAAAGGACCTCTGGAGTTCCCCTGGACTGTTGACAAGCTTGAATATAGGAAAATCAGTGCTCTATACAGCAAAATACCATAGACACAACACAGGTGGTACATGAGCTACAGGAGATGTTGCCTCCAGATTGAAGCTGACATAAATGCGTCAATGAGTCATAATATAAATATAGCTGAACAACACCGTAAATGAAGCTGCTCATACATGTAGGCGTAGCTCACTCTTTAAATGACGACGCTGACTGATTGGAGGTGGCAGGAAGTTCCAATTCCGTGCCGCATAATCACGTCACATAATCTGAAACACACAATGTCTGTTTCCTCTGAAAAGCCTTGCTTCATTAACGGGTATTGATTTAAATAAGGGGATGGCAGGCAGTTCAGTCTTCTTCTGCACACTTCTTTCTCCCAGGACATCTGATATTCATCACTTAATCCACCAGAGGTTACAGTGTTGCACCTCTTTTTAGGAGACAATCAGGTGAAAATGGTGGCACTTTGTTTATGTACAACAGTAAAAGCACACCGTGATTTAATTCTGTGGGTAAATATTCGTTTCTAATAATCTATCAGTTTAAAACTAAAAAAAAGAACATTATTTATAACAAATTTGCAAATAAATCATACAGTAAATGCTGAAAATTAGGCAGGATATTCAAAAACCACTAATATCTTATTACCTTTCAGGAGAATACGTGGCAGTCGGTGGATTTGCATATAAAATGTGACAGCATGCTGTTAGTGGATTAATATTAATTTGGTGTGAAAAAAAATCAGGTAAAGTCAGGTAATAGGTGTCCGTTTAGCGCTTATTCAATGGCTCCCCCTACCGGTAACAGGGTAGTACTACCCCGGTACAACTACGACAACATCCCTATTTTACAACAAACTGGCAGACACAAAAACACGTTTTCAGAACTTTGTTTCATTATTGTGTCTTTTTTATTGGAATGTTTTACTTCCATCACGTGACTGGGTGCCAAAACAGCACAAATGCTGTATTGCCCCCACAGAGTTTCCAGTCATTTCCATCAATCATCCGTCTACGGTCACTTCTAGCCAGTCTTAGAACAGGTGTGTCACAAAGGTTACTTCAGTTACAGTTATTGTTTCACGTTTAATATCCAAACACTGGAGCTGCAGTGCCTGTTTGTTTACTAGACTCCTTCAGATTTAAATGACATTTGTACATAAATACACATGCACGTAAACTCAGGGAAAATATCAGTGTAAGCTTGGTTTAAAAAAGCTCATATTTGCACTCTACACACCAAGTCGGTGATGGAATTAGTGTAACGGGATGACCCTCACATCCAACTTAACCCACAATCAGAAATAACACACATCCTCCCACGAAAAACACATAAGGCACACGCGCGCCCACACACACTATTTCTATTGAACAAAGCAAGTGTGCAGCTGGAAACAGCAGTGATGTCGGATAACACGATGCTCCACATAGTTGAATTCACAGACAAGCGTTTTTTTTTTTTCTTTTTTCACAAGGCCGGCGATTGCTCTTTAGTGTGACAGTTATTGACTACAGTGCTGTACAGCAGCTGGAACCTGTGGCGGCTCCTGAGGGGGCCGAGAAAGCACAACAGATACAACACTAAAAAAGGCATGAGCATCACAGAGAGGGAGAGAGAGCTAGAGTGCCTTCACATCTGACCAGACCGGGTCAATTGATTCTGTTGAAAGTGAAGCAGGAGACAACTGAGTGGCTAAAATCTGCTGTGTTTTTCTTTTTTATTACTAAAAAATGAGTGTAGTCGACACTCCGGATTTTCCTCATTACAAGCTCCATTAGCAACACATCGAGGTCAAGCGTAGCACGCTAACCTCTGCTCGTATGGACGTGCACGTGGAGAACTTCATGTATTTCTATGGCGTTTGCTTCACAGTGTTAATGCTTTGAGGGACGCTCCATGTTGGACAGCTGTGTGGCACGTGTGCTTTTGCAGTTCCACATGTTCTCAGGTGACCTGGATCAAATTCTCACAGCAAAAGTTGTTCCTACTGCAGATACTCTGTAACAAGCTCTCTCTCTCCCTCCCTCTTTAGCTTTTCTCCACCTGTGAATGTGATCTGGGGCCGTCACATTCACGTCAACGCGCCTCTCCCCAAAAGAGTGAACCTGTCCTCCTGCAGACACCAGGAACATGTCCCCCCCACCTCCGCGCCAGGGGTGAGACAAGCCTCTGGGCGGACTCTCAGCGTGGCCGTGAACCTCAAACCAGCGACGCCCGTCTCTCCTCCGGCGTCTCCTCCAGAATCTGAAGCAGCAGGTCGCTGAGCGGCTTGGCGATGCTCCGGTAGCCCGTCAGTGTCAGGTGGAGGAAGTCGAACATGTCCTGTGGGATGATGGTTCCGTCAGAGTGGACAAACCCCTTGCTGACGTCCAGGAACTGAGCCTGCTGACCCAGCCGTGGCAGCCAGGAGCGCACAAACCCATTGACCGCGGCGTTCTTCTCCCTCAGTGGGTTGGGACGCTCGCCTCGAGGCAGCAAACTCTAAAAAAAACACAGCAACAATCTTTATGTGATTCAAAATACTGGTATAATCGCAATAAAGTCCTCCAGAATTCAACCGTGGTGGTTTTACACACGCATCAAAGACAAAAAAACAGACGCGGTCGATGTGCCTGTGAGACGGGACAATCTGGGCGATATCAGCTGCATGTTGGCTGGGATGTGTGCACGTGGGATGTGTGCACGTGGAGCACAGTTGTGTTCAGAGAAACTGCTTATACTCCTCACATCACACATAGGCATGTTTGGGTACAGGTGTTACTCACCAGGACGATGATCTTTGCTTTTGGGAAGCGAGACCTCAGCAGCTCGGCGATGGCAAGAATTCCTCCTGCCACTTGTTCCGCCGTGTGTTGGTAATTATTTGTTCCTACCCACAACACCACCACCTGGAGAAGACCACCGACACTTTAGTCACTGTGGCCAACATGCTTTGAGCCCCCTGCCTCATTTATTAACGATGCCAATGCAAATAATGCAGGTGTGCACCTATTTCAACATAAGACACAGGAGTCACTAAGGGAAATGGACAGTTTACCTGTCCTAGACAGAGGATCGTGGAAAACATCAATTAAGCACATCAATTAAGATGCGTTTGCATTTAAAGAGCCCCCTGCGTGTTTTGAATTGTAACGTGGTAAAGCATGAATGAATTAGGCAGACACGAGAGCACAGCTCCTCCAAAGCTCTTCCACTTCTATTTCTGCTTCACTTCCTTTTCCTTACTACAACTTTGATGGTTTTTGTTGAAAGCCCAATTTACAGTCCGATTGGTTTGATCTCTGCGTCATATTTATTGGCAGAAATGGACGTTCTTGCAGGCCCACCTTGGGGCGGATGTTCTCCAGCTCTCCATTCTGCAGCCGCCACAGCACGTTGCAGGTGGTGTCGCCTCCGATGCCGAAGCTGAGCGCATGAAGGGGAGAAAACAACTCCCTCCACACCTGTAGACAGAAAACCAGGAATAGGAAACATGAAAACCATTGGTCAAAGCCTCTGACCAATCAGAGGGAAATCCTCTCGCAATGATTTACATAGTTTAAAAGTAAACCACTTAAAAAATAAATAAGATGGTAATAATGTCTTTTAGGGGACAAGCAGTGTCTCACCTCAAACTGTTGCATTAGTTGCACCATTGAATCCCCCACAAAAAGCACATCTGGTTCAGCATCTTTACACTCCTGCACGAATCTGGTGTGCTGGAGGAGGAAGGAGAATTTATTTCCAGACCATTAATGACCATTCTTTATGTTGCACAGCTTTCAGAGTCATCACAGCTATGGGTGAAAGCCTTTCATCTTAACACAATATTGGGTTTTAAACCTCAGCTGTAAATTAGTACTTGTTAACCTTCTTATTGAGGCAAAAATCCTTTGAGCTCAATGGGATTTGTCTGGTGACCCATCTGATGGAGAGCCTGAACTGCAGCAGACTGCTTCAGTCTAATTAGCTGTGCAGGATTACCTTTGCACAGACCAAGCTGAACTAAGCGACTCAAAAAAAAAAAAGGAACGAAAACACCACCATTGGGAAATGTTGCTGCATTTAGGCTAATATATTTAGACTGCTGCCACCAACCATTTGAGCACACTTTTGACCCCCCCCCCAAAAGAGTTTCAGGAGTAAATTTTGGCATTGTGGAAATGCATCCAGTGAATATTGAATGAAAACTCACGGAGACCATCACAAGTGAGCACAGAATAATACCTGGGAGATCCAGCGTCCATCTCCTTGAACATCCTCCACAGGCTGAGGCACTGCAGCTGGATTCACCTCATCACCGCTCATCCTGCAGGACAAATAAAACCAAACATACCTGAAGACCTAAAAAAGGGTCCACTCGGTTAGAGCTGATGCTGGAGGAAAGAATCAACAAGCACAAATCATTGCTTTGATTCGGCGGCAAAGCCATTTGGGAAGCAGACGGATTGGCCTAATGCGGATGTAGCTACTTTCGATTTCCAGACGGGTGCTTATGGATCAGGGCGCAGATCGATCTAAAACCGCTAGGTTACTGTTTATCTGATGTTGGTTTGACTGCTAGCTAGCTGGTTAAGATGACAGGGGATGTTATGACTGCATCTCTGATCCTTAGCACTTGACACACCCGTTATAAAAGACTGTATTCCAGAAATAGCTGCATTTTGCAGAATAAAATACCTCGCTGTGCGCTGGCCGTCGCTTCTTAGCTCCTTCGGCTTCACAGCAGTTATTTCCCCCCCCAACTTCAACGCTCCGTTGTGTGATGCTCCAACAGTGATGCTTGCTACCAAAGGCTAGTTGTCAGTAACTCGACCAGACAACAAAAGGTGTGTCAAGAAAGCAGAGAACAGACTCTTCCAGAGCAAGAGCGCCGAGCTGACGCCATTAGCCGAACTACCTGCAGAGGGCGCTGCACACGGAGAAGCAGACGCCACGGAGGAAACTTCCCCCCTTGTTCTTGTCTGTCAGGCAGCCTTTCCACACCGGTTGTTGGGCCGGTTACTGGGCTGTCACGGTTATTACGAACAGGTTTAAACATGTAACTTATTATGTGTAGGCTATAACAAGACACTGCTATTATTTGTTGTTGATAACGGCAAAGTTTTTGTTTCCCTTAAAGGCAATATCAGAAGAAAAATACTCAATCCTCCGGCTGCAAAGCATTATGGGTGGACCATTGTTTTGGCGATGATTGCATTCTCAATCAGATCATTAACGGTTTGTTACCTTTAGCACAAGAGTCTTAGAGTCTTAAAACATAGATTCCTAAACAATGTCAGCACCCCCTCCATTTAATTAGAATATTCCTGGAGAGGACCGGTGATAAAAGGCAACAATCGCATCCTGCGCCATTTCAATCCAAATGAATTATTTTGAACACTTGTAAATGTTAAATGATCTTTTACATGCGCCTAATTAAAGTTTTATTAAATAAAATTCTTCTTTTTCATTATTACAATATAATCACCGGTGTTGCTCTTTTTTGGTTGTCTTTATTTTCACTAACATGTTCAAAATAAAATGTTATGAAATCATTCTTGTTGATTCTAACACGCTATATAAATACAGTAGATTGATTGACTATGCTAATAATGCTAGCCGTTGGTTGATCACCTGTGCTACCTCATAGTGACCACCAGATGGCGCTCGCAGCAGAAACTAATCGGTAACTCCAGACTCGCCTGGCTGCCGCTGACTAGTAGCCTACAACAAATCAGACACGTTTGTGATCTTATCACTGGCAATCGAGGTGTTTTCTGGTCATAGGTAGATTAACAAGTTAAACAAGAAGGAAAGGAGCAGCGTGGAACTCCGCCCCTCAGGTGTGTTACTGCGGACTGACACTCTCACCGCTGAAGAACCACTTTGGTTTCCTCGGCGACAATTGTACTCCTAACTTCACCTAAAACAACCTATGAAGGGATCTTAAAAGCGGATTCCAACTACAGGAGAACATTTTCCCGGATGTATCAAATATGGCTTTTGCTTCTTTTGGGAGGATTCGTGGGGCCAGGTGAGTTTCCCCGACTTCCTGGAGGAGTAGGAGGACATGTGTCAGACATTTTGTCAGTCGAATGAAGTTTAACCCCCCTGACAGAACAGCTGGAGATCACCTGATGTGGAAGTATGTAGGATCAAAATACATCTGCTTGGTTCCTGACACCTGCCATGTGAGCCACTTCACTGGACTTTGGACTGTGAATACACGCCGCAAGATAAAATAGGTCCCGGACGCGGCCTACAATTTCGTTTCTTATACGTGATACCTGCAGAGTTCCGTATTTTTTTTAGTGATGTTACTTTTATTATCTCAATGCAATTGAATTCGGGTTTGGAAACCAAACAGATAATCATTTTAGAAAACTATATAAACTACTTTTTAAATTTTATTTTTCAACAATACAAGACAGGAGCTGTTGTAGATTCTTGAAGCTGTTTCATCTCTCCAAAACTCCAGAATTTAGTGGGAATAATAATCTCCACATGCATCTAAACCATAAATGCTATTTTGGCACAAAACGGAAGAACTTGCTACACAATAATTGTGTAATTTATGAAATTTATTCAGACTTTAATTTCGACGGTCATTTCTCAGTTTGTCTGTACTAACGATGCAGCAGGTTCCTTCCTTCCTTATGCTAAAAATATTATCATTTTAATAGCAGTGGAAGACAAGTTTGCCGTGCCAATATTGATCTTTGTTAACCATTGGCAAACCTATGCAAAAGGCTCTAACCGATCCAAATGTTTAGCTGATATGCTGCAGCACAAGTTAACATGAGTTTATTTGACGCGTTTAACACATTTTTAAAGAGTAACCAAGTACAGCTTGTCAGTTTTGTCGTGGCATTGCTGTATTTTGCATCACTGGCCTGTTATTTCAGCCTTTTTGCTGCCAGTTTGACCGCAAAGCTGAAACACAGGGTGTGTTGGGTTGATATATTTATCAGTTCTAGGTTTTCAGTGTGATTATCTTCCAGTACTCTTCCATAAAGCCTTTAATGTTGAGCAGCACGTGTTGCTTGAGTGGTTTTGTGACACTGTTTTGGAGACTGGAGCAGGCCTTGAAACCTGATTTCACTGGAATAAAGTTCAGACATTTGTGCTGTCGAGACATGCTTCCAAATGCTTCTGATATAATCACGCGGCAGGATTGAATTTTTGAAATTGAAGTCAGATACGGTGAATATCTGTTGGACCTCAGCATTAGTGACGATTAAGAGGAAAACTACTAACCAAGAGCAGCATTTTAAGGCTTCTAAAAGTCTTAAGACATGTCTGCAGCCCCAAACTGACCTTGAATAGAAAATGTAAACCACAGTGCAGAGAGTCCCTTCAGAGTTTGGCTTTTTTATGGACTGGAATGCTCGTACTAATGTGATTGGTATAGTATAGAAAATCCTCCCTCAGTATCACTCTTAGGGTATTTGTATTGTACCAGAGGAATCTTAAGATATTGGGTCTGATCCATTCTTAAAATTGGATCATCTTTAAGTGGTAATTCCCAGAGAGACGTATCATGTATTCTGTACTATATTACTATTATTTGTAGGTCTTCTAAGCAAAACGTCCAAGTCCTGAATGTTCTTTGCTTCTTTTCCTCTGAAGTTTTCTGGCAGGAATGTTTTAATCCGCAGAGGGAGATCTGCAGATCTGCTCATCCTTCCAGCATGATCCAGATTTACTCCTTGATGCGTTTGTGTTCAGTTGTGGAGATTATTTCAAGACATTTTTGTGTCTTTAAAAGCAATGAAAACAGGCTTCAGCGTGTTCCAGAACCACCTCTAGTGTGACCAGCCCATCTAATTATTGACTTACCATCTCATCCATCACACGAGGGCTTTGGTACAGCTGACCCGGCTCCATTTCTTTGCCTTTCTTGCAGGGGTGCGACACGTCAGCGGGATCAGTATTTATACGGCGAAGGAGCAGGAAGTGGTGAACGGGACGAGTGTGAGACTGAAGTGCACCTTCACGTCCACTCAGCCAGTGTCTCTTCAGTCGGTGGCAGTGTCCTGGAGCTTCAGGCCCTTAAATTCAGGACAGGATGAGTCGGTGTGTACCGGCTTTCTTTGAAACCCCTCCCATGTACTTTAGTGTCATTACTATTTTAGGGACATTTAATCTATAGCAAATCACTGGCACTTCAGAATTTGGTTGTAAATTTATCATTAAAACCACATTTTTTCCTTTGGACTCTAATCCATCGAGATGAATGTTTAGACAAGGTTTTACAAATCCTGCAGAGCCACCAGTTCACTGAAAACCGCATTAATATTTAAGCTCTCAGTCCAGAGTTGTGGCTTCTTCTTTTGACATGAGTGACTGATGATGAACTCTTTAACCTGTCACTCAAAGATAATTACCTTTTTATATTAGTTTAGATGGAAGAGTGAATGAGGGAAAGAGCAAAAAGCGACTATACAGGACGTTATATGTGAGTATGTAGATCATAGTAGAGGTCCAAGAATGGAGCCTTGGGGGACTATTTATCTGTTGATTCAAAAATATTTCCCCTAATATTGTAATTTATGTAGTCATCAGGCATGTCCACCCAGTTTTCCATGTGTGTTTTGTTATCATCTGGATCAGATGCAGGAATTTACTCCACGAGTGCTGAGTTTGGGTCTCTGGGACCAGACGTCTCCTGCAAAAGAGGCGGAATAACATTCAAAGAGTAGTTGAGTGCGAGCAGCTTTATGTACTGTTGAAAGAAAGAGGGTTCAGTTGAGCCTATAAAGGTTTGGATAATGTCACTCACAACTGTGTTTTCATGTCTAGGATCGATTAAATGGGGACAAAACTCTTGGCTGGATATTATAATAGATTTGAGTTCATTACATATTTGGGAATTCTTGAAAAGTCCTCCATTTTTGACTTTGTGAGATTTCTGTTGAGGATTTCTCCACTCAGCCGGATCGTTTGTATATTCCAGGTCTTCTACTTCCAAGAGGTGGAGTATCCTCCATTGCCAGGTCGTTTCCAAGGTCACGTGGAGTGGTCAGGTGATATCTTGAAACGGGACGCCTCCGTCACTCTGATTAATGTGCCGCCGACCTTCAACGGCACCTACATCTGCCAGGTGCGCAACCGGCCGGATGTGCACGGCAGCAACGGGGAGATCGTGCTCAGAGTTGTCGACAAAGGTCAGGCAACATGTTTGGGTGAACTTTGAGTTATTTCTTTCCCTCTTTTCCCCTCTTTCCTATAGACACTATATCCAACACCCACGGTGTTTACGTCAGCACTCGGCTGTCATTTAACTCTGATTTTGGTCTTTGTTGGTTCCAGTTTCTCTTTCTGAGATCAGCATCCTGGCGGCAGCAGTCGGAGGCGCCTGCGGCGTCATCTTGGTGCTGCTCGGCATCTTTGTGGTGGTGCGGTACTGCAGGAGGAAGCACGTGGATAACGACATCGAGCTGCATTCCCGAGAGCAGGAGTGGAAGGACACCGGCATGTGGTGAGGGCCGGAGATGAAGCTTGTCTCCTCATCTTCCTCTTGGGCTGGTGCGGAGTCTAATTGACTGTTGGGTTCCAATCTAATGGAAAAGAAAAAAAGGAAGGAAGAAGGCTGGGAAGGCATCTTTTCATCCATGTTGAACTCTCAGTTCATATTCAGTCATCACTTCATTATTACACAATAATAGATCAGGTTTTAAAGTTCTTTTTACACTTTTTATATGGTTTTATAGTGATTCTCACCACAATCATGAGGTTTTAAATTGCAGAATAGGAGTTGTGAATATGGAGGTGATATTTAAAAAGCAGCTTTTTTTCCCTTTTAATATTCAGTTCACAGCAGCAGTTAATGGCAACAGCTTTTTCCACGTTACAAGGTCTAAACAAAACTAAAAGGTTTGGTTTTTTTTACTAAATAAGCGCTTCATACTGCTGCTGTGAAGTGAGTCGCAGTCTCTCCATCAGCCATTCATAAGTGGCTTCACTAACAACTACCGCCTCCCCTGAAGCGTTTCAGTACCTTCTCAGAGAACCATGAGCTGATTCCTTGTTTTTGTTTCTGAGAACGTGCCTTACAGTTGAGAGGAGACGTTAACAAGTTTCTTCAAGTCCTCCTCCTCATTTCAAGCTGAAGACTCTGGGTATCGTATAGTGTACGAACGTTGGCGGTTCCTTACAGTGAATGGTTTTGGCCACGTTGTCCCGGTGTTCAGATGTCTGAGTGTTTCATTGTGTGCGACTGGATCTGTTTGTTGTCGGGGTTGGGTCAGCTCACCTGAAGAGGCAGTTCCGCTGGCTGTTGCTGTGCTGAAGAAGGAGAAGAAAGAGGTGGATAGCTCAGATGATGAAGAGTCCGAACCCAGCAGTGGAGGTGATGATGACAATGAGGAGGACGGCGAGGAAGACGACGACGACGACGACGATGACTACGACGGTGACGACGATGACGATGATTAGATGGACATTGTTCATTAAAATAGTTCTTCCCATTTTGTGAAATGCCCGGTAATTTAAATGTTTTTCTTTTTTTGTATGTTTAAACACTTAGTGAATCCTGTCAGTTTTAACGCTGCCCTCCTGTTTTTAGAGAAAACCAAGGTATTTTTATATTGTCTCCAGAGTGAGAGAACAAATGTGCAGAGCCAGTGCTTTGAATTTCGATTTTTATAAATGTTTATAAAATGTACATAATGTTTGTTTGTTTCTTAAAAAGAAAATAAACGCAACTTTAAGAACATTTGAATAAAATAAAGAAAAGTTTTCTAAAATGATTATCTGACTCCAGCGTCTTGTATTCAGAGAGGGGTAACAGGTATTTTGAGCCCAGGTGAGTTGGTAAGTGACATACCTGACAGCCACTCCTCTGTGTGACTTTCCACCATTTCAAATCTGCTGTGTGCTAAATGTGGATTGTGAAAGACATAGCGATGAGGTTTCTTTTTTATTATTTGAATAAAGACATTTTTGGAGGGCACACTGGAGTGCATACAATAAAAGACACATTTAAAAACTTCATGTGTATTAAAAAATATTTAACCTCTTTAAACTGTGATACATGCATTTTTAGGCAATAGATTCGTTTCTGACTGACATTAAGACTTCAGCGCTATGAAAGAATGAGGTGAATTGTCAAAGGATGCTACAGCGCCTTCTAGTGGCAAATCATTTTACTTCCTTAGCAAAAGCAAAAATAGGTTCTGTTGTGCTTTAAAGCGACCGTTTTCTTCTTTTCAGTGCATGTTTGTCTTATAGTTGGATCAAGTGGCTGCTTAATCAATGAACTGCTGCTAATGCTGCTACGTCCTGCACTCAATATACAATATATTCATGTATCATTACTTTTAACTTGTAATAATAATAGATTCATCTTTTATAAATGTGAATGTAGTCTGCTATAACTGATTATAATTTATTGCTGCAGAATGGCTGGGTTATAAAATGTAATCTGATTATAATAAAATGAAATTGCTTTGATTTGACTACTAATTCAAATCTTTCTCAGAGTCTTTTTCCCCACTGGAACAGTACCTTCATGTGGTCTGAAATGTTGCAAGTTTACCTCTGTGCAGCAGACATCTCACCTTGTATTTGTGAGCTCTGTGTGCTCTGCATAGTCCTGCAGCATCATCCCGTCTTTGCAGCAAATGCAGTGGGGGTTCTTTTCTTTTCTTTTTTTTCATAATGCAGCGCTGGAACAGTTCCCATCACTGCTGCATTGATACTCCAGTGACTGGGCCCGGAGAGAAGAACAGTGAGCGTGCAGCCAAACCACCCTAACATCAACAGACACACCCCGTCTTTGCCTTGCACCACTCTAAACTTAAACTCACCTCCTCCCATTTAATGTCTCACCTAAGCTGTACTTACACATAGCAGCATATTGGATAATTAGGTTGGATTAAACTCTGTGATATCGCAGTATTACAGCAGCCTTACAATGTAAATGCAACATATATATCCTGTATTTACAACTGTAGGGCGTTTCTCTGTAAAAGGCTAACGAGGTTTCGAAGGTATACAGTTGCCTTCGATTGGCCGTAATGGGTCTTGTATTGCTGAATTTGCAGAAGTTCTGAATGGATTGAGGATGACGGGCACGTTGTTACAGGCTGCAAATGCAAAATTACCGAATCATAAACTGACGAATCAAATCTGAAACCGTCCCCTGATGTGGGAGACGGCTACAGAGGTCAGTGAAACCTCATATCACACCAAGCCTGCTTCAAACCAGGTACAGTGCATGACACTTTGACCTTCTGAAGGTGTTGATTAGGTCACACTACGTCAGTGGCTGTGGCTGCAAATCGTCCTCAGTGAGGAGCAGAGTGAGTGAGTCTGAAACGGTGATGGCAATGAGTAGGATGCTGTAGTTTGAGGACAGCATTATACTTCTGACATGGTGCATTTATTTATGAATGGAGCGTGGGGATAAGGAACTTCTGTCTCTCCCCACCCCTAAACTGCACTGCAGAACTTTTCCAAGATCATCAGAGACAGTGCTTGAGTCTGCATACACACCCTGAGTCAGGAGGGAGGAGAAGTGAATGGGGCTGATGAGGAGAGAAAGAATCAAAAGGGATGTGGGGGAAGGTGTGGGAGGGGAGGCGGAGGAAGAGGTGGCATGCAGCCAACAGAGAGGACAGTGGGGGGGGAAAGTAGCAAGATCGCAGGAGCGACGTTCAGGGAGCAGAGTCAGCTTCTACAGAGTGCAGCAGATTTTTCTGGTGTCTGTCTGCATTCCTGTTGGTCTTTCACTGTCTCCTCTCTTCCTCCTCTTTTGGCCCGGCTGCTGCTGCTGCTGCTGCTGCTGCTGCTGCTTCCGCTGCCGCTGCCACTGCCGCTGCTGCTGCTGCAACGTGGCTGTCTCTGCAGTGAAAGTGCTGCTTGGCGGATTCTCCTTGACTGAACCCTGACTGTGCGCAGTGTGCGTTGGGCACCGGACTGCTGTCCTGTCCACACTGACTCAGCTGTGCAGAGAGCCGGCTGGCCTCTGAATGAGCTCCAGCTGCAGGGAGCAGGTAGGAATGACAACTTGAACTTTTAGGATCAAATCAACCTTTTCAGATGTCTATTAAATTCACTCTGTTTTATGTTTTGAATATTAAAGTAAAACTCTATCTTTGCTAATATCGTGGTGATGCTGAATTTTGAAGCGGTGGTGCCATTATTCTGTCAGTTATGCTAACTTTTTCCCCATTTCCACCTCTGTCTTCTGTCTAACCTAGAGGCTGTTGGATTGCGTTCAGGCTCCAGCACCTCCCTGCTTCTACGGTGCCTTGTTTTGAATTCCGACAGCAGTATCTGGATCTAAACCCAGAAAGCAGAGAAGCTAAACTGAACTCGTTCATATTCTACTAGCCACCTGACAATTGGGCTGGATCCTGTCGTGGTATTTGTTTTGGAGCACATCTGGCTGCCATGGAGGTCCAGTGGTTTGGGGCCGAGACCCCAAAGCTGGGCTCTCCACTCCGAGTTGTCTGCCTGATCGTCTCCATACTGCTCGGTAACGTCACCTCTTCTTCTTGTCTCCGCCCTCCCCATGTCACTGCCTATATGTGCATCATGTCATTTCATTTCAAGGATTCCTGGAATCAATAGTAATGACTCCCTCTTATCCTGCGACAGGTAAAATGTAATATTTACAACCTCTCTCAATCAGCGAACTGGTAAATACCAGAATTTTTGATTATATTGAACAGTTTTTAAGCAAAATTGAAAATTCCATTTAGCTGAGATTAAACCGACGGTTCCCGTTCCTTCTACCAATTTGCTTCTGCAAGTTCAATGTTTGCAAATGTACTTTCAACATGTGTCCCCATTATGAAAAGATGTGGTTCGTGTGATGAGTGGACACTGCCGTCTTTATCTTTATTAATCAATAAAACTGCCAGGAAAATTTGAATTTCTTCAAAGTGGATCAGAGAGTATCTAAATATCCACTGTAATAATTTGATATAAAAGTTAAAATGGTTCTTTTAGCGGGTTTGGTATCATTTAGGACAGTTTATGATATTGTTGTGCTGTAGTTGCATATGTAGGCCACAATCTAGATAATCTGCTCCAGTATCATGTGAAGCCGCACACCTCAACCCCAAAATTGAAAGTGAGCGTTTCAAAGATCTCAGCAATGGAGTGAAAGAAGACTTGTTGTTGTACTCGTTTCATTCGTGGTATCAGCAGATTAAACCGGGAGGGGGGAAAGAAAAACAACTGTGTGGACACCTTAATGGAGGATGGATGAGTTTTTACAAAAGAATAACACAAAAGTTTTTACAAATACCACCACAGCTCTCACCGGTCCCCCCGTGTTAGTGCTTTAGTGTCTGGTCTGTGCAGTGACTTTGCAGTGGCGCTGAGAAAGAGGTGTGAGTGAATCATAAACATTCCCATACTGCACAGTCCATCCTCCCTATCTGCTGTCCTGAGCAGCCTTCCTCCATTTGCTGCAGTGGAGGCTGACCTTGAGTGCGTGTGTGCGTGTTTGTGTGTGTGTGTGTAAGGATTCACACTCGAATCAAAAAGCAGAAGTCAAGTAAACAGTGCAGAAAACGGTAGAGATGCAGATAACGCTCTTATCCTGCTCTTCCTTAACTCCGATTTCAGAGTCTGTCTGTCAGTATTTGCTCTGAGGGCGTGACACTAGGAGTCCACGTGACCCCTGGTGTGCAGTTACACCTCCGGCAGCATATTTCCTCCTCTGTAATGTACCTGAATGTCATAGCAAGGTCTCTCTGGTGTCATCTATAATCCAGGTCTGTTAAGTTTTCACAATTAAAAATTGGTACGTTGACATTCTGGTCCCTCCCTGGGTTTTCTGCGACCACTCTTTCCTCGCTGCGACAATAAACATTGGAAATAGGTTCACCTGCTCCTTTGTGTGTGGCCTGGGAACTTTTCCTGGGTGTATTCCCTATCCTTATATCCAGTAACACTCCTTCCTCAATCCTAAACATCCCAAAGTCTTACCTTAATCACTAAGAGTCCTCATAAAAGATGGTTCTTTAGGGTTGTTAGTCCAAATTTTAAAGCTTGTTTTGATCTAACTCCTCTCTCCTCTCAGCCACATGGTCCTCGCAGGCTCTTGAGATGTCTGTAGGGAAGGTCCCCTTTATGGAGGCCCTTAATGGCAGCACGGTCATGCTGCCGTGCACGTACTCCAGCTGTATCGGCATCAAGGACCTTTACTTTAGCTGGCAGTTTAATGACAACGGCACCATGAAAAAGGTGAGTCTACAGGTGATGCTGGTGCCTTGCCGGTCCCTCTGGATTCCTGACAGCTTGTTGGTCTCTTCAGGTGTGTGAGTCGACGATCGTGGCGCAGGGGGTGATGCCCGTTGTGAAAATCATGCGAAAGCGCGTCGAGTTTGTGGGCAACAACGTCAACAACAACGTCTCCATCCTGTTGTGGAACATCACCTTTGAGGATGGAGGCCAGTACACGTGTTTCGGGATCAACCCCAAAGAGAAGTTCAAGAACCACAGCGCCACGTTTGAGCTCATCGTGGTGGACGAGCGTGAGTGGTCCAATCCAGAGGAGGCCCGGTTTGGCTTGGGTTACCTTGGGTTACTCGACACACCACAATCAACCACAATAATCAAACCTTTGACCCCAACCACTGTGAAGACCACCTGAATATCTCAATGGCGTGTTTGAGAGCTGGGCTTCAATAAAGATCTACCCTGGTCTTCCAGAAGTCTATGATTACGTCATTGGTTGTTGAGATCTTGAGGAGTAGATTGTTGGTCCATAACCTGATGGAATAGGAGTGGTCCTAATACAGAGCCCTGAGTTGACCCAGACAGGAGCTGAGTGTAGCTGGTAGTGGTCTGTTGCTAAGGAAAGTGGGGCGGCTTTTCATTGATTAGAATATCAGCGATGACAGTGTTGAAAGCTGAGCCCTGATCTCACAACGGGGAAAAGCAATGGAAGCGCTGAGACACGTCTGATCCAGATTTATCCCTGAACTGTGATGTCTCTGAGATCAGGGCGTGGCCGACTCTGCTGAACTGGCCTAACTGAGCTGGGATCAAGGGGATTTGTGGGCTGGATCTTACTGTTTTGGTGGGGTTCTGAAACTAAAGACATCGGCCTGAACGCAAGGATCCCAAATTTTATTCACTGAAACTGTTGGGGTTCCGTACTGAGAGTGAACAGCGCAACAATCTTTGCTGTTTTGACTTACAGGAAAGGAAATTTAGAGGAAGGAAATTTTTAAATCAACTGTCGAGAGAGAGACAGATGGATGTCTAAGTCTGCTATCAGGAAATAAATCCTGATCAGGAAATATATGATGGCTGGGATTTATCTCCTCCACTCTTCTGACCTGGCTTTGACCTGTGTTATTCTAAGATTAAAGGTCAAATATAATTAGATTCCTCTACTTTGACGAGACAGACACGTGTTGCATGTGTTCTTATAATAATAATGATGTAATATAAGTCCTCAAACCTTTTTAATGATCATTCACCCCTTGGGTTGAGAGAGTCAGCCCCAGTTATTACCCAGACAAAGTCATTAATAGCAGGCCTTTCCCTAAACGTATGGAATTACACACATTTTAAGTCTCTGTTGTTATATTTTAAACCAGTTCTTAACAGTTTATCTCCATACAGGTGCTGGTATACTTTGTTTCCTCATCCTCTCTTTCTTCCTCCTCTTGTCTTTTGTTGATGCCGCAGTGAGATCGGTGGACAACACGCTGACCATCATCATAGCCTCCGCTGTGGGCGGAGCCATCGCTTTATTAATGGGCTTCATGCTGCTCAAGAACTTTACTCTCTTTGTTCTTTCCAAGCTTGAGGAGAAAAAGTGAGTTAAATCCTGCATTCAGTAACCACATCCGACTGAATTCTAACTGCCCCCCCCCCCCCCCCCCCCCCTATTGCAGTAAGGAGTGCCTTGTAACGTCATCAGGGATCGACAACACTGAAAACGGCCTCTCAGGATCCAAGGCTGCGACAAAGCCGACACCAAAAAAGAAATGAGAAAGTGCATGTAACCGTCCCAACAATCATGTCCTATGTTTTGCACATTCTTTGTCTTCTTTTTGAAAACTGGTTGTGGCCTTTATGGGGCAAAAGGCACATATACAATATGCAATGAAGAGCAACTGATACAGCTGAAAACACGTCTGTTTGAGTTTGTTGTCAGAGTCTGAACGGCATGTGAAGATCACAGGTGCTTTACACACGTCTCACTTTTGCAGTTTCCGTTTCCAGCTGAAGCTTTGGGCTCATCGTCAACATCAGTTTCTTCGGTTGCTTTTTGCACCGAACGGTGTGAATGTCAGTGAGGGAAAGGCTGCTAGTTCACAGGCACAAGTGCTTCAGATGGATGGACGTGGACCACGTGTGCAGCCTGTGAACCACAGACGGCCCTGCTGGAATTGTGTGTGTGCACATAAAAAACACAATAATAAGTGAGAGAAATGACAAAAGCAGCTGTATATCACTCTTGCACAGTCATTTTGTTCCTATTTGCTTTAATGCCACAATATATGAACCATTATCTTCTTGTACAATATTTAAAACTTTTACTGTTTTCTTTCCCTTTTTTTCCTCTGAATAATGTAAATGCTTGAAATGTGAATTAATGACAGCTGGGCTGAATTAATCTCTCTTTATTGAATGCAAACCAACCTGTGGACCACATCTAAGCTACATATTGCATAACAAGGCTTTAAGCACACAAATGTGATAACAGCTAATCGTAGTCAAGCATTTGAAATAAAAACGCGAACATAAGATTGTAGAATTCAGCCCAGCTCCTCATCCTGGACTTGTCTTTGCTGGCTCTGAAACACAGGTGCCTGTTAGCGCTCGGCTCCACCGTCACAGGGGACGTGTTGCAAAACCGCTCATGCAGCTCATAAACCTGAGCAGTAGAATGTGAAGCTTCTGAGATGATAGCCAATCCCCTGGCACCCTAGAAAACAAATGGTTCCCTGTTAATGATGCAGCTTTTAAACCAAATAAACTGTCCTGTTAAAGCATGCGCATTGCGAGACAACAGAGGTATTTTTTGGACAGAAAAAACCCCAAACATATTCTGATCTTCTCTTTAGAAGATTCATGCATCCATTTTATTCAATGTCATCCCCATCATGTTACCTGTTCTTCAGGAGGGGGGGGGGGGGGGGCTGCTTGGGCTGTAAATGAGAGCCCCAGCACGTACCAAAAAAATACCACTAGCAGCTGATCAACATATTAGGAGATGAATGTGTGAAACACTTTACACTTTACCTTCAAAGCACTGTGATAAGTCTGAAGCTCTAATAATGATAATAATAATAATAATAATAATAATAATAATAATCGTCGTCATCATCATCATCCCGTTTGGTTGCTGGCTTGAAGCAATAATGCACAGATGATACATTGGACTATTTTGTGTGAGGCATGTATACGTTCAGTTGAGCACAATGTGATGAATTTGGTACTGGAGTTATGACAGGATACATCTGATTTGAAGTGATGAATGTGATGTGGACAAGCTTAAATAATACTGGATTACAGTGACTGAGTCGTATGGGACTATCACAATGACGTGCCCAATAAACATGAAGCGAACATCTGCTTAAAACTCCCTGTGATTATTTCAAACAGTGTATCTTATTTTTAATCCACAGAAAAAGAAATAAATGCATAAGTAAATAAATAAATGAAAAATATCTGTATTGTTGACTTGATGGTTCGCCCCTCGCTGGCTTGAATATCTTTATGTGATATGCAGATTTTAAAATTACATTATTATTGGAAAGAAACACATTATAAAGGATGGATCATTTAAAACAGATCAAATTTGATAAACATAAGATGCCATTTATTTCTCACCATTATATGGTTAAAATCCAAGGCAGTTTTCTCTGTCAACTGGACTGGGTTTCTTCTCTTGAAGACGTTTCGCCTTCTGGGTCTCCTTAAACAGAGGTGGTGGCCTGAGGCACTTCCTATCACCCACATACAATGCAGTCCTCCACTCCTTCCAACAGCAAAACAAACATTTACACCATTCCAGGAGACCCAGTGACCCACCACCATGTGATCCAGCAGACAAAGGGGAGACACCTCAACAGAAACTAGGTGAACGACCCGACCAACGACCCTGCTAACGACTCTCAGGTGACCCCCCCAGATCATTAGCATGCAGATGGTCCACAGGGGCTATATATTTTCAAGCTCTCTCCCCAGCGATTTCAGAACTCAAGAAGCCTTCTGGATAGAAGGCGAAACGTCTTCAAGAGAAGAAACCCAGTCCAGTTGACAGAGAAAACTACCTTGGATACAATGACCTGGATGATTGAGAATCTACACAGACATGGTTAAAATCGTTTGTCATTCGATTGTTTCATAATAATAATTACTGCTGATGGTGCCTCTGCCTATAGGAAAGTTCAGAGGTCAAAGACCTTTTTGTATAAGAGGATTAGGAGAGGATTTCTTCCCTAATATGAAACATTCATTCACCTGATGGATTATGAACAGTGTTGAAAACAGCAAACGCTCATAATTAAAGGCGTCTTCAGTAAAATTAATGATAAAGGCAACAACTATTAAAACAAAGACTTACATGTGCTTATATGAAAAATATATATGCATGTAAAATAAAACAGAAAACAAACCCAGTCACAGTAAGAAGCCACATAGTCACATACAAGTCATGTATTTCTTTATCTTTGAGCATTTTAGGTGACAATCTGGATCCTAAAGAGCTTTTTTGTTGCAGACACGCACCAACCTGCAGATACGCATCTGACCAGCAGGTGTCAGCAGACACCAGCGTGCGGAGGATGAACGTGCGGGCAGTTCTGACCCAAACGGCCCCCGAGAGTGGCACCGCAGAGACAGACTCTTCCATATCGACGCAACTTTGGTGAACGCAGTTTGGTAGTTTAGTATTTACACGCGATTCTCGCGTCAGTGTGCTCAAACCGGCCGAAAATATATTTTGTCAACTAAAAGTTACAATCTGACTGTCAGAATGATAAATGATAAATTAATTTTGTGATTTAAACGAATTAAATTGTTTATTTGTTTCAATCCCTGTAAAGCCCCTATCTTAATATCATGGAGCCCAAACCATCGACCCACCTCGCGGTAGGTTGTGCACAGTGGCTTCACATATCAATTTCCCTCGCGGTTAATTTTTTTCATCTCAGTGGCGCCTGTGGATCACTTTCACGCTGCACCAGAGGCCACCACAGTGCCTTTAAATATTCGATGAACGGGGAGTGTCCTCCAACTTCCATCCAAATAAATGCTCTTGCGGTGGAGCCGCTCACAGCAGGCGCGCGTGGACAGGGAGAGCGCCGCTGCAAAAGTTGCACACGCGCCTCTGAGGGGGAACTGTGATCTTCCGCAATAAGCTTGTTTTGCCTGCTTTTTGAAACCTTACCTGCTTCGTGGAAGTGTCACGGCCCCACACCCCGCTACCCCCTTTTAGCCCTCCTCTCCATCTGCATTGCATCTGTGCGCAAATGTCGACGCACGTTTCACGGCTCCGACAGACAAAGAGAAGCCGAGTGTGACTCCAAGTCTCGGGGACTAATGCCCAAATTCATAGGAAAAGACGTGAATGCATTTTAGTGGCATCTCAGCTGCCTGGGTTGGTTTAGGTTTCTTTTTTTTAGGTCCACATTTGCGCAGAGAAAAGCGGAGATCTGGGGCGCACAGGTTGGCGCGCTCAGCAAGGTGCCAACAGATCGGTCTGCGCAGCGTCGCCGCACACATCTACTGACAGTTTGGACCTAACTGGACCAAAATCCCACCGCTCGACTCACACCACCCGATATCCTGCGGTGTTTGACTGGGAAAGATGGGTTTGTATGCACAGTAGTCTGGGGCGGAGAGGAGGGGGGGTATGGGCGGGGCTGAGGCGCCTCTCATTTCCCCTCCACGCTTAGCGGGGCAGCAGGGCTGGAGAGACCTCCGGGGAGAACAGTCGCCAGTCCAGCACGGAGACCTGCCTGGCCAAAAAACCGCGCCTCACACTTGCCAGGATTGCCAGATATTCCTGAAAAATACACCTGCTCTTTATGGCATGTGGCTTGTAACTTTACTCCTGCTGTACTCTCTCCAAGAAGGTAAGAGAAAGGAAAACGCCGGAGATATTCCCCATCCTGCGCCCCAGAGTCTTGCTGTTTATTAAGAAGTTGACTGAAAAGTGATGAATGATGGAAATGAGTTTTGTTCGCGATGGTGGTTGACACCCGTGGCTCCTGCCTCGATGGCACGTCAGCAGCCTTGAGATGGGGCATTAATCGAAAACGACTCTCGATCAAAATGTTTCCAAAAGCGCAGGAAGATGGATATTGGAGGGGAAATTTGGAAGTGATTTTTCTTTTCTTATTGGAGGAGCGTTTTGTGGTTTTTATCCAGCGGCCTCAGATGGCACTGGGAGCAGGGATTGTTTTCGCATTACCAACTCCAGTTATGAATATGTAAAATGGCTGAATAGGGAGAATGAGGTGCAAATGCTGAGGGAGGGTGAGAGAGGGATGAAAACACGCATCCGCCTGCAATTTTAGCATTTGTTTACCAATTTTACTGCAGATTCAATCGAAAAGTGGCCCTGCTGTAAAGTTTTGGAGGGATTCCCGTGATTTTTTTTGATGCATCTGAGCCATCGGTGTGCATCATATGATTATTGCAGATGTTTTTTGGTTGATTGTGTTCTGCACAGGGGTGCCAGAGATGCGGCCGTTTATTTTCTTTTAGACGATTTTCCGAACAATTTTGTGGCCTTAAATGCTGGTCATAGTAAATGGTTCCTATTGCATTTTAGTAAACACTGATTTGACAAGAGGCTCGTTTTCAAATAGATCGATAAAGGCCGCAATTACAGCATTCGGATCTGTCCTCGTTTCATTCATTTGCATATTCCCCCCCTTTTTTTGTCTAGATGCTATTTATAAATATATAAAAGGCGGCTTTGCTTAAAGTGATTTTTTTCGGTATTCACGCAGCAAAGCCCTGACCCTAATGCAAAGTTGATCTTCTGCTATTACACTGCATTATAATAATCCTGAACAAATCTCTGTCGAAAATAACAGAAGTTCAACACTGTCTCCATGCACATGACAGCTTTTGCCCTCCTCCAGGCCTTTGTGTCGCCTGCTCTGCGTGGAAACCCTGCTTGCATGCTGTTTTGGCCATTCTTGGTAAATGTTCCGACAGGATAAAAATTTGTATGAATAAATTCTGATGGTTGCGTTTGACGGAATGAGGAATATGGCTGCTCACGACGCAAACCTCTTCACCAAACTAGGCCACTGGGTCCATTTGAGATCTTCGGAAATGAAACATTTCACATATTTGTGCCTTTGTATGGGTTTTTTAATTTACAATTAACGCCTCATCTATAGACGCTGATGGGTTGCAGCCTGTCTCCACCGCCCTCGTTAATATTTATGGTTGTTTTTTTTATTATTATTATTACAATTTGAAAGATGTGAGTCCAGAGCCTCGATGGCGTCTGTGGAATCATAGAAATATGCGCAAATTTATTCCACCAATTGGGGAAACTCCGGGGCGTTGGTGGGCGCCGATTATAGACTTGCCCGGTCATGTTCCTCACTAATGGCGCACCTGGACCCCTCGGACGCGCTCGTCACTCTGTGTGTGCGTGTGTGTGTGTGTGTGTGTGTGTGTGTGTGTGTGTGTGTGTGTGTGTCGCGCGATCTGACGGGGGACACCCCTTTAAGTTTGGTCATTTTTTTTATCATAACCGATGTGTTTTCCAAATATATAAAATATTCATATTAATTCATATTCCGATTAAAACGTTTAAAACGTTCCGATTATTTTTAATAATCAGTCTGTCGATTATTTAATATGGGTTCAAGTATATTCCGATATTGTGATCGGAAATGTCACATTGTCACAAGCATTCCAGGTTTAAACGTGAACTCTTCCAGCTTTTATTTAAACACGCAGGTTAAACCTCCACGAGTATTAATTAGGAATTAATGAAATTACTTTCAAAAGCCAGAGCTCACACATTTTCAAAATAATATTTCGTTTCAAATTAAAACTCAAGCATGCTGCAAAATATGCAAAAAAAAAGAATAGAAAAAAAAGCACCCCTCAGCTGCCCCCAATTCTGTGATTCCCTTTGCGAGGCTGCACAATTAAAGCCACAATCTGAGCTCCATTGAGTGTCAGCGCTGTGAGGTGGGGGGGCGATCATTACTCGGGCAGGCACAAGCATACATTATTTTAATCAGCTGACACCTGACATTACTTCAATCCCTAAAACAGCCACATTAAAAGGGTTATATTAAGCAATCAACAGATCTCTATTGTAGTTTCTCTCTTTTGGATCCAAAACACCTTTTATGTGGAGCGCTAACCCTAACCTATTGCCTGAAGCGAAAATAGTGGACAAACACGTTCATTTTGGCCCAGTCAATCACCGTAACAACTACAGTTTGATTTCATAAATCAAGAATCACAAATTTCCCCTATTTTCCCTCGCCGGGCCCTGTTCCAGAGCAATTAGAGCCGATTGGCCTCTTCACCAGATCTGACACTTGTATCCATGCGCCTTCCCTTTTCTTCACATCAGTTCTAAATGTCAATGAGATTAAAACAACAACAACAAATGCAAACCGATCTCTTCCTCCCAAAAAAAGAAACCCAGTGATGCTAAATCGAGCCGGACCTCCCCCAGATCTCATTGGATGGCGACGTTTCTCATTTCCAGAAGGAGGGAACATTTGGCAAATGTCAGATCTCTGAAGCAAGTAGTAGTTGGGTTTTTTTTTTTTTTGATCTCTATCTCTCCCTCCATCTCCATCTCTCCCTCCATCTCCACCTCTCCCTCCCTCCATCGCTCCCTCTCACAGTAACTCCCCTCCCTCTCTCTCCCTCATCACTAGGCAGAATTAAAGGTTGGGGGAGGGGGAGTGTATGCAGACTGTGCTGGGACTTGTGATGCACAGATTTGATATTCACATTAACTGAGAAACTGGCTGCTTTGATGTGGGTGTGGGGGTGTGGGGGGGGATGCAGGTCCCACGGGGACTGCTGAAGTAGCACACTTTTTTTTTTACTGACACAGCACAGTCAGTGGGGGTTTGGGGTGGAGGGAGCACACTGTTGGGGACAGGGTGTACTGAAAAACAGGAAGTGACTTGTAGTGTTCCCCCCCTGTGCTGGTTAGACGCGATCTCAACACTTTTTTCACGCGCCTCTCCTTGTGGATACGAATCCACCTCCCATCATCCCTGTGCATCCACCCCTGGCGGTAAATTTGCACCGATAAGGAGCTGCCCCCCCCCCCCCCCCCCCCCCCTTCCAGGATCAACCCTCCTTTTCAAGCACAACTTCCCAAAAACACCTGAAGAGAAGGACGGGGAGGTGGCTGCCTGTGGAAAAAGAGACAGAGAGGCTAGTTTTTTGGGGGGTTTTTTGTAAGTTCACTGTTAAAGGTCTCACTTTTGCTCCTATGACAACATTCCCTCAAGATGTTTACATTTTTACAAATAAAGGAAAAATAGAGCACATTCGTCCGGATGTGCAGAACGTGTTTAGCCTTTATCAATATAATTGCGGGTGGTGATTTTGTGTGTGTGCCTGTGTGTGCCTGTGTGTGTGTTCACATCCGGTCGAGGCGTAGATCAGCTGCATTATGCATGATGAAACCTTGCATAGGTTATGACTTCTGCCTCTCCCACATACATATTCATGGGCGGCTCTCTGGCAGGATGTATAAAATAGTGGCTGCGACTCTGACAGCAGAAGCCTCAGCTCCAGCGGCGGTGCTGTCTGTACTGCCTGCAACACCTTCCAAGCTTTGTGTGTGTGTGTGTGTGTGTGTGTGTGTGTGTGTGTGTGTGTGTGTGTGTGAGACAGTGCGCATGCGTGTGTTTTTTCCTCCTTTGAACGGGGTTGATGAAGCCTCCCGGGTGCTGCTGAACTGCAGCAGCAGCCATGCAGGAGACCCCACAGATGTGGTCAACAGATGTCAGGGGGCAAACTGCCTTTGTTGATGTGCAGAGGCCATTTTTAGGTGTTTGTGACTATTCTAGTCAGCTGGTTTTATCCCACAGGCCTGATGTGTTTTTAAAATGACAGTGGTGAAATAAGTTAGCATTTTTCAAAGTAGCATGTACTGTGAAAAACAGCCTGTTTCAGGGTGTGAAAACAGGTGATTGACCCCTGATATTTTAGACACCAGTGAATTCTCAATAATAGAAAAACAAGTCAAATGATTTTCCACCTTTAAATTTGAACATTAAGAGTGGATGCATGGATTTGGGACAAGCTGGAACTCTGACAGATGACTTGTGCACCTCATTCTGCCTGAATTTTGAACAAAGTCTTTGTTTTTAATTCTGTCTCGGCTTCACGCGACGGTCTGAGTGGCAGGAGTTTGTTCTGATCCCCTTTCTATTCCACCTCCCACTCCATCAGCCCCACCACTCCCACCCCCCTGAGTGCCAAGGCCTCCGGGCCACATAATCTACTGTACCAGAGGTTCTTCCATCGTCGGGCCTACCCCCACCCAACAAGCTCTCAGGGTGACCCCCTCACTCCTCTACTTTAGTTCTGTCCCCCCATTGGGAGATTATAGATATTGCAATCTTTAATATGGGCTTTATGCTCAGGGGCCATTATCAGTAATCTGCAGAGGGGGGGGAGTCTGACCTGGTTTTTCAGCCCATCGCCGGACTGCCAGACACATTTTTCATATACCATCTGTAACACTCCGCCCAGCTTTATCAATCCCTCGTCTAAAATGGATATTAACAAGGATAAGGAACAAGTGAAAAAGAATCAGGAATTACGACCACCTGGACAGTTGACTGTCCCAGCTGACTTCGCCGACCCTGCCTGCTTTTATTTATTAATGTTGCCCTGTTGATCTATCACCATGTCAATATCGAAGGCTTAAACAGAAGCTTTAAGATTGACTTGGATTATCAAATACAGTCTTTCTGACCCCCCCCCCCCAAAAAAAGACTCAAGATTTTGAATAAATTTGCGCATATTTCAAGACTTTGTTGTCTTGTTTGCTCGCCAGGGCAGCATCATTTCCTCAGTTAAAGGAGGCCACAGTTGCCCCAACATGCCCATTTAGTTAGTTAGAAAAAAAATCTGATCAAATCTGATCTGTGCTCCTGTGTGACGCAGTTATGGTTTTTCCAAAAATCAGCTGAGATTAAAGATTCAGGGACAAATGTTAAAAAGTGGCGTAAACACTCTGTCTGGTGCAACCTCGAGGATCTGTAAAAGCTAATGCCCTTTGTGCAAGAAAAAAAATAAGCATCTTTAGCCATGAATTACAGTAAAGCGCAGAGTTTCGGCAGACATTGTCGATAAATTTCACATTATTAAGCTGTTATATGTAATCACCGACTTCCTGGCTGAGCGTGTGATGCCTGTAGTCCTATTAAGTGATCCATTGTAAGACCATTTCTGCGACCATCCACATCTGTCCATCTCCTTTCTCCTGATGACACAACTGCCACCCCCCTCCCCACCCATCATCTCCTCATCTCACTCTTCTTTCTCTGTTGGAGCGAATGTGCTTAATCTGAAGTTGCTCCCCTACAATTGCGAGTGTGTGTGCGTGCATGTGTCTGTGCGTTAAATATGTAAGGAGATTAAACAGAGTTAAATCTCCGCGTCTGGCATAGAAATTCCAATCACATAACCTATGAGCGCGTCCCGTCTCCGTGCCTCTGTATGCGCTCCCTTCAGAGCGCACAGCCACCCCCCCCCCCCCCCCCCTCCAGTCCACCCAAACCATCACAGGCTTTAGCCCAAATCCTTTCTGTGTCACATGACTGATATTTGCAGCTGGACATTTGACATACATTTGTTATGATTATTTTGACGCACATTTGAAGGGCGTTCTGACATTCTCGGTCCAAATAACGCGATGCTGATTGCTTTAAATCAATAGCTGTGGAATCCCATTAGCCCAGTCGTGTTTTACTTGTGTTCGCCGTTGACCCCTGACCTGTCACGGGCTGTAAATGCGGTGTTTTGCTGTCTGTTTCAGTACACAGTGAGGATGTGGGCTCTACCAGGCTGTACTTTGTGAATGCCTCCCTGCAGAGGGTAACCTACTCCAGCTCAGTGGGGGTGTCCCTGCCCTGTCCAGCAGGAGGCACCCCCAGTGCCCTGCTGCGCTGGTACCTGGCCACCGGCGACGACATCTACGACGTGCCCCACATAAGACACGTGCACTCCAATGGCACCCTGCAACTGTACCCCTTCTCGCCCTCTGCCTACAACAGCTACATCCATGACAACGACTATTTCTGCACTGCTGAAAACCAGGCCGGCAAGATCCGCAGTCCAAACATCCGCATCAAAGCCGGTGAGTTGAGGGTGAAAGGTCCGCTCGAGTGACCGCGGTGGTGATCATGATGACGGTGGTGGGAGCAAACGGCCATTTGCCAGAACGCAGAGCCGAGCAGATGTGATTGGCAGCTGCGAAAAACTCCACCCACACTCAGAATCACCTGCCCTAAAATAGCCCGCCACGACCTGATCGCAGATTGACCTAGAACACTGTCCCCAGAGAGAACATCTGCATCACAGTCGACACCGACCCTCTGACCACACCTTTGACTGGGCGGGCGTCAGAGCCGTGCCTTTTATATCGACAAAATGGTGCCACATGCACCTCCAGAACGGCATCCTGGTCCAAAGCGCGACCCCTTAAAGTGAGCAAATCCAGAGTGACAGCACATTAGGGATATTAAAATATTCCAGCATGACTTTTTGCTTTTAAAGCTTTTTCAATTTTCTCCAACTCTATCACTCTTCTTGGAGAAATGTGACTTTTTCTGCCTTGATACAGATTTTTTTTTACCCCTCACAGAAAAATGGATGTTATTGATCTCTGTAGAAATATGTTTATTACTCAGATATGCAGAACATGAGGCAATTAATAAACTCCAGATATTATAGGTAGTCTATTTTTAGAAATTATGACTAAAAGCGGCATCTGTTGCCACCACGTTTCCTTCCTCCACGGTCCTCATTCTCCTCCTCCCCACTCCCTCGTTCTTCAAACTGTCCTCCTGCACCAGGCTAAATATAGCTGCAGCACGCTTCTTTAATTATCTCTCATTAACAAACCTAACTGGTGCTGTTCATTGATTGGAGGCTGTCTTAATAAGCGAGACCTCATCTCCACTAAAACCATACACTGCACCTATTGTCCCCCCCTTTCCTTCATTCTGCCATTCATTCAGGACAGTTGTTCCCCTCCCCCCTTCCCTCCTGCCACCCAACAGCTGTTTTCATATTCTGCCTCCCAACACCAACCTGGACTAATACTCATATTCACGCTAATACTAATACTAGCGCCAAGTTGCGGATTTGAGCCAGGACCCTGAGCTGCATGCCAGCCGGGCGTTGCCTTCATTCCCACATGACCCTAAAGCCTGGCCTCAGGAGACAGGGGATTAGCAGGAAGCAAACATCCTGCAGCCAGCGGCCTCCATCAGGGCCTCGGCCTCCCGAGCTGAGAGGAACCTGTGCACCAGCTCGTTTCCAGGGTGTAAACAATACAAACAGAACATTTTCCTACCTTTCGCACCTGAAACGGAGAAATCTCAAACCAGTTTCTTAGCAACCTTGGAGTTGATGTGATTTTGAAAATTAAACTCATTTAGGGTAAACTCACCTGGGTGCATAAACAGCAAATCCAGACTTTCAAGAAGATGTGACACCGCAGCGATAAAAATGTTTTCCGTGATCATCCTGCCTAATGGCGGCTTGTGCCATTTATGCTGAGAGCAGAGGCAGGATAAGAAGAGTTCAAACAAAACACAAGGGTAGGCCAGCAATTTCCAGTGAATGAATGTGGAGTGCTGTTGTAATTGATGAAAGGCTGTTTTCGCTCTGGAGTGTTAATGTGCTGTTCTCCATGATGTATAGAGGACTGATACAGTAGGAACTAACCTACAATACAACATGAATTTATATTAGCCGACATATTGTATTATTTCACACACATTCTGGATGGCTTCATTCTGACCGCGCTCGTTGTTAAAAACATTTGTGAATCCATTCCTCAAATGACATTTAGACCATCACGGGTCACTGCCTATTCAGTGATATGGAAATGATTTTGCCTTTTAAAACATATATTGGCTGTCTCAATGTTTTGGCGTGTGCTTGTGCAGTTTTCAGGGAGCCCTACACCGTGCGTGTGGCGGATCAGCGCTCGATGCGGGGCAACGTAGCTGTGTTCAAGTGCCTCATCCCAGCTGCCGTGCAGGAATATGTCAGCGTCGTGTCCTGGGAGAGAGACACCGTCTCTATCGTCCCAGGTAGGAACACATGAACCACTGTACGAGCATGTCCTTGTTTGTGTGTGTGTGTGTGTGTCTCAGGACAGTTGATGCTCCGCTGTCCTCCATGATTGACTGAACTCTTAACTTGTGTCTTCTGTCTGCTCACTGTTCTGGATCGCTGATCTGGTCTGCTCCTCCTTCATCCCTCCTCCCTGACTCCCCATTCTCTTCTGCTTGCTTCCCCTCTACTATTGAAGCTGTTGTTATGAGCTCGCTCTGCTGTTTCGGAGGTGCTATTTTGAAGCAGTGAAAACATTGATAATAGGATTAACATGAGATTAACACTTTGCTATATCTGTCATTCTATCGCGATCAATCGCTGATATGAAACGCACCTCGAGGTAACGCTGGGACGGTCAAAGGGTCAAAGCTGAACTGGAGTTTTTACACTTGTTCTTCTGAGTTTCTTTTTTTAATCACTTGCACTTTCATTATAAGGCTTCGGACTTTGACTGGTGTCAATAACGGACATCTTCTTAGCCAGATTTGGCCTGTTGGGTCTATTTCAGTCTTCTTCTTTACTTAGCTTTAGCACCACTTTCTTTAAGTACATGGCCGCAATTACAAACTGAGGACATCGATAGGACCGTGCCCTAACATTCATCTTCATTAACCTAATTTGCATGTGTGTGTGTGTGTGTGTGTCTGTGTGTGTGTGTGTGTGTAAGCCAAAGAGGGAAATGTACCGTTCTATTGTTTTGGTGTGCTGATCATAAAGATATTATAAGTAGTTTATCATGCTGTTGTTCATAGATGAATTCAGGCTCTGCAATAACAATGTCCTAGGAAGGGATGAGCAGAGAAATGAACTAAAGGAGAGGCAAGAAGGGTAGTAGGGCAAGAATTGCCTCAGGACCTGGCAGATGGTGTTTTATATTATATGTATGCAAAAAACACAGACGCCGTGTCACACATAAACATGCAATTTAATTTTCAGACATTTAGGTTTTAATCTATAGTGAATTGCAGTTTTGTCTTTGTTACGCAGCCCATTGTGACTCTACTTGTCATTGTGACTGAACATGACAGACTCTTGGTTTGCTTTAAAATATGCAAATCTGAACAAAGCAGAGTGTAAAAGAATGAGACTTTTTCGTTTCTTGCCTGACAACTAGATAAACATAAACACAGCTGATCCGGCTTGGATACAGCAGCCTTCCTTATGTGTGTTTTTCTGGGTTTTTGCATATGGGGACTGATGTGAATGCTGTCGGGAGGCTGCTGTGTGTAATTAGGGGTATATAGGTCAGTAGATGGGCAGTGAGTGTGAGGATCAGATGCCGAACATGATGAGCTGCTCACTGAACTCGCGAATTTGTTTCTCTGCGACAGAATCGCGCACAACTCCCACAACACTGTGTCTTCTCACCGTCTTTCTGCTCAACCATGACCCCAGCCTACCTGTTTATCAGTATAGAGACCTCACGCTTCAGCACAAACCCACAGGGAAGCAAAAAACAAGCCCAAACTACAGCCGATACACGTGTCTTTACACAGAGAAGCTGTAAACCTGTCATGGTGTCCATGTAGGGTCTCATTCTTCCAGGTCGGTCCAGTTGACTCTTTCCTAGACCTTAATGGGTAAACCTCCCATCTTCGGCAGCCAGCAGGACTGTACGTTTAGGTCTAATGAAGATGTGAAAATTAAAATTGATTTTGTGGCTGAAGGCTCTCAGCATCCTATTGAGTGTTCATTTGGCTGTTGTTGAGTGTCACTATTCGCCCCACCTGAAAGAGAAAAAAGGAAGGGCTGCAACCGCCCTAATCTGGGCAAATCCATCCTGTGAATAGGGGCACACATGTCATCTTCTCAACAAAAAACTGTGGACGAGGAAGGTAGCTGCTGCCTGCAGGCTCTGATCAGCAGCACGATCACATACGGATCTGAAGGTTGGGCCGATGACATAACATACTGCAGCCGTGGCCTCTGAACCCCAACAGGTTCCACTCTGTTAAGCACACGTTCCCCATCTGGAAAGATGTCTGTGTGTGTGTGTGTGTGTGTGTGTGTGTGTGTGTGTGTGTGTGTGGGTGTGTCTGTGTGTGTCTGAGATTGTCCCACTTTTGCTGTCCAGCCAGGACAGTAATGGGGGGGGGCTTTAAGAGGGTACGGGTATAGGCAAACTGACCTATTTCCCTGTCGCCACCCCATCCCGTACCATCCCATTACTTAAGCATTGTGAGTGTGTTCAAGTGTGCCTGTGCGTGTGTGTCTGACCCTCACAAGACAATAGAGTCCCGCTAGTCTGAGCAACGATCTGAAGCAGGGACGGAGAGATGGAGAGCGTGTGGACGGGAATGAAAACAGCGGGACGCAGAGAGGGTTGAGTCTGTGTTTAAGGCTGTCAGTCAGCAGCGGTAAGCTAATAAGAGGCTTGGATGGGAGAAAGTGGACCAGCAGATGGCTGCAGCCACATGGTGGCCCATAGAAGGTGCCATCCGTGAACCATCAAATCCACCGGCCACAGAGTTAGTTTATGGTTTTAAACAATCTTTATGATTTACACAATAATAACAACAAAAAGACCGCACTGAAAATCAGCTGCATGAGCTCAGCCACCGCCGGCTGGATGCTGAGGCATCAGACCTTAATGTGAAGATGGATTTTAATGGCAGCCACCGGGTGGCCAGGTCACTTACAGGCTACATTACAGATCAATCTTCTACCCCTGGGGTCTCTGCTGGAAGTCAGACAGTTCAAGAGGGGCACAATAAGGCACACACACACACACACACACACACACACACGCACAGAGCAACAATCTCCACACTCCACACTATTAATATATCCTCGCCTGCAATTATTTTCACCATGGTTACACCAAATCATAGTTTCGTGTCTGTAATATTAAGAGTCAGGTAAAAAAAAATGTTGCTCCTTGTGGAAGGAAAAAGGCAAATCCAACTAATCAAACTGATATTTTTGGATTGGTTCAATAATTATTGCAGGATTAGTCACAATTCGAGTGGGCTAAAACTGGTTTGGGTCTCCGTCACGGTTTGCATGCTGCTTTATTCATGCACGCTCATGCGGCTCAGTACTTATAAACTTAATGAAATAAGGCTCCACACGTCCAGGGTGAGGAGAGGAGAGGTGACAAAGGCAGAAGGACCTCATGGAGCGCAGAGGCATGTCAGGACACAGTGTCTGTTTGTAAATCCGTGCGCTCAGAGCAGGAATACATTAATAGGTACTCTTGTTCGGGACACTGCAGACTCTTGTAAACACAGATCTGACACTTTAGGCACTCTCCGACACAAAGTACACATGCACGCCAGTTCATAACAACACAATAAAGCCATTTTCTCCTTTTGCATGAACCTGCCTGAATATGGAGCGCTCATTAAACATTAACTCAGGGTACATTAAGGCGGTCCTCTGCTCCACATCCTTGCTGAGCTTGTGCCGCCTGGGTGCGGCAGGACACAGTGTGACAAAACAGGACAGCCAGCACGTGGCGTCCCCAGGGCTCATTGAACACAACACCATCAACTGTCGCCCTCTGTCAACGCCCCCACCATCCCTCAGCCCCCTCCCTCATGTCTCCGTCCAATGGTCCTGTTCCTGTCCCACATGGCCAAGAGGAGGAGATCAGGAAAGGATGTGAAAGGTGCCAATAAAGATGGCTGCAGATGTGGAAAATGAACGGCAGTAAGGCCAAACCACACAGAAAAATCATCGAAAGGTGACCAAACATCAAAAAAACAACAAAAAAAAAAACATGGGGGATTTGTTCAACTCAACTTATCTGCCCTTTTGGTATTTTTTGCCACACTCACCATTTTTGATGAGAGCAACACAGTTCTGGGCGGGAGCAGATGGGGTGCTGGCAGCCATCTTTTACTCAGTTAGGCTGAGTAGGCACGTGGGTGGTGGGTGGGTGTGTAAATTAGCACAAAACATGTGTGTGTGTGCACGTGTGTGTGTGTGTGTGAGTGAAGGGGGGGGGGGGGGGGGGGGGGGGGGGGGGGGTACATGTGCATCTGATGTCTATATGTGCAAGGGGCACAATAGGCATAATTATCTCTGCTTGAGAGGCCCAGCTGGGAGGGGTTGGGGGGACACCGGCTATCGTTGAGAGAGTTCAACAATGGCTCAACCACTGGCTTTGTGTGTCCAGAGCAGAGGGCTGACAAGTGTCAGCTATTATTGACTATTTACACACCGCTACACACAGATGCTCACGTGCTCGTGTCGCGAAAATGAACCCAGTCTCACGGCGCTCTCGCCTGCCTTTTCCTCTCTCTCTCTCTCTCTCTCTCTCTCTCTCTCTCTCTCTCTCTCTCACACACACACACACACACACATGCATTAGCATGTTTACGGTGCATCTCTGTATCACTGTCAATCAGTGTAAGAGGGAGAGATGGAAAAGGCCCTGCGAGCACATCACTTTGACAGAAATCTGGACACTATCTCAACCCACAAGCCCAGCTGTGTGAATACAGCAACTGTCAGAGACGGGGAGACGAGGCGGTGAGGAAGAGATGGTTTGACTTACACACTTCCCGTTTGTGACTTAGATAATGTAGAAATTAAGGGCTCTTGCCAATATTTGTCATTACAACAAAGTCTGACTGGCTGGTCGTGCTGATCAGATTCTGGACTGTCCTGTTTTTCCTTTGTAGAATTGATGTGATGTAAAAGACAACCGTAGCTGTGACAGTTGTGCAGATGACTGACAACTATTCTCATCAATCCACCGTCAGCACTCGTGTGTCTAAATCAGTGCCAAAAATAAAGATATGTCACGCATCACCGCTTCAGCCGTTGGAGTCAGATAATCTGGACATCTACCATCTAGATGCATTCTGGAAAGTGAAAGCAAGACGGCCAGTGTCACGGCTTAGAGTAAAAGAGCTGGAAGGTTTACGCGGCCTGGACTGGGTTAAGAAATAGGATTTGGGTAAAGAGGTTTTACCCCTTTTCTACGGCTTTCGTCTTCTCTTTTGTTTCGGTGAGTAAAATCAGGATTAGCACAAGGAGATTAGAACAGGCTTTACTAAGAAATTGCATTTAAGGAAATGCTTATTTATTCAGCTTGCAGCAAATGCAAGAAGTTCTGCCCCCCCCCCCCCCCCATATCTTGATGTCTGCCTTTGTCTTGGTATTAAAGGCAAGTTATTGTTTCCTAAATGTTCTACTTAAAGGAGAATTCTTTCTGTCACTGACTGGACTGGATTTGGGGAAACCTGATCAATCATTTTCCGTTCTGATCACCGTGGGAACTCTAGTTAGTTATACAGTAAGAGGGTTTTAGATTAAGAGGCGTTTGGCCAGTGGGAGACTTCCCGGGGAGACGCCATCAGGGATTTACTGGGATCCCCGGTGGTCATCCAAATGCCATGTTCTTACATGACCTCTCAATCAGACCTATTGATCTCCCTGACTATTAGCTGTCCAAACACACAAAGGCCAGATCAACAGCGCAGGCGGTGATTGAGTGCGGTGGCTGAGACGGTGCACAG
This sequence comes from Takifugu rubripes, assembly GCF_901000725.2. Classification (NCBI taxonomy): domain Eukaryota; kingdom Metazoa; phylum Chordata; class Actinopteri; order Tetraodontiformes; family Tetraodontidae; genus Takifugu; species Takifugu rubripes. The sequence goes on from NC_042299.1 coordinate 12,895,498, forward strand.
ATATGGGCCCGGTGCTCTGGGGCCAGCGCGAAAGAAAAGTGTTTTGCGATGTTTCCCAGCCCGGCCTCTGTGGACACGAATGCCATGTGTAGTCAAGTCAATAATTCAACATGACCACAGCAGTGAGTTGTTTGCTCTTTCTGTCCCTCTCCAGTAAAGTCAACATTTCAGCGTGCAGGCAGCGAAGATGAAACAGCAAATATTCACTGCATTCTTGGTAGATTAGGAACATCTTAATCTCCGGCTGCCTTAATTTACTTCTATTTATGAATATAACTAAGGACTGTCATGTTTGTTGCATTGCTGTTAAATCTGCTTGTTATCTTGTTTTCTTTTTTAACCCTTATTATCTTAAATTATTCCAACAAAGACAGGAGACTTGAGGCGGTTATTTCCTTTCCTTCACTTTTTTTTTGTTTGGCACATTTAGCGACCTCCTCAGATACTCCACTTTTTCTTTCTTTCTTTTTTTTTTATTAAACCTGGCCTTTTAAGCTCCCCCTGGACTCTTCCTATCTAAACCCCCCCACTGGTACAGTGTTCTACTTAGAGGCGGTTTGGAAAAGATGGATCAGGCTTCCTGGAACGTGCGTCATATTGTACATACGCAGAACGCTCGTGTGATGTTCTGTTGTTTTTTTGGGTAAACTGTGTGTATGTGTGTGTGTGCATGTGTGTGTCTGTGTGCGTGGGGGGGGTACTTAGGCTCTCTCTCCCCATGTTGGGCAGTGACACGCCTCTGCCACCAGCACTCTAATAGGGAGGGACCAGGCCGCTCACTCAGTGCTGCTAATGCAGCTCAGTGCCCCAGGCCATGGGCTAAGCTGGAGTACATCACATCATCTCACAGACACACAGACACACACACACACACACACACACACACACACGCACACACACACACACACACACACACACACACACACACGTCCACCTCTGCCTCTTATCCACTGCAAAATCAACAAGGTGGAGTGGGTAATGTTTGGGTAACATTTAAAAAAAAAAAAAGAATTAATATAGTTGCTGTTTGGGCCACAGCGGATCGCTCCTGTGTGGTGAATGTGTGAGTGTGTGTGTGTGCGTGTGTATAAGGTTTCTCTCTCGTGAGACTCTCATTATCACTGCTGTCCCAGATGTCACCAAGCACATGAAACACACGTCATGAATAATGGAGTCCTATTTCTACATCTCTCCCGGTTTCAGTCCATCCTCCCACCCTCCTCGCCTCCATTGCCCGTTTTGTCTGAGGCTTCTACTGATGCTTAATCTCCCCAGTGCTGCCTCTATCCGAGATGGTCCATTTAGCTTTATGCTGCATCGGCCTATCTGGTTAGAATGGGTTCATGGACGGGAACGTGGCATCTCTGCAGCCTTGCACCGAATTAGATCAAATGATGTCTTTTGCATAGGATCGGATCCCCCCAACCGTCCAGTAAGGCTGCCCCCCAACCCCACCACCTCACCCTGCCACATTATCCCCTCCCCCCAGTGTTTACTGTTCAAAGTCACACAGAGCAAATTGGGACAGAGCCGCTAAGTGAAGCAGAAGGGACATGGTTCCATTGCAGCACAAACTGGACTCTGTCTCAACCTTCCTGTGTGTCTACATCTCCGCCTCCACCTCTGGCCCACTCCTCACCACCCCTCAACTTTGGACAGTAACACCCCCCCACCACCACCACACACTCGGGATAAGCTGCACATACGCCGCAACTCAGCAGCAAGGGAGGGGGCAGCGGGGGCATGATTGAAAGATGAGGTAAGCAGTCAGAATTGGTTAGGAAGGAGGAGAGCAGTCCGGATTAGACCGCGGAGCGTGGCTTTTTAATGAAAACATGACAGAGTCGCAGCTTCTTCCAGCGACTTGACACTAGACCTTCCCCCCCAATCCCTTTCCAGAACACCAACAAGCGACGGAGAAGAAACAAGAAGCAATTGAACCTCGAGTTTCAGACATTGCTCATGCAGCGTTAGCCCTGACTGCCGATGTGACTCATGCTCGGTCTGAACAGCTCAGCGGCGCTAACAAAGTAGCTTTTATAGAGGAGACGCAGCAGGGTGGGCTCACACTGCACAATTAGTTGTTACACATCAGCCGCGCCAATAAAACCTGCGTTGAATGTGAATTGAATGGAGTTAAGAGGGCGCCATTCATGGACGTTAAGTAACTGCACAGCAGAAAAAAGGCAGGAAAGTGTATATATTTAATTGGCTGACACCTGCTTCTACTGGGGCATTTTAATGTACAGAGGAGAGACGGGGGGGGCAATGGGAGGGTGGAGTGAGCAATCAGAGCGAACACAAATGCAATAGCCGTCTTTTTTTGCATAAAGGTTTGAAGGGAAAACAGAAGAAAGCAGATTTCAGCCTCTATTTTGCCTCATTTTGCTGCTGAAAACACTGGACAGTTTACTCTCTGCTGATTTAATTGCATGGTTTGATTTTTCTTTTTAATTCCTGGGACATTTCGCTGCCCTATTTTATTCTGTGTACACTCCTGACACGTCTGCATTTGTGTGTACCAAGCATACTCCAGCAGGAGAATATCACCTGAATATTCAGCATTATTTTTGTCTTTGTCTTCTTTCTGTGACAGTCGCAAGGCTTTGATCCACTCCTCCTCCTCCTCCCTTTTCTCTTCGCACCTACTTTCAAATCCCTCCCTGCAACTTTCTGTTGACGGCAACCGTATGAAGCCAAGATCTACAATGCAGTTGTTTTCTTTTATCAATTAGTAATGATGCAAAATTTCAATTGAAAAAATGGCATCTTTGATTTGGGAAATTATCTTTTATCATTTTGTAAAATGATAAATGAATGAGAATGTCCATCCACACTTGATGGTGATTAGTCATGTACAGTACATGCAGCCACTTGCCTTTTTTTGTCCAACAAAGCTTTTTCCTCCTCTTCCTGGTTCTTCAGGACCTCCTCCTTGTGTATTTTGATGCCAACCTCCATCCAGAGCTACCTGTTGCAAAATGCCCTTTTATTTGAAAAGAAAGTATCTAATACTCCCTTAATATTAATAATATAAAGATATTGAACAACTTCTCTTAAAGTAAATGATAGACAGCCCAACATCATCTTCAGTTTTATTCAGAAATCAATCTCCCACCTAATGTCAACATCACATTCCATGGATCCTTATTCTTTAGTACAGTTTAAAGGTCTTTTTCTCTAAAGATGAAACTTGTTGAGCTGAAGGCATCCATCCAAAGATTTGTACTATGCGTGTGTGTGTGTGTGTGTGTGTGTGTGTGTGTGTGTGTGTGTGTGTGTGTGTGTGTGTGGGTGTGAAACCTCTGACCCTGGTGCAACCTTTTTAAGCTTTGGCTCATATTAACAAATAAACCTGGGCGTAACCACCAGAATCCTTCAAGGCGAGCAGACACCAGCACTAATGCTGGATAAAGACCCCAGGGGTCAGACTGTAAGTGATCTGCCAGGAGAGTAAACAGGGATGAGTTCGATAGCTCATTAGCCGTTTCAGGATCGATTTGCTATCGGACCCGTATCAGGAACTCCCACGGGTGCATTGGGCTTTTTTTTTCCACAAGAAAAAAAATCTGTATTTCATGTGGGAGAATCCAACAGGATGAGTCCTACTGAGGGAGACGTGGGTTATCTCTTTAAATAGTCTAATCCAGATAGTGTGAAAATGGAAACATCACTCTGAAGCAAGTAGGTCAGATTCGTTTGCCAGAGCTAAATTTGTTTTGGGTTGAGGGTGGATGAGCTGTGCGTAAGACTGCCCGTGAACTGGCGTCAGGTGACTTTCTGCGAGACCCTCAACCTTCAGATGACCTCCAACAAAGTTGTGAGAAGTTGGTTTTGATTTTGCACTCAAACCCAACATTGTGTGGAACCAGAAACTGTGCACTACATTTAGCTTTTTCCTATTCATTGTTGTTCTTATGCATTTATTTGTGTTTATTTTTGCAGTGATAAGGGTGAGACCCCCTCTGTTTCATCTGTGACTGTTGCACACGCGTTGTGCTTTAAAGTATGCTAAAATTGTAACAGGATCTCAGTGAGAAGACCCTAGCAACAGGGAGGGAAGGCTGAAGAAAGTGTGAGAGTGGGAGGGAGGGAGGGGGGAGGATGCAGAACATCAATAAATAATGGCCCCACCGAGGAGGTGGAAATATGGGCCTCGTTATCTTTGCGCCGACGCCTTCATTTGCATGTGAGAAAATGAGTCGGCTACGAGCTCACGCACACGCGCACGCACAAAAACACCTTTGGATCAACACAGGCTATGAGAACATATCCTATTTATAGGCTTGTGTTGTTATTTTAGCCAATTCTCCCAAACCTTCACGCTTCCATTCCTGTTTCTCTTCTGTTCTGCTCTTCAGAACAGAGTCGATGCTGCTCCGGCCTCCCAGGCTGTCGGACTGCTTTTGGATTCAAAATATAAAAGATAATATAAGTTTAGCCAATGGTAGCAGATGTAATATAGCTGAGCACACAGCATTGCATTTTTTGTAAATTACAAAGGACAAGCATTTATCCTATCAGAACATATTCAAGCGATTGGGTACAACTAAGATCAGAAGAGTTGTGCGTTCTAGGAAGACGAGCAGTTTTTCATGATGGTCTCCAGTAAATGGGTCTTATTGAGACTCTGACTGGCCTCATACAAAATCCAACAATGTTGACATCCTCTAGGCAATCCAGACTCTTTCAAAAAGCCCCTTTCTGCGTGAAAGAACCATTTACAGCTGATGAAAAATGCTTAAGCTGTTGAATGGTCACAGTTTTTCATGCACTGGAGTGCTTCTATTTTTTACCTAATGGTGCTTTTAGTTTCCGTTCTCGGTGTTTTACCTCAGAAAATCCACAGAAATGCCTCTGAGAAGACGCGCGAATGAATTCTGAAGGCGCAGGTGACGTGGAAGTGGAGGACAGTGATGATTCGGCTGGATGCAGCACAATAAAATCAAAACACTGCAGTTTAGCGGATACCTGAAGGGCAAAAACACATGCCACTGAGCTTTTCACACTTTTCCTCTGAAACAGAGCAGCAACGTAGCATCTGAATGATTTTAACAGAGGAGTTAATTTTTAATGATACTGCCTCTTTAATCCCAATATCTAGATGGGTTCTATAAAATGCTGCTTACAGATTATTCTGTTTTATGAATCAGGTGTCCTTTTGATGCAGCATTTTTAACGTGTTTCTCCTAGCGCTGCCATCACCCTGTCAACAGGTACACCTGTTGTTAAAGAACATGCCAGACTGTACACATGAAGATTTTAAAGCACGTATGATAGTGAGTATTATCAAGGGCACGGAGTGGGCAGAGAAGGGGCTCCTCACAAAGGAGAAAAGGTGGATTTGGAGGATCCAGTAAACAGATTAAACCCAAAGAATCTTTTGCTTTCAACTTTAACAGTTAACATGTAAGATGGGCAACTATGTGTTTTTACTTGGCCCCATATCTATTTTAATTCAATGTAAAACAGTATTTTTGCACCCAAGAGGAGATCAAGCAGAGGACAAGTTAAGGGTTTGTCTAAAAATACCGGAGACAACAAAATTCTCCTGAGCTTCGAGATGGAACATTAACAAAAAATGTGCAACACTGCATGATTGTTTTACTGCATCATAGGCGTGCATGTGTGTGTCTGTGTGTGTGTGAGAGAGAGAGAGAGAGGGAGAGGGAGAGAGAGCCCCACATTGGCTCTGCGTCTTGTTATCTTCTCAAGTCAGCATGAATAAAAGCTGAAGGAGCACAGTGATTTTGTAATTAATATTTTAGTCCGTCTGCCACTCTGCTTAGAGACTGAGCAAGAAAGGGTGGCAAAAAAAGGCAAGAGACGTGATAAGAGGTTTTACACGAAGAGAGGAAAGGCAGATATACTGTTAAAGAGCCTTTTCGTGTACACGCAGCTAAATGAGGCAGATCATGAGGGAAATAATCTGGTGTTTGTTGTGTAATCAGTGTTGTTACTGCAGATGGGATGAATTCTGCCCACCGCTCAGAAACAGAAAGTGTGGCTTTGACAGATCCAGCTGACTCTTTCTTTACCTCCCCTCTCTCTTTCTCTTTGTCCCAGCCTATGTCAGAGTGTTGTGACAGGCGAGTTGTCGGTGTTGTGGGAATAGCAGTCTTAAAGTGCTCATTATCCTGTAAGGCTTCATTCTTGGGGGCAAACAAAGGCGGCGGTGAAATTGCAGCCTGTGCCTCCTCTCTGCTTTAGCTGTATGTTCCATGAGGCCCTGAACGCTCAACTCCACTAGACCTGGACACGCACAGCGTTGGAACATTTATGCTGCACAGGTGCCCTCCAATCCAGTTGAGTCATGCCGTTCGCTTCACCTTATAGCGTAGAAATCTGCCCTATCTGCAGATAATAAAAACAAGGCTAATCGTCCTCGCTAAAATGTGCAGTGAAAAAGGAACCTGCGCCTGTTCACATGAAGGAAGCCTGTGCGATGGAGCAGTTGAGGTGTTTTTATTCTGGATGATTGGTGTAAGCTGGTGACTACCTCGAGTCCTCCAGGCGCTTGAAGAGTGCTTAACCACCTGGAGTTTTGGGTTTTTGTGGTTATCAAAGGGATTTGTTCCAGAAATATCCTCACATTTCTGCACAGATGTGAATGCAGACTCTCCTCTTTGTCCTCCACAGGTAACAGGTTTTCACTGACCTCCTTCGGGGCGCTCTACATCTCTGATGTGCAGAAGGAGGATGCCCTCTCCACCTACCGCTGCATCACAAGACACAAGTACAGCGGCGAGACGCGCCAAAGCAACGGAGCCAGGCTCTCTGTAATGGGTGCGTTGAGTTTTACTTACTTAATAATAAAGCTAATAAATCTCTTTTATGCTTTTTAATTTCTTTTTTATATAGCTCAGGTGACAGTTTTGTCTCCCAGTTCTAGTAAAAATGATCTTGTGTTCCAACAGCAAAATGTTTTAGATCGGTTTTATCTGCACTTAGTCTGACTCTTAAGTTCGGGAAAAGTCCCACATGCTTGAGTGTTGCTGCACTAAATTATACCACATTTGGTATGAAAAACACCTTTAATCTGATATTTCTTAAAAAATACCCATATTTCTCCCCTACAGACCCCAACGAATCCTCACCTACCATCCTGGACAGTTTCCAAGCAGGGGAAGTCCATGCGGGACAGAGCATTGAGCTCCCCTGCATTGCTGGGGGCTACCCCAACCCCACGGTGCGCTGGCTGAAAGATGGCCGCCCGCTGCCCTCAGATGCCCGCTGGACACGGCGTTTGACAGGGCTGACCATCAGTGACCTGAGGCAGGAGGACAGCGGCAGCTACGCGTGCGAGGTCACCAACAGTTTTGGCTCAAAGGAGGTGTCTGGACAGCTGCATGTTATAGGTACGTCTGCCTAACGGCACACTGACACAAACAAGCTGCAAGACTCCCACGCTGTCTTTTCATGGACGCTGGAAGACAGGCACATTCGCAACTCCCCTTTTTTTCTGGTTTGAGCCACCTCCGGTGAGACGGTAACGAACACGTGTGTGAGACGTGTGACGGGGCGTCATATCAGGTCTCAAACAGACAGACAGGGCAATAATTCACTGAGACTGAGTCTGTAACAGCTGCCAGCACGATTCACCCTCAGAGAGCGAGAGTGAGAAAAAGGGGTGAGGAAGATGGCGATTAAGACCCAGGGGTCACCCAAGGGACACCCAGGCATCCGGGCAGCGCGGTATTGACGTTATCAGCAACTTGATGCGATATTAAAGGAGGTGGACAGAAATGCACATTGTGTAACTTACACAAAGAAACAAAGAAGGCGCGACGCGCCGGGAGAGTGGAGGGACGGGAGGCTTTGCCACTGGGCACATCATGGCAGCACACTCTGTGACTCTGACAGGGTGAGGGGTGGGGGGAGGGGAGGGAGGCACAGAGATGCCCCCCAGCATCCACCACCAGCTGCCTTATTGCTCACTGACATTTTCTCACACACACACACACACACACACACACACACACTAACCCACCCAAAGTGGACAGAGATGTGAAGGGATATCTCCAGCTGCTTTTTTAATGAGTGCGTCGAGCTGATCGAGTCACCACCGCTGATCGTGCTCTCGGTGCCACCCCCCCCCCACACACACACACACACACACTTTCACACACCCACACAAATGTAGAGTGCTCCTGTGTGCAACCATACTCCATATCACGATGCATTTATTAATTCATTCATTCAGCATTTCTTAATAAAACATACATTTTTCTGCCTTTAAAATCTTTATGATGAGGAATCATTTTATTATTGTAGATTTTAAAAAATCCGTTTTTGGAACTGTTTTTAAATCCCCAAATTTTTGTTTTCCCTCCTCACAGATCCGCTGCGAGTAACCTTGTCTCCTAAGAATCTGAAAACTGGCATCAGCAGCACGCTGTTCTTCACCTGTTCCGTCGAAGGTTCCCCAGAATACACCATCGCCTGGTTCAGGAACACAGAACTCATCGTACCCGACCAGCATATCTCCATCCAGGGACAAAACAACGACACCCTACAGATCACCGCAGCGCACAAGTTCCACTCTGGGGCTTACCAGTGCTTTGCATCGCGAAAGGGCCACACTACTCAGGACTTTTCCATAATTCTGCTAGAGGGTAAACTCTGCATTATTTTAAAATCGATACATGAGATATGATGGAATAAACTAAAATAACACCTTTTCTCTCCACATCTGTGTGTCTCCTCTCAGACGGTACTCCTCGAATCGTGTCTTCCTTCAGTGAGCGGGTGGTGAATCCAGGAGAACCCTTCTCCCTAATGTGTGCAGCCAAAGGAGCCCCTCCTCCCTCCATCACCTGGACTCTGGATGACGAGCCAGTGGTGCGGGACTCCACCTACAAGACCAGCCAGTACACCCAGTCAGACGGCCTCACGGTGTCCCACGTCAACGTCAGCAGCCCGCACATCCGAGATGGGGGAGTGTACCGTTGCGTCGCACGCAACTCGGCCGGTAGCGCCGAGTACCAAGCGCGCATAAACGTAAGAGGTGCCTGTCTGCTTTTCAATATAAATGCACTCTACACCTGACTGCAGCATACAGACACCCAAGAGTAGTCAGCTCCTCTAGGATTACATCTTTTATTAGTAGTTTTCTTGATGTTTTCGTAGAGAATATGTGTGAATCTCGCCACTGGCTGGTGATTTTTCATGAAATTGTGGATAATTCATACAAGAAGAGACTGATTTTATGTTATAGCACAAACATATCTACAGTATGTAGCATACAGACAATCAGATAGATTAGCTAGAGTAAAATCAACAATATCCTCAGTCATATTTAAATAATGGGAGCATAACTAACCTCCCTGTCCACCTGTCAACTTGCCCCAATCACTCCCTCTACCTTTATCTCGTCACCTCCCATCTCTGTGGCTGCTGGCGGCCTCTGCCATGACCTCCCTCACGCCATCTACCACTCTTTCTCTGTCTCTCTCACCCCTCTCTCTCTCTGCTCACTCCCTCCATCCCCTCTTCTCTCCCCTGTGTCTCCAGGTCCACCTCGAATCAGACCCATGAGGGACATGACCGCAGTGGCAGGCAGGAACACCTACATAACCTGCCGTGTGATTGGCTACCCTTATTACTCCATCAAGTGGCTGAAGGACGGCATGCAGCTGCCCGATAATCATCGTCAAGTGGTCTTTGAGAACGGCACCCTGAGGCTAACGGACGTGCAGAAGGGTGCGGACGAGGGCACCTACTTGTGCAGTGTTCTGATCCAACCCCAGGTGTCGATCAACCAGACCGTTCACGTCACCGTAAAAGGTAGGGACCGAACGGATCAAAGCGCTCGCATCGATTACCGAGTGAGGCCGCAGTCCAGACGTAGTGAATCGTAAATTTTGTCTCACTTGTTTTTATAATTATTCGTTTAGTTGTGTGTTCAGCGTGTAGATGTCGTGTATGATGACCCTTTAAAGTTGAGTGGCGTGCATTCATGACATAGGACACTATGGTTGAGCGTTTGTGTGTGTGTGTGTGTGTGTGTGTGTGAGTGTGTGTGTGTGTGTGTGTGTGGGTGGGTGTGTGTTTGGTTTTGCCTTTGAGTGGCCTAATGATGGTAGTGGGGCAGCTGCAGAGGTGTTTGAGGGTATGTGCGTGTGCCTGCGTGCGAGTGTGTCTCTGACTTAATTAGATGAATAATAATGAAGCCTAGATTAAATCCCCCAGATGTCTCAGCTGTAGTACCCCCACCCCAACCTCCATTGCTATGGCAACTGAATGACTTTCTGCTGCCAATTGGACTCTAACCAGAGCAGCTATTATGGGCTGCAGAGGATGGGGTCTGAAAGGGTGGGGTTGGGGGATAGGAGGGTCCCACTGGCCAATAACCTTCTAGGTCTCTTAGCATTGCTCCAGATGGCCGCGCTGCTGCTCTTCCATGACTATGGCCGCTTTTGTTCCACTGATTCCCTCTCTCTTCCTCTTTCCACTAGTGCCACCCCTCATCCAACCCTTCGATATCCCTTCTACCTCAGTGGGGAAGCTCATTTACATCGCCTGCGTGGTGTCATCTGGGGACATGCCCATACGCATCACCTGGCACAAAGATGGCCAGCCCATTGTCCCAGGCTCCGCCTCTGGCGTGGCAATAGAGACCAAAGAGTTCATGAGTTCTCTGCAAATCACCAAGGTGACGTTAAAGCACAACGGAAACTACACCTGCATCGCCAGCAACACCGCCGCCACTGTCAGCTGGGAGCGACAGCTGATCGTTACAGGTGAGGGATTGATTACACCAAGAGTGGCACCAAATTAGGTCGGCTCAAATTTGGTATCTACCCAGAGAGAGCCAATTAAATAAAGCCTTTCCATAGCTTAATCACATCTGTCTGTTTCTCAGTGCCGCCGCGGTTTGTAGTGCAGCCCAACAATCAAGACTGTATCTATGGCAAAGCTGGAGTTCTCAACTGTTCTGTGGAGGGCTACCCTCCCCCCAAAGTCATGTGGAAACACGCCAAAGGTAAAATCAGCAGCTCTTCCAGACAGTGTCTGCACGCAGACTTCTAGTTCCAGTCAAGACCATCCTCTGGTAAACTTTTTGACCGAAGCCCCACCGGTGCTTGGACGAACTAAAATGTGCTGTATTTCATTTCTGTTTTGCTTTGCAGGTGTTGGAAACCCTCAGCAGTACCACCCCGTCCCTCTTACTGGCCGCATCCAGATCATGTCCAACGGCTCTCTGCTCATCCGCCACGTGCTGGAAGACGACCGAGGGTATTATCTGTGTCAGGCCTCTAATGGTGTGGGCTCAGACATCAGTAAGAGCATGATCCTCACTGTCAAGAGTAAGTGTCAGTCATCCTCCCTTCCGTTCTTGAACGCATCTTCTGTATTGCACACACTCTGTAGCGAGCTTTAGCTTTTGGAGGAGAATAAGATGGGCTAAGATGCACTTTTGCCCCAGGCTAGTGTGACTCGCACTGAACCCAACTAAAGCTCCAACCTGCACTTTCTTAAGTGAGGGTATCTTTGCTATTGATTGATGTGTTCCGGCTGCTGGCCTGCGTGTTCTCCGGTGTTTGGCGGGGAGAAAGGCTTGATGAATTAGTGATGAAAACAAAACCACAGGAACCCCCTCCAATCAATAATCTATGTCTGAGGAGAGGAGCTGGAAAAGAATCAGGAGGACAAGTAAAAGGCAGGATGGGAGGAGGTGGAGACTGAGGCCTAGCAGGGCGCCGAGCGTGAAATGAAAATGGAAAATGAAGCGCAGAAATAGAGATGTCTATACATCTGTAATATATCCTCAGTTTCCAATACCGCATCCCCGCTCCCCCATCTCGTTACAACACATAACACGATTCGTCACGCTGACACTTGTCTGTGCTTCCTCAGTTCCTGCCATGATCACGAGCCACCCCAACACCACCATGGCGAGGAAAGGCCAGACCAAGGAGCTGAACTGCACGGCACGAGGCGAGCAGCCCATCATCATCCGCTGGGAGAGGGGAGACACCGTCATCGACGCCGAGAGGAATCCCCGCTACTCCATCACCATCAATAAGAAGGGGGACGAAGTCATCTCTACCCTCAAGGTTCAACACCAATACTTCTATGATGATTCCAACGTTTTAACAGTTTTCTTGACTTGACGTATTGTAAATGTTACCTGCTCATGTTTCGGCTCACAGCTTAACCCAGCTGAGCGAGGGGACTCCGTCTTCTTCTCCTGCCACGCCATCAACTCCTACGGAGAGGGTCGTGGGCTCATCCAACTCACTGTGCAAGGTTTGGCTACCACCTGTTGTGCACATGTCCCAAATTCAACATTAGCTCAGGTGTTAGCTTGACGCTCTCGCCTGCTAACCACAGAACCACCAGACCCCCCTGAACTGGAAGTGAGAGAGGTCAAAGACAGGAGCATGAACCTGCGCTGGATTCAGAGGTTTGATGGGAACAGCATCATCACCAGCTACGACATCGAGTACAAGAACAAGTCAGGTGGGCGTCTCCAACATGAAATTTGATCAGAAGCTTGCAGAAGATCGCAACAAACGCTGAAATCTTTCCTTTCCAGATTCTTGGGACCACATGTACACAACCAGGAACATCTCACCCACCAACAACCAGGCCAACATCGTAGAGCTGCACCCGGCTTGTGTTTACAGCATCCGCATGTACTCCTACAATAAAATTGGCCGCAGTCTTCCCAGCAAAGAGCTCACAATTAGTACAGAGGAAGCACGTAAGTTCTGTCCTGCAGAACCTATTGGTCCCGTCTGCGTTCTCTCAGTGTCTTCTCTTTAAAGCTGCGAACTGGGAATTTTGTTTCATATACGCTTTATTTGACCCACAGCTCCTGATGGGCCGCCGATGGAAGTAATCCTTCAGCCAATGACGTCTCAGAGCATTCGTGTCACGTGGCGGGTAAATTTAAGCTCTTTTATAATTTTTTTGGATGATACAGTTTAAATAATTAGGACACTGTTCTCATTATAATCTAACTGTAAACCTACTGAACTGGTGTTATTTTATTAGCATCAAATGTTAGATTTAAGCGTGTTTGTTGAGGATAATCAAGCACATTTTGTGCTCTTTATAACTTATATGTAAACTGATGATTAGATATGTTTGACATTATGTTTCCCTGGTTGTCAGATGGAAGATTACATATTTTATTACCCGCTGAATGTAACCTATAAACTCATGCCTTTGCTTAACAACAGTGCATTTAAATGTATTGCTTGCCCCAGGAACTAAATATTAGTTCTATTCAAAAATGTGGAACAAGCTAGTTATAATATCCTTTAATAGTGATTACTGTGATTACATTTAAAGGAAAATAAACATTCTTTTTTGTTTCTGTGCGGCTGAAGAGTATTTCTGATTGTAATAATGCCGTCTATTATCTCATTCTCCCCAGGCCCCTAAGAAGGAACTACAGAACGGGGTTATCCGAGGCTACCAGATCGGTTACAGGGAAAATGGTCCAGGCAGCAACGGCCAGTACAGCATCGTGGAGATGAAAGCTACAGGGGACAGTGAAGTCTACACCCTGGACAACCTCAAGAAGTTTGCCCAGTATGGGGTCGTGGTCCAAGCTTTCAACAGAGCCGGGACAGGCCCGTCCAGTACTGAGATCAATGCGACGACGCTGGAAGACGGTGAGAGCACGCGAGGAGACGTAAAACAAAAAACAGGTGTATTAAACACGCGGTTGAGCTTTATCGGAGCAAAAGGATGGTTCACCACCAGCGCTACTAACATATATAGACGCATATGACCTTAAAAATGGAAGGCATGAATTAGAAGCACATCCCCCCATTCCTCATTCCACTTTAATTAGCACCCTCATTAGGCTGGTGGAGAGCAAGAGAAGAACAAGGAAGCCCATTACTACCCAAATGTCTGCCCACTCCACTTCCCTTATTTCCCTCTGCCATTTATTGGCACCTTATTACTCTGATTTTACAGCATTTTATATACCTAAATTTCCAGGACACAGTCTACCCTCCTTTTGTAACATAATTATACAGACCCATCAAATATAAGGACATCTTAATCAACGTTATATCGCTGATTAAAAGCCACATAGTGTGAATTTTATTCTTCACTTCTCTGTTCTCCCAACACTCATCTCATTTTGCATTTTAACACATATTTAGGCTAAATGAGTGATTTATTATGATTCTGTCACGCTGGACGCTCAGACAAACCTTCTGAACAACAGTGGATACCATAAACTTTGCTTTACCCCCGCACAGCACCTAGTTGACTCCCCCTCCCTATAAAATAATAAGTAGCATTCATTAAAATAGCTTTTTACCTCTTTAGTTCCCTCCTTAGTTGTGGAAAGGGACTAAATAAAACTGTCTCGACTGTGATATAACCGATGTAATTTAGCAGTAAAAGCAGCATCGCTCCTCCGTCACTAACCTCCGCCCTCCTCTTGCCAGTGCCCAGCGAGCCTCCCCAGAACGTGAGAGCCATTTCCGTGACATCAGACGAGGCGGTGATCACCTGGTCAGAGCCTCCGCGGCTCACGCTGCACGGTGTCCTGAAAGGCTACCGGGTCGTGTTCTGGTCCCTTTTCTCCAATGGAGGTGGGTGGGTCAGAATCTACATATAGGCTCAGCAGCCTACACAATGTAACACAATGTATCGTGCCTTTCTGTATTTCCTTTCACGAAAACGCACTGGTGTTTATACTACAGTTCTACTATAGTCAGCTAAAGTAGAGACGCTTATTGGTTCTCTCTGTCTGGCTCAGAATGGGGGGAGATGCAGAACATCACCACCACACGGGAACAGGTGGAGCTGCGGGGGCTGGAGAAGTTCACCAACTACAGTGTTCAGGTGTTGGCCTACACTCAAGCGGGAGACGGCGTCCGCAGCAACGTCCTGTATATACAAACCCGAGAGGACCGTGAGTATATATTTATATATATGCAGTATAAATTTTTATTTTTTTCTTGCTTTAAAAACAGTTTTTCTTGACTTAAATGTGGCTTTAGATTGTTGTTAAATGTCCTCAGTATCACAGCAAGTCCCATTTGTTAACAGAATTTGTAACTTTCACTTTTTCAATAGGATTTATTCCCTCAAATTTTATTTGGGAGGACTTAATGCATGCCGTCATTTATTAATTAATTTATACGTATCACCAGAGTTGGGAAAGGACTGAACGGTGTGTGGGAAATGGGAGAGAGGTTACATCAAAAAGCAGGCCGGCCTTTATCTCAAACCCATGACAAATGCTTATTTATTCTGAGAAGCTCCATTAGCAGTGCTAATAAGAATTAAGAGGCTTTAAATCCACAACCCATGGCAAAGGGAGGGGTGAAAGGAGTCACGGGGGGGAAGAGGAGGGGTGCTCTGTGGGGGCTATAGCATCCAAGAGTCAGCCATCAGCCCCAGCCTGCGTCCTCTCCACC
Source organism: Takifugu rubripes (assembly GCF_901000725.2). Taxonomy (NCBI): domain Eukaryota; kingdom Metazoa; phylum Chordata; class Actinopteri; order Tetraodontiformes; family Tetraodontidae; genus Takifugu; species Takifugu rubripes. Next base: position 12,910,896 of record NC_042299.1, read on the forward strand.
ACTCCTCTTGCTACAGGCATGGGGATTAACTCCGCTTGGATTAGAGAGAATTAATTTTGTGCTTACACCATTGGAGGCGGGATTACAGGCAGATCCATGTCTCTTCACGGAGGGGAGGGAAGGCACGGTCGTGGGGTGAAGATAGGAAAATAGAAAAGTGATCACAGGGCCTCAATAGACTCAACACAAATGGCAAATTAAGGATAAATGAGTTGGCTATGAGGAACCCTGTCTCCCTGTCTGTCTGCCTGTCTGCCTGTCAGCTTGTCTGTCTGCCTGTCCTGGGCAGATATTGGGCACCAGATGGGACCCACCCCCTCCCAGTTTGATATGGTGGTCTAGTTATGCTAATGACGCCCCTCCCTACCACCACCACCATCTCCGCTCCCGTCGGGGCTGCACCTATCATTCCCGCCATTCTTTCATCTCCTCCTCCTCCTCCTTTGAAACCAGCTTCACTCTGTCGGACCTTTTTGACTTGATTTCATCCTCGTTCGTGCGGTGAACAAGCACAGGCTGCACAAACAACTGAAAAAGGGGCCTCACATAAACAGCAACAAAGACTTGGTGGGGCTCTTTTGGATCAGGGTCTTAAATTGCCTTAGCGGCTCTCTATGGACCCCTGATGTGGCCCTTTTGTGAAATGCAAGTTATATTTATGGTTGATTTGAATAGCTTTGACACGGTGAACCCGTACTGTAAGGCCAATGTGACAAAAGGATTACTTAAGACGCTTCAAGAGGGGTTTTTTGTGACCTGCAGCCAAAAATTACAGATTTTATAGGAGCTTTAAAATATTGTGAGAACAAGAGACCATAGCGAGAGTTTCTTTTTTCACAAAATTTATTTCTTTTTCCTTAAATTCCTTATGTGAGTTCAGCAAACGATTGTTTTCATCAGCTCAAATTTGCGGTCAAATCCCCAGACAGAAATCTGAAGCAAAAATTGTCGCTTCCTTCCAGCTGTGCTGCTGGTGCAGCTTTTAGGAGTCGGTGTTCCCTGAGATCAGCTTGTAATTATTGTCGCGATTGCACCATCACAGATTTGTCACGCCAACGCGTTATTGACCGCGCCGCTATTCTGAAGGCCTCTCGCACCTGTAATGAGGGTATTACGTCCGGTCTGAGGCTGAAGTGGCGAGCGGAGGATCAGACGCTGGCGTCTAATCTGTTTGTGGGCCTGCGAGTTAAGAGAATGTTGGGTGTCACAGAGTCAGAAGTGCTGATCAGTCTCTGCCTCAACATATGTCACCCGCATCCACGCAAAGGGACTTCTTCCAAGTCCTCACAGAGCGGCTTAGTGCGGGATAAATCTATCAATCTCCAAACCAGTCTGCTCACTTTAACAGCCATCCAACACCCAACATGCTCACACACACACACACACACACACACACACACACACTGAGCATGCCTTCTCTGCTGATGCTGATGTTTCTGTGCTTTTCCTTTTAGTCCCTGGACCCCCAGCTGGTATCAAGGCAGTTCCCTCCTCTCCCAGCAGCGTGGTTGTCTCCTGGCTGCCTCCCCATAAGCCCAACGGTATCATCCGCAAGTACACCATCTACTGCTCCAGTCCAGGGTCCGGGCAGCCGGTGGGTTCCCTCTCATATATCGGTGACTCATAAACTGGAAATATTCCAGTAGATTGAGAAGCAAGTATGCCAGTGTAATAAAAATGTGCCAGTGGAAATAAATCTTTGGTAACCACTATTATTAATTAAATCCACACGTGTGTGTGCGCGTGTGTGTGTGTGCGTGTGTGTGTGTGTGTGTGTGTGTGTGTGCGCGTGCATCTCTTTCACTGCATTTGCACCATCGCTTTATTTCCTGCCCTCCCAGATGAACAGATGAGGTTGTCTTGGCAACGTGATGAGACGTAGATATGCAAATGAAGCAGAGAACAAGCTCACACATGCACACTGCCGCATAAGGAACACACGCAGACACACACACAGACACACACCCTCCACACTTTCACATTTTGTAATTATACGTGTATTTGTGGCATTTCGGCTGTGGTTAGGCTGTGTGCTCCGAGTGAAATGCGATATCAGGATAGAAGCTCACTTTCTTATTATTCACAAATTCTCTTCCCTCTCCGTGCATGAGTGCCATTTAAATGAGCATGGGCGAGGGAGGGGAGAGGGAGGGAGGGAGGGATGGAGCAGGGGAGGGGGACTGGAGGTTGATAGAGAGAAAGAGAAACACCATTAGAGGTGGGGAAAGACCAAGGGGAAATGAGAGAAAAAGAGAGAGACGAAAAAGGAGGAGGAAGTGTGTGTGTGCGTGTGTGTGTGTGTGTGTGTGGGGGGGGGGGGGGGGTGCAGGCTGGGAGGAGCAGGGGAGGGTATCAGTCACATCGAGATGAGAGTGCTTTTGTCCATCTTTTCATTATCTCCCTGTATCACTCCCTGGATCACCACAACACCACCGCTATGCCGGAGGAATTTTCAAACGCACCCCCAACACGCGCACAAACACACCTCCCTCCCTCCCTCCCTCCCTCCCTCCATCCTCTCGTCTTCACTGAACTAGACAGAGAGGGATTGAGGAAAAGAGGGGGAAGCAAATGGTGAAAGGGCTGAGGATGAACATGGAGAGATGAACAGATTAGAACTGAGGAGCCAGTTTGTTTTCGTCTGCATGTTGGCGAGTGTGTGTTACTGTCTGCAGCTGGATGTTTCAGTCATCCTTACAAAAATAGTTTAACCCAATTTCACAAAATCCCCCTTAAGAAGAAATCTTTAACCATTCTAAATGACTTGACTTTTTAAGATGGATGGCACAATGTGCTGTCTGTCCTTTTCATTTAAGTTGATAAAGAAACAAGTTGTTTAAAAAAAAAATAGATTATATTTCCAGCATGATCTGATAGTAAAATAAGAGTGTATCTTATTTTTTTGTATTAAACAATAAAAACAGTTTTCCTACTGTTGATTCACACCCAAACGAATGTGCAAAAGGCAACATGTGGCTCAACAGAAACCAAATTTCATAAAGATGCTCAAGTAAATCACCATCGATCACCGCCGTCAGCTTTACCACTGTTACAGTCAAGACAGGAGCAGGATTATTTAATCGGTCTATTTAAGTCTGACAGACGTCAACGTGTTCCCTTCCTCCACCAATCCTCAATCACTGCCCGTTATGATCCACATGGCGTCGCTCAGTTATCAGTTTGCTATAATGTGACATTTGTGCCCTTTGTCCCAGGCGCCCAGTGAGTATGAAGCCAACCCGGAGATGCTCTTCTATCGTATCACGCACCTTTCCCGGGGTAAACAGTACCACATCTGGGCAGCAGCCGTGACAACGGCAGGCAAAGGCAACTTCAGCTCAAAGGTCACAGTGGAGCCTGCTGGGAAAGGTGGGTCAGGAGAAGACTGAAGGGATCTCAGGAAAGGTTATGAGGCAAATTGCTCTAAAGCTCTAGAAAATTTCAACAGAGATCACTTACGTGGCCGTCTCGCCTTCCGGCCCCGTCCACTCCTTCTGTTATTGATTGACAGCTGTAGTATCGATTGAGCCGCAGCTTTGTTGCAAGAATTGCTGTTGTTAATTATGTGGTGATGAACAGGGCCTATCCAGTAAAATGACCCTTTGGGAGAGAGGTGGAAGGAAAGAATCAATAGAGGGGAGGATCTATGGAGAAAAGATAGACTGGAGGATGAGAAGGGAGGGGCTGTTGAAAACTATAGGCTGTGGATTTTACCCTTCTGAGCAGTGAAGAAACATCCCGTCAGGATGTTGAAGCTGAAGCCGTTTTTACATTTTTTTTAGATCATTTATCCATATAAATCTACTCAAAATGCCCAAGAGCCAACAAAAGCCACCTCATTAGTTGTCTTCTTTGCCTCAGCCGTTGTGAATTTATTCTGAAGTTCATTAAATAGATTAAATAGAAACGCTTTGTATACTTGTGTTTTAACTCGTTTAAAAACCTTCTGTGCAGTCCCTGCTAAAATCCTGTCCTTTGGTGGGACGGTGACCACTCCGTGGATGAAGGAAGTACGTCTACCCTGCAGCTCAGTGGGAGAACCAGCTCCCACAATAAAATGGACCAAAGACAGGTATATTTCTCTAGAATAAAAAGATTGTGGAATCATAATAGAAGCTGTAACCGGTCCCTTCTTATTCAGTGAGGATTCTGCTACACCGGTGACATCTGACAGCCAGAGGCAGGTTTTATCCAATGGAACCCTGGTCCTACGATCTGTCAAAGCAGAGGATTCTGGGTACTACACATGCACTGCCACCAACACTCTGGGCTTTGATACTATCATAGTCAATCTGGTGGTTCAAGGTAAGATAACTAAAAATGTATTTTCAAGAATATCCCATGAATTACCTCGACTCTGCTGCTCAATCACGCTGTATGTCTGTATGACAGTTCCTCCTGATCAGCCCCGACTGACCGTCTCCACCACCTCAACTTCCTCCATCACCTTGGCATGGATCCCTGGAGACAATGGCGGAAGCTCCATCAGAGGTACGGCCATGAAAAGTCTTCTTGTGTCCAGAGAAACCCTGAAGACCTTGCAACTTTCAGCAAGTATTTCATTAATGTTTGCGTCGAAATGCTGAAACTACAGACAAAAGGGGGTGTTTGTTGCCCTCTGGTGTTAGAAACGTGTAACTGCATCACTTTTAATTCCCTAAAACACAGGCGATTGATGAAAAACTGTTCTTGCAGGATTTGTGCTGCAATATTCAGTGGACAACACTGAGGAATGGAGAGATGTGTTCATCAGCTCCACTGAAAGGTCCTTTAAGTTGGACAATCTGCGCTGTGGGACCTGGTATAAGGTCAAATTGGCTGCCAAAAACAGCGTGGGCTCAGGACGCATCAGTGAAATTATTGAGGCCAAGACCCATGGAAGAGGTGAGGAGGGAGTCGCGAACTTATGGGTTCTCAGAAACTGACAAAAGCAGCATTTCTTTAATGTATCTGTTATTTATCCCGCGTGTTTCTCCTCTACAGAACCGGTGTTCAATAAGGATCAGCCGCTTCTCACCCACATCAACTCCACTCATGCAGGCCTCAACCTGCAGGGCTGGACTAGCGGCGGCTGCCCCATCACCGACCTGATGCTGGACTTCAGGCCTAAAGGTACCTGGGCCTGGCAGAGCCTCAAGGCCAACTCCACCACACAGCTCTTCCTCAGTGAGCTGCGTGAGGCCACCTGGTACGAGCTGAAAATGAAGGCCTGCAACAGCGCGGGCTGTGGCAACCAGAGTTCCCAGTTTGCTACTACTGACTACGATGGCAGTAAGTGTGTCTGTCGCATTTCTCTTCAGTTTAGTTTTTTCCTACACCGACTCCCATGTCTCTGCAGGTACAATACCTCCCATCAAGTCAGCTCGAGGAGAAGGCGACGACGTGAAAAAGCTGTTTTCCATCGGCTCTCCCGTCATCCTGGTGACTCTCGGCGTCGCGTTGCTGTTTATCATCCGCAAGAAGCGTAAGGAGAAGAGGCTTAAACGGCTGAGAGGTGAGAGAAGCCCCCCAGCAACAGCTTTAAATCATTCAGCCCCTGTGATGGCAACGGCCGACACATTTAATGTGATCATTGTGAACGGATGAACTCAACTCCCCCAAAATTGTTAGCGTTTGGCGCGAGTGTAGACTTAAATTCAAAATAAAACACATTTTGTTAGGGTTTGAAGGATATTCAGGTGAACAAAAAAACCAAAAAGCATTTGTGGACAACTGAACGATGTGGTGATCGTGTATGGTGGATTTCTGTAATAAAGAATGACGTAATCGCCGCAGCCAACTCAAACCTAATCAAGGCATCGCTCTCTTATAGATGCTAAGAGCCTCGCTGAGATGCTCATCAGGTAAGAGCCTCTGTCATAGCCTACATTTACCTTTCAGTGTTAGAGCAGACATCAGACATGTCATTTCCACCTGTGTGCAGCAAGAACAATCGCAGCATAGACACTCCAGTCAAAGGGCCCCCTCAGGGGCCAAGGCTCCACATTGACATCCCCCGTGTTCAGCTACTCATTGAGGACAAGGAGGGCATCAAGCAGATCGGTATGGTCCGGCCTTCCACGGCAACATATGAGTAGCTTATATGAGGGAGTAAATGTTGTTTATGTTGTTATTTATGTCTTGGCCGTGACCAGGAGAAGACAAGGCGGCAGTTCCAGTCACAGACACAGAATTTACTCAATCTGTGAATCCGCAAAACTTCTGCACGGGCGTTTCGCTGCACCACCAGGCCCTGATCCAGAACTCAGGGCCGCTGATCGACATGTCAGACATACGTCCTGGGACAAGTGAGTTATTCCCTGCAGATAAAGGTCAAACGCTGTTTGAGGATGTTTCTGATCACTGCGACCCCTCTCAGATCCCGTGTCCAGGAAGAGCATAAAATCTGCGCACAGCTCCAGGAACAGATACTCCAGCCAGTGGACGCTGAGTCGCCCCAGCGTGAGCCAGTCCACGGCCTCGGCCAGGACCCTGACCTCCGACTGGAGGACGATGGGCTCTCACGGCATCACCGCCACAGAGAGCGACAGCTACAGCGCCAGTCTCTCACAGGACACGGGTGAGTTCATCCCATCACGCATTAAAAAACGACCCCAAAAAGGCACGCGAGTGAGATCAGGCCGCTCCTTTTATCCAGACAAGGGTCGCAACAGCATGGTGTCGACAGAGAGCGCCTCCTCCACCTACGAGGAGCTGGCGCGGGCCTACGAGCACGCCAAGCTGGAGGAGCACCTGCAGCACGCCAAGTTCACCATCACGGAGTGCTTCATCTCCGACAGCTCTTCCGACCAAATGACCACTGGTACCAACGACCCGGCAGACAGCATGACGTCCCTCAGCACGCCGTCGGAGCCGGGCATCTGCCGCTTCACCGCCTCGCCGCCGAAACCGCAGGACTACGACCGCGGGAAGAACGTGGCCGTACCCATTCCCCACCGCGCCAAGAGTAAGTAGAGCAGAGGAGAGTCACGCAGGGGCTGCGGTGGGCTTTTTGTTACCGTCACCAACTCATTTTAAAATAATAAATAAAGAAGAGGAGAGAAAAATCATATATTTATATTAACTGTGATGTATTGTGCCAGAGGTAGACAACCCAGTCCTACAAGTTTCCACCTGGTTAGACAACAACGCGGCCCGGCTGTTGGGTTGTCTACCTCTGATTTACACTATGAAACACAGGTCCTCACTGTCAGGGCGCCAATTGAAAAGAATCTTTTTTAATTAAAAGAAATGTCGCATGTCTCACAGGTGAGTTCTGCAACCTGCCCCTCTACATGAAGACGGACCCGTTCTTCCGCAAGCAAGGGGAGCTGCACGACCCCTGCCCGGCGGTGCCGCCGCGGGAAGCCTCCATCCGCAGCCTGACGCAGCGGGCGTACCACACCCAGGGCCGCCACAAGACTCTAGACTCTGCCAAGCAGCAGGCCCTGACGCTGGGCCATTCTGGGCTGAGCAGCCTGGGCTCCAGCTCAGGCACCGCCACCTTGCCCCAGAGGACTCTCACCATGCCCAGCTCCAACGCTGCAGCCACGGCTTCCACTTCCAGCACGAGCAGCAACCCCACCAACAGCAACAAGGTGGGGGGCTCCAGAGACTCGCTGCTTGAGAGCAGCTCCTCAGCGCTGGGGAGGCTGCAGAAACAGAGCGTGGGGGCCTACTCCAAGTCATACACACTGGTGTAGTTAAGTCTGGAGCACAGGCCTGCTGTGCTGACCCACTCCTCCGCCAGCCCAGCTCTGGTACCCATCACTCTGGGCCAGAACAGGGTCGCAAGCGTCTGTCTTTAAAGCTAACCGATGGCGAACCGCCCAGCGCTCCGTCTAATATCCCCGGGAACGGCGTTGTCCCGGACAGAACCCCAGATAGCCCTACGTTTCGCGTTCATCTGGGACTGAATTACTAACTCCGACTAACAGTTCCGACCGGCTGCTGCTCAGCTCTGCTCAGATCTCACGGAGAACCTCACAGCGACGAAGCAGGAAGCATTTGGACTGGTCATCTTTGATTTAGGTGCGACGGCTCCACGTTTTCGACGATGAAGACGACGATAGCCAGGATGAAGCTGGTTTCTCATGCACACGTGTACTGTCCTCCACGAGTATTATTGTCAATATGCAGGACTTACAGTTGAATTCCCCCCGTTCCTCTATTGTACGTATCTTTTAACCCCCTCATGTGTCTCTAAAAGCCCCAAATTAACAAATTCTCTCTAAATTCTAAAAGGAATCACTCAGATTCACTTTTGTGGACAAAAGTGACCGCATTAATGTTTCCGCTCATCGGTATCACTCTCTGGTTAAACAACATCCAATCAATTCATGGCAAGCTATGATTTCCCATTAAAATAGAGAATATTTGGTATTATAAAGAATTTACATATATATTTCTATGTAGGTATATTATTGACATTTAAGTGAAATTATGACAAAGTATAAAGCGTATCTGCTACAGCGGCGTGGTGGTATATACAGCAATTTAATGCTCATGTCACATTTAAGAATGAGACAATCGCTCAATCACTCAATTAAAAAAAAGAACGTTTAAAAACATGGACTAGTGAAAGTTAAATGATAGCGTATACTGTATATGGGATGACGTGTATGTTTCTGTATGTAGAGCGAGAGCAGAGTGTTGTGGCGAGAGGGGGAAAGCGAGACGTGCTTTGGGTCTGGAGCGGCCGGCTGGCTGGGTGACAGGGTTCTCAGCCCCGTCACAGGTGTTCAGCTCCTCTCAAAGGCCAGCGGTTGCTTTAAAATAGAACCGCGGCGCCTGCCCGACCTCCCAGCCGGCCCCGGCGTCGCGCTCCGGCCGATCTTCGCTCTCCCAAGAGGTGGACGGTTCGCAGGAGGGGCCCCCAGGTCGAGAAGGCGAGCGAAGTCAGATACTTTAACACTGAGCGAAGTTACATGTCAGGGAGTTTTGACATTTTAAATAGTTGCTGTTGCCCTGTCTGAAGTACTGTACATGTCCCGCCCCCGTTATCTCCATGACCCTCCATCTTGCTCTATTGTACATTCACACAAGAACCTATTGGAATGCCTGGTGAAAGCATCTTATAGCGTTTTGTGGTTTGTTGTTTTGGGTTGTTGTTTTTTTCCGTTTGCATCGATTCTGTTTGTTTGAGGGAGGGGTACCTGTCAGTCTGATATTGATATATAAGATCCGACTTTCATTCAAAATTCCGACAGATTTTTCTGGTCCCGGGGTCGGACAGAAGGTCTGCGGCCTTAAAACCAGCCGAGTGAAATCAGGGACCGGCGCTCTTTGGGTCACACAAATTTAGACAGTAGTGTAAATACAGTGCTGGAGGTGGTCTGTAAACCCCAAATCATTCGGGCTCCCGTCCTTTTCCTGCGTTCGGATGAAACGGAGTCAAAATTCATCACCCCAAACACGCCAGATCTGCCATCCTTCATTTGTGTGGTTTATAGATTTAAGTCTTGTACATAAAACACAGTTTTTTATGAAGAGCTATTTTCATCAGAATAAATCAGGGGACACATCAGGGTCAAATGCCCCACGTTCACAATTGAACCCGTATCAAAAGAATGAAATATTTTCCTTCTGAAATGGGCAAAACAAATTTTCTTTCCCTTTATGTTTTTGATACCAATCTTTTGAATTTTTAAATTCTTTTTTTAAAGGTCTTTTGATGTTGTCATTTGTCCCATTTACTTTTTTTTTTAACCATTATTTTGTATTCTGTTGCTCCTAAAAAGATTGCATGCTTGCTAAAAGGGAAAATTGAAGGGAAAAAATTTTAAAAAACCGAGGAAAAAAAAGTGGAGGGTATCCTCCGTCCAACATTTGTTTGAGTTGCTTGTTACAGCAATTGCTTGTGTTCAAAGGTACATTTTCTATGAAAAGAAAGCAAAAACTAAAAAGATCATTCTAACACCTTGTGCAATAAAGCTATCTTTCATATGCCATGGCTTCTGTTAATCTCAACCACAGCCACAACAATAATAAAGATAAATAAAGGCGATAGCCGACAGGGAGGGTGGTAGTCGAGACCTACCTCACCCAAAATATACTAATGAGGTCTTTTTGTGTGTAATCTCACTAACAATCAAGTGGGACACATCAACACATCATGATGCCTCAGTGTGTTATTTAGGTGGATAAGATTCAGATACACACACACACACACACATATATATATATGAAAATAAATGAAAAACAAACCTAGTGATGAGTGGGGCAAATAACTAACGCTATATACTATATACTGTATACATTTGGGAAAAGGACATTCTTGAAATCCAGAAATCCAGACCCACAAGGACCATCGTTTGCTTTTGTATTTAGGTGCTGCTGAAACCAAACAGGGTCTGTTGGCCGGCCTGTAGGATGCAGCTCGTAATTCTGGCTCAAAGTGAAAATGCTCTTGGACTCTTCTTTCACTTCACTGCTGCGGGCTATTTCCGTTTGTTTTCAAAGGTCACCTGTCTTGAAATAAAGAGCCTCGTGTCAAAGGCTGCGACCAGATTTCACCTCATCTTCAGGCCAAAATAGTTCAATTGTTTGCACACTGTACATCTCCAGAGGGGGGCTATAGCTGTAGATACATTGAAAGAAAAAGAGAAAACAAGTGTTTTCTCCATGAATGATAGCAAAAAAGGTTAAAAAATTTGAACATTTGCTTGTTTCTGGTTGTTCTTGGTTACTGTAAAAATGTTTTGTAGCCCCCCATATTGATATTTTACGATTATTTCTTGTGAATAGCTTTTTAACACGAGGTTTAAAAAAGAAACGGTCCTTTAACATGTAATTGTCTACACAATAAAAGAACTCACTTTTTTTAAAAGTCCCCTAAGCCATGCATCCAAATGGCCACTGGGTGGCGACATAACACCAGAAACCAGCAATCCCTCAGCACGGGTTAAAAGATACTGTGACGACAGTATTGGACCAAAAGAGGGTAGTCAGTCATGACGGATATGCTGTGAATAATTGATGCACTTCAGAGTCACCTGCACTATTGCGTGAATGCTCCAGCTAGTGGCTGCTGCAGTAGAGATCCAACAGATCTGAACAAAATTCTGTTCTTCTGTTCATTAGGACACATCATGGAACTTGAGGCCAAAAAATGCGTGTGCTTAAGACAAGATTTAGGCCACATTCTGATCATCTTTTGGGAGCAGCCGTTACACATCCATGCCTCGTTTACTCACTAAAAGTGTCCATCAGGATAATAACTAAACCTCACCGCGTATTCCGTGGTGGAAAATGTGAATAATAATAGTGGGTCTAATATTTTGGCAGATGACAGCAGTGTGCAACAAGGCTTTTCAAACAACTATCAAAACCCTCAAAACTGGAACCAGAAAAATGACTCTTGATTTTCTACATTTCCTGACTCCCCCGCACCAATATCGATATAGTTAAAAAAAAAAAAAAAGCCACACATATTAAACACAAGCAAGCAGAGGGTGGTTTTACAAGATTTAATTTATTAACTATTATACAGTTCACATAAGGCCTTCATCTTCAAACACGTTTCTCAGTCAAACAAATTCCATGGTTTTTCTCTTGGTGCACAGTACACAAGTGTTCACGCTTCACCTATTTGACTCCGTCTTGTTCCTGTAATCATTTCATATTTTAAACCAGGAAGAGGTTTTATTCCTCCCCCTCTGTGTGTTTCATTCTTCTTTTTTTCCTCTTTATTTTTTTTAAATCATGCACTAAACTTGTGGCCTTCACAAAAAAAAAATGTAAAAATGGACTTTCAATTATTGAAATACACACTAAAAATGTCTTCTACCATTGACTAAAGGGTGCTGTTACCCAACACACAAATAAACAACCATTACAGAGTAGTACGCACTCAGTTTTCGCTCACTGGTCGGCACGACGGCCGAGGTTCGTGTTGGAAGTCAAGTGACGGACAAAGAACATATTCTCCCATTAATCTCGTGGTGGTTGGGCAGCCGCTCGGATGGTTACATGCCCATCTTTTAGTTCCGCCTTACAGCTCAGAACAGCTTGACATGCGGTCCGCTGCGTCCGATGAGCACGTAAACATCACCGACATCCAACAGTGTTTCCAAAAGTACCAGCAAGTGATGACCCCAGTTAATGCTACAACCACTGACCTAAATCACCTGGCCGTTGTTCTTGCACCCCAGAACCCAGTAAAATCCAGAAGTTCCATGTGTGAAGGAGGTTTTCAGTGCTTTCTGACACAATTTTAAATCATCACGTCTTCATCAACAGTGCTACCACTGAACATGTGCTGCTTGCTTTCCATGAAGAGGGAGGACAACATGTCCGCTCAAAGCCGACTGAGCAGAGGGGGCGAACGGCCAGTTGCTTCCAGAACGTGTTCCCAAAAATGAATCTTCTAGCAGTCATTGTAATTGCAGAGCAGGACTAGAAGCAACAGTGCGACAAGAATACCAAACCTTCAGAGTTAAAGGTTCTTCACGTTGGATGAATACAAAGAGCCTGGGCTGATAGACAGCAACAACACATCCAGCAACCGATTGTGTTTCAAGCGTTTGGTTTCCATGGTCACCAGACGGTGATGCGGAGTGGTGTTATGAGGAGGACACACATTCAAAAATGGATAAATTTCTCCTTCACTTGATGAAAGGCAAGGTCCTCTCCCACATTATATAAATCCAACCTTCCCTAAACGCCAGCCTAAAACTCACACCTCTGGATCAAATTGTGTTTTTCCAAAAAAAGAAAATCAAGGAAAAGGTCTTGTTTCACAAGCCTGCACTGACGCCGCCACTAAAAAAAAATATATAGCAACAATTTCTCGATGTGGCATTTCTTCTAAAGTAACACTACGCTATCAAAAAAGTGCTTCAAATAAATCTGTGGATACAAAAGCAATGCTCGATGTAAACAAAGTTTGATCTGCCAGAGCTCTGTAGAGGCAATGGGTATGGCTGTCGGAGCGGTGTCATTAAAAACACTTACCAAAACAGTATGTCGACAACAACGATAACGCACCCTTTTCCGAGGGTAAAACATAGAGATCATTAAAGTGCATCCCTGGATGTGAAGCCCACCCCAACCCCATGCTGACCCTCTCAAGTAGAGCTGCTGAGAGAAACCCCCACGACAGACCTAAGATCGCCGCCGGAGGACCAACAGTCTAAAAATCCAGTGGCAGAACTTTCATGAGGCAAGAAAAAAAAAATTAAAATGACCTAAAAGAAAAAAGAAAAAAACCACAATCTATGCAGCTAAAAGCACGGTGGCCGTGAATCAGCTCTTCCAGCTGGGCTTGGCGCTCTCCATTTTGTGGTAGTGAAGGATTTAGTGGTTGGAGTTAACAGCGAGGCGACCTCTGACCCCCCCACTTCGGCCTTGATGTGCAATCCAGATGAAGAGTCAATGATAATGACGGCCTGGACCGATGCGCCCTAACAACAGGTGGGAGAGATTTCTCCGACGCTTTCGCTCTCCCCCCCGGTTTGATAATCTGTCCGTGACCAAAACTGTAGTGTGCAAGTCCACTTTTTTGTTGTCAGTATGTGTGTGTGTGCGTGCGTGTGTGTGTGTGGTCGTGTTGGTGATAAGGTCCAGCATCATCATGGGCACACGCGGCTTCACCGTCTCTCACAGTGTCTCTTGTTCGGCAGGGGAATGGTGGGAGTGGGGGTGCTGATGGAGGGGGGGGAGCAGCGACTGCAGGGGGGACTGGGGCGTGGTGGGCGGGGACTGCTGCAGGGGGCTGAAGTGTACGGTGGTGTGGGGAGGAGAGGAGCGGTAGCAAGAGTAGGCGGAGCTCCCGCCGAGGGTGGTGGTGGGCGAGGCGGGGAGGCCCGCCAGGCCGGTGGGGGAGTCGAGGAGGGGCTGGTTGTAGAAGAAGAATGCACACTGGTGTATGAAGGTCTCGATGATTGTCTGGTAGGTGCGCGTAGCGGTCAGGGCATCCATAGTGGTGAAGTCTGGCCTCATGAGGGTGGGCCAGAAACAGATGGAAAGATTTTCACTGGTCATCAAGTTCAGCCTGCTCAGCTGACTCACCCTGGGGAGGGCAAACACACACAAATTCAGCCCCACGTTAGGATGCCTTCCACTGGAGACCCGCAAATAGACGCATTTACACAGAGAACTCACTTGTGCAAGTGGCTGAGTACATATCTGAAGACTTCATAATTCTCCCTGGGGAACCTCCTCAGGACGTCCTTCATGGAGTATAACCTCTGTTCTCTGTCATTGATTTCTGCACACACATCAAAATTGCCATTAAATGTAAGAACCCCCCCATTAAATGCAACACTTTGATATATTCTCTTTCTGTGCTACCAGGTTATTCAAGTTATTCATTCTTTCGCGGGTCAGCTTTAACACTCCCTGCCTTGATGTTTGCTAAAGAAACAAGCTTTAATGTTCCGGCCAAGACCCTCCCAGCCCAGCGGTGTTTGCTTACTGAAAGCATCCAACAGGTCCACCTGCAGAGCGCAAGGCACCAGAGGCTCAGGCAGCTCAGCGAAGAAGCTTTTGAGGGCTCCCGCCACAGTGTTTATGGAGAAGTCTTTCTCCACCAGGTCTAATCCGTGGTCTGCGCGGCGAGAGCGACAGCGTGCAAGAGATCAGAGAAAAATAAACCCATTAGCGATCGCTATCATCCTGGTCAAGCCGTCAGCGGCACGTCACGCTCCTTTGATGAATCACCGTTTATGCTCTGATGAGACAAGCGGCGTAATTACACGTCAAACTGCTGCTTCAAACGAGTCTGATGAGCGACTCACCCTGCTCAAACTGCCTCTGCATGCTCTCCATCTCCGATTTGTTGCCACTTACGCGGTACAAACCCTCCGTATTCAGACCTGATAGGGGGGAGGAAAACACAGCAGAAAAAACAAGGGGGGGGGGGGGGGGGGGGGGGGGTGAAGTAGGAGCACAGTGGGAAACACAAGCAGAGCACAAACACTTCATTAGCCCCATTGCAGACAGGCATGACAATACAGGTGCTAGCAGCCTGTGCGGGTGTACTCAAAGGGATGCAGCCATTCCAGAGACGCGGCGATATACGTGGTAAAAACCCACGGAAAGTATTTCATAAAAATGCAACAACTCACCCGTTGTCTCAATGAAACGGACACACTTCTCAATGAATACTGGAATAGGCCTGTCTGGAGATACGACATTCACAAGGGGGACCCCAAAGTAGCTGCTCTCTGGTGGCTTGGGAATAGCTGGACGGGGCTTTGGTCTTGTTTTCTGATATAAAAGAGACAAACAGAGGTTATTTGCAGCCCTCAGCCACAAGCCTGACGGCCAAGACGCAGCTATAGTCCAGCCTTGCTTAATGAATAACGATTTCTCTAAGCTATTAGCTGTAAAAGCACCATTATACTAATAAGATATACTTCCATAAACGTACTTCAGAGCAGTCAACAATCAATTAAGTTCTGAATGAACTATAGACAAAATACTCTTCAGCATCGTCCAGAATAGAAAATAGAAAAAAGGAGGCAAGTTATTGATTTTTACCTTGGCTGTTCGCCGCAAGCTCTTCAGAATGTTCCTTTTTTTAGGATCTTCACTCTCCTCATTAACAAGACTTTCGCTTTTCAGGGTCCCGAAGTCATCTTCCTTGGACTTCGGCAGAGCGCCCATCTCGTCGTCGCTGCCTATGAAGCTCGTGCGAAAGCTGCTGAACTTGCCGAGCCGTTTGGAGCGGTCCCGGTACAGGCGGGGCTTCACCCCCACCGCCGAGAACTTCCTCCGCCGCTCCAGCGAGCTGCTGTCCGCTTCGCTGTCAGAGCCGTTGCCGTTCGAGTGCATCCTGTTGGAGTTGCGGATGGTGATGATTTTGCCCTGGGTGCTGTCGTGAGGCACCGAGTAGATGATTTCTTCGTTGCTGGGGCGGGGTTTTGAAACGGCGTCAATGGGTTCGGCGTAGTCGGAGGGATCGTAGCCCACGTCCCCGCCAGGAACCCAGGTGACAGCAGAGGGCAGGGAGCGGCGGTGGCCCAGAGTATCGATGTACGGGTTGCGGCTCATCTTGCGGAAATCGAAAGTGACGCCCGGTTTGACTCTCAAATGCGGGGGCATTTTGTTGTTGAGCTTGTTCTCAAAGTCCCTGATGTCAGAGATTACGGAGATGTCGCTGGAATCCAGGTCAGGTAGGTTGTAGCCCACGCTGTGAGAAGTTAGCGTTCCATCGTAGTACGGCGGCGACGGCTCCACATCATCCTCTGAATCCAGGAACATGGTTACGGGACTGGGCGAGCTGCAGCGCGGCGAGTACACGTTTTCATTGGTGCAGGCTTCAGCCACGTTATCGTACATGTGCGTGGCCTCCACGATGTTGCGCTTCTCCACCACTTCCATCAGGAAGGAATGGAACATTTCTATCCTGTGCAGGCCTCCCACCACGCCGCCGGAGCCGCACACCAACGTATTGAATCGACCTTCAATCTCGTGGGCTAGCTCCTCCCCCTGGATCAGCTGCTCGCAGGCATAGTCGCTGTCTGTGAGCTCTGCCTGGCTGTCTCCCACTGCCAACAGCTGGACAGGAATGATGTCCTGAACCTCACACAAGAAGGCACACAGGGTCTCCAGGGAGGATTTTCGGGAGACCGAGTACACGGCTATGTACCCGTGTACTAACCTGCTCTTCCGCAAAGTGAAGGAGGCGTGGTACGACAGAAGAGAAAGCTCAATGGCCAGTTTGTGGCCACCGACTGTTTGCTCCAGCAATACAGAAGTGCCGCTATTAGGCATGGGCCTGCAGTGCTGGGACAGTAGGAAAGGGGACAGGAGCTGCTCAATGTCATAGGCGTCGCCGCACATTAAGCACATGACGATGCGAAGGTCCGCCTCCGGGACGGGCTGATGAGGAGAGTCTCGAAGCCCTGCGGGTTCAGGAAGGAGAGGAGGGGAGCTGCTACTGAAGGACGTGCTTCTCCTGGTGTCCAGAAGGCCCCGCAGCACTTGGTTGATCTGGGACTCATTGACGTTATGGCCGTAGCCCACACCGGGGGAGGCGGGGTCTAAAAAGCTACACTGTAATCTCCTTGCGACCTGCTGTCCCTGTGTTATGAGGTTTAAGGCGGTTTCTCCTCCTATATCAACATATGATCCTACGCCTCGTTTGGTGACTAAAAGCAGAGACGTTGGCAACTGCGCCAGATGACTATCTCTACGACCCAGAGTCGATTCTCGGAGTCTCTCGAGGCTTTCAACCACATAAGAGAGGGACTCCTTTGAATTATACAGACACAGACATCCGTGAGGTGTGAAAGTGGGGGTGTGGAAGGAATTCACCGGAAGACGTACATTCCCCTCTATGGGCCGTAACGTCAGTTCATACATCTTCCCATCCAGCACATACCAGTCATCGTTTGTGCACAGAGCCCTGATCTCATTTGCAAATTCTCTCGCCAGTCCATCTTTTCCCAGTATGACCAGGTTAATCCGGTCAGCCTTTGTGTCCCCAAAATGGGCTTTAACATCCAAAAAGGGGTACGACATTGGGAAACGGGAGACTAAGGTTTGTTCGATCTTGGAGTCGACGCAGTGAGGGCTGTTCGGGCACGTCTCCTTGGTTGGGTGGTAAACAAAGTGGATATGCTTCAATACCAGAGCGTCTCTCTCAGCTGGAAGTCTCTGCAGTGCTTTGAACCGCTGCTCCTCCCCCAGAACCTCCTGAATGGCCCCCATTTTCTCCTTGCTGGGCTTAGCATCGACCTCCAGCTCATAAAAAAGCTCCGAGTACTCCAGGAGGAGCTCTTGGAAGTCTTCCTTAGCACGGTCAATGGTCTCCTTCTGGTGGCGGTTGTACAGGTCCAAGTACTCGGTCTCCTCGAGCCACTGGTAGAATTCCTCGTTCATGATGAAGCTGCGGGCCTCCTCCCACGGTTTACCGGGAGTGACAAAGGGGGAGGAGGCCAGCTTCTGTTTAAACTCCAGCCTCATCTCTGCCCGTCTGCACTCGTTGCGCAGGTGCTCCAGGTGAGCATTGAAGATGTCCTCCGCCTCAGCGGTTTCCAGCAGGTCTGAAGGGATTCGCTCATCCTCCATGTTGTCGATGTGAGACGTGTCCTCCCAGGGCGAGTCCTCCAGGACAACGAACCAGTGGGCAAAGTGCTGCTTGGATTCCAACACCTTCTGCACCCCGGACCAGCTCAGCTGATCGATCTCATCCAAGTCAGGCACCAGAGAACTAAGTGCTAAAGGAAGAGTGCTTAGATATATTTTGCGACGCCGCTCAATATGCTCCTGCTTCAGACGGTAGACATGCTGCTGGAAAAGCTTCTTACATTTCGCGGTTCCCTCTAAGAACACGTATTCTTTGTACTCTGGGGAGGTGTTCATGCGTCGGCTGGTGTTTAACCACGTCTCATTGTGATTCTTAACGATACGGTTGATGAGCCATTCGTAGCGATCCTTTGCGGAGGCTATTTGCTGACTCTGGAGCTTCAGAGCTTCAAAATAGGGAATAATCTTGGGCTTGCCCCTGCTTTTATCAATAAGCTGAACCAAAGTGACAAAAGCGAGGTCCACGTTTATGTTTGAGCGCGCCGAGGTCTCCACTACGGGCAGACTCTTTTTAGTGATGGCGAACGTATGCGAATCTTTGATGTAACGTTCGACCCCCTCATCGCACTTGGTGAGCACCAGCACGATGGGCTTCTTGGTTTTGCTGAGCTGGCCGTACAGATTGGTGACGAACTTGAGCTGATCGTCGAAGTTGCGGTTCATGCCCCGGCTGACGTCGATGCACAGCAGGAAGCCGTCGACTTGCAGCTTGCCCTCCGGCATTTGTTTCTGCTCAAAGTCCTGCTCCAGGCCCAGCTGATCCGTGCAGAAGTACATGAGCTTCTCCGCAGAGGCCAGCTTGGTGGCAGCCGCTCGTTTGATGTACGGCTGCATGGCGGTGCTACGGTGCGGCTGAAAGGTCTGGTCGTCGATGAATTCAGTTTGCTCAACGACGTGCATCCTGCACTCTTGCCCCTCCTCCAGAACCCGCGACACCTCCCCCCAGAAGAGAAAGTGATCATTGTTAACCACTCGACCCCCAAAGTCACTAGTGCTCAACACTGACGTGTGGTCCAAGTAGAAGTCATCAGCGCTGGGGCGCACGAACCGATTGCACAGGCAGGACTTGCCCACCCCGCATTGACCCTTCTCCTTCTCTGTTCCTGACAATCCCACCACAATGAGGTTGTAAATGGGCGACCGGGCATCTTGCTTTTTCGCCATCATAATCTGCCAACTGTCATCCTGCCGTAGGTAGGCACTGCAGAAAGGGTTTCACTTGATTTCTTTGTGTCCATAAAGTTGATCCTCCGTGGGGGATCAGATTTTACTTTCTTTTGTTTTCTTCGCAGGGCTTTAAAGGACAGCAGCAGTGACAGGGGCTAAACTCTTTCAGTCACTCCTTAGATCAGCTGGATCCTGCAAGAAAGAAAAGAAAAATCAGCCACACTGGCTAACAGATTTTAAAATATCTATATTTAGAGTGTTGGAAGGAAGGAAATGTCAAATATTTCTCTTAAATTACGAGAAACCACTTCACTTCAACACGTCGCATTTCAACACATCGGCTCGTAAAGAGCTCCACTTCTTCCTTTTCCAGAGTGCAGGGTGTCACATGGACAAAATGGACCCTCGCCGTTGGATGTCAAAGTCACCACCGACACTTCTCTGACCATTAATCCAAATTTCAGCCCCGGCACCTGAACGCTGCATTGGGCCGAGCTGCTTTCCGTCATTGTGCAACATCACTGCTTTCACATCACAGGCGTGCACCGACCATTCCTGTCATTTTAACGGTCTAAGTGAGAGATAAGGGAGCCACTCACACCATCCAACACAAAATACCTTTCAGTTTATCTGCAAGTAGCAAACGCTTGAAAAAAAAAAAACTGGTTTATTATTATTCTGCATTCATTGGAGTTTATTTTCCATTTTGTAAGACTCAGCACTTTGGTGTTATCTTCAAATTATAACAGCCAGTGCAAAACATTCAATAATCTGCTCAGCACAAAAGGAGAGTAAGAAAGCAGCAAATATTTGCACGGTGTGAGATTTCAATCTTCCCGAGCTGCATCTAAAAGGAGCCGGCCTCAGTTGTTGCATGAACCATATGGGAAATGTTGGGAGTGGTGCTCTCAGAATGACAGTGTCAGCTGATGAGTGAGTTGAGTGACAGGCATGGAGATGACTTTTACACAATCTGCAGAGGCCAGGAAAATAAAATAGCCCCAGAATAACCCAACAGACCCTGAGCTCAATCTGAGCCTTCACATTGTTAATATTAACACTTGTGTTCAGCCCTCACGAATGCGCCCATTGTTGATGATTCGGAGCATCTCAGAGTCAGAATTGCTGAATTTCACTTCTCCGCCACATGATTCAGACATCGGCCAGAAATTCAGGACTGTGGGCTCGTCTGTCTCATGGAGCGACCACGCAGTCCAAACAAACACCCTCCAACAGGGTCACAAGCAACCACGGGCAGTCCACAGCGCTCAGCTGAGCTAGGCCTGACCACCCAACCCGACGCACAAGTTCCATTATGGAAAAACAACTCATGGAATCATCAAAACACAGTTTTCAAACCCGCCGCCGAAGAATAGCTTTTACATAACGCAGTTTCTTAGATCAGATTTAGCACGCCTGTGCGTTTTGCAAAGGATTAGGAGCCAACATGGGCGCAGAGGGGCTGCTGACCACGCCAGGCCTGCTGCCGTCTACATAATGGAACTGCGGGGCTTAAATCTTGTGATTGCCTCCTTTCACCGCGCCGACAGACGGTGTCTGGGGGCATTTTATTCCGCCCGCTGTCCAGAGAGCAGCAGCGGGCAGCCTCGCCGGGTGATCGCCCGTAAACCGGGCTGGGGAGCATGGAGGGTACATACCAGCGCATTTCTCCCTTTCTCCTCATGCATCTGTCAGGCCAGCTCTTGCCGCAGCCCTCACCGCCTGATGTGCATAATCACAAAGGCGCACAGGAGCAGACACGCCGCCTCGATTCCCAGATAACGCCGATGATACTACAGATTGCGCGGCGGTGACCGGAATTTACAATGCATTTACCATGCCTGCGTCCTCCTTTAGCATCACCGCTTTCGCTGCAATGAAACACGGGAGAGGTAGAAATAAATATTCCATGTGCTCGAACAATCCGGCGCTGTCCACACAAAGCTTCTTCTTTTTTTTTTTTTCCTTCAGAGAAATTCAGGCGCGTTTAAAAAAAAGAAAAAAGAATCTGCTCAGCCGTCTCCTTCACCACGTTGCTTTTGCAATAATTATTCTGTCCATTGTTGTGGCCACATAACGCAGGGCCGGCGTCGCGCACGCCAGACAACGGCGACTTTAGCAGCGATCGCGTTTGGCCTCAAATATGTTCCGAGCGCGACCGAAAACGTCCATGTGCTGCTCGGTTCGGGAGCAGATTGCGTGCGCGAAAGTGGTACTTCTGCCAGCTTTCCGATAATGGCGGCGGCCCTCC
This sequence comes from Takifugu rubripes, assembly GCF_901000725.2. Taxonomy (NCBI): domain Eukaryota; kingdom Metazoa; phylum Chordata; class Actinopteri; order Tetraodontiformes; family Tetraodontidae; genus Takifugu; species Takifugu rubripes. Next base: position 12,932,329 of record NC_042299.1, read on the forward strand.
TCCCCGGACCTAGTTCTCCTCTTCTTTTCTTTGGGAAAAGGGAGCTGTGGAGACAGAAGCAGCGGAGAGAGGGACTCACCCAGCGGCGCCCTCACACAACTGCAGCAGGTCGGCGGGCGCGCTGCTGCGAGCACCAGCCTGCTGCATACGCGCCGCTCCTCACTCGCGGCCAGCCTCGCTTTTCCTTTCTATTTAACAACCAGACATTGCACATTCCCTCCTGCATACAGCCGCCGCACTCTGTGTCACTTTATGGGGAAAATGCGCACTCAAATATACAATTAATGTGGCTGCGCTTGTTGGTGACGCTACGCGCTGATAAGCTACGATTCTGCCATAACATTAATTAAAAAGTCAGATTATAAACATTTAAGATAGAAGTCTGCAGTGTGGGTTTTTAGTGGATTCAGGGATGGGCTCACCTGCGCAGAATATATCAGTCTAAACTGAAATGATTAAGGACAAGCCAACCTGACTTGGGTTTGGACTGCAGACATGCAAGGGAACATGCAAACTTCACAAAGGAGCTCTTGAGTGTTGAATTATAAGAACCAAGAATTTCCAAGGATTTTGGACCAAAGTGCATCTCATTTATCCTCTTGTTTGACGGGTGTTTTGCAGGTTGTTTTTTACATGCCATGTTGCACCAGTCCACACTTCTCAGCCTCATTCATCACCTCCCTTCTTCAGTCACGTCTTTAAAAATGTCAGAAACAGAGGGGTCAACTTGTAAAAGGCCGTGCCAGGAGATGACTGTTTCTCTCAACGGGTGCGTGGATGAAGTGAGGATCGTCTCCCAGACAATAGCGTGCGGTTTGGAATCCTCATTATCCAACTGTACATGCTGGGTTTCAGATGCTTCCCTCAGTAATGGCCTCCCCAAGAACAACACAAACAAACACAGACATACTTTTATTCCTTCTGCCTTGGCTTTTTAAGACAAGTTACACAGTTGCTACAATCAACTGTTGATGTAGAACCAAATCTGCTCCCTGAATGCATCTGCTAGGTTTTGGTTTTTTTAATTATTATTGTTGAATGCAGCTGAAGAATACCGGTAAGTTGTTCTTGTAACTAAGTCTAATAGAATGTGTTCACAATTCCAAGGCAGAGGTTGTTTCTTATTCCATTTCAAGCATTTCCAGTCATTCATTCATGTCGTGCTCATCATTAAACATTGTCCTTTTCAAAGGCTCAGTGAGAGCAGATCACAGGATTGAGACTGTGACCAGTGTTAATGCTGTGAACTGCCAGTGAGGTCAAGCGTCTCTCCAAATGCACCCTTTATACATATTTTGTTTTAAGTTTTAAAAATGTTTATTGAGCATTCCATTTTTCCTTTCCAAGAATTGCGACTGCATTGATTGTCATCATACCAGCTGAGAAATGAGTGCAGCAACCAAAACATGACATAAACTCCTGTAATCCAGGACATATCAGTGTTACTCATCAATAGATTCAGCTAAAGTCAAAAGTACCTCAAATTTTCTCAACATACCCAGTAAATATGCAAGCAAACTGACAGGATATAACAGCAATAAGGATAAAAGAACTACAAAAGGGATAGTAACTCTTCTATTCTATTAATGAGCAGTATTCTAGCGGAAATAGTTCAGTATTTCTGATTAAATTCTGAGCAGGTGTGTGTACGTGCAGGTTATACACCGACCCTGACCTCTTCTATAGTCAGTCTGGTGTCATATCTGATTACTGCCTGGTAACTTCAGCGGCAGCGCCCCCTACCGGACCACCACGGGCATGAGGACGTGCGCTGAAGCTCGATAAGGTACTGTCACCTTTTACCTCCTGAAGATGAGCAGCATTCGTTGTGTCAGCCTGTTTTCCAGAAATTGGGGTACTTATACGTGGCTTTCCATCTTCTGACCAAAGGAAGGAATTTTTCTCGGTTGTGGATTCAGTCCAGACTTTAAGAAAAAATAAATCTGTAAAGGGATCATAGCAGCTACACCCTGTGGTTCCTCACCAGACTGCTGCCCGAGGAGGAAGGTTTTAATCCACATTATTGCCTTCATTTTGTGAATTGGTAAAATTACAAGGTATGTATGTCTAAATGGCCACATTGTGTGTGTGTGTGTGTGTGTGTGTGCGTGTGTGTGTGTGTGTGTGTCGGTAAAAAGGTTTTAATAAGATGGACCTTATTTACATTCAGTCTTTGTAAACGGGCTGAATTTTAACCGAATGTAACGTTTAATTAACACGATCAAACGTCTACACTGGAAAAAGAGTTGCCCGTTAATGGTAGTTAATATTACAGCCACCAGGCTGCGCCCTTTCTTTAGCTGTATTGGAACTAGAGTAGAATTAATAGTATTGTGTAGCCACCCACCCACACGCACACGCACACACACACACACACACACAGTTATTGAGCTGTAAGGTAGATGTGACATTGACTCATGCTAACTTTGTTTAAGCCACACTAAAAACACACAATTAACAACATTTATGATAAAAAGAATAAAAAAAACACATTTGTGTTTTACTGAATTCAAAAGCACTGTTAATATCCATTTTGTTAAATTTAAAACACTCAGTTTATAAGAGAAACTTTTATTTCTTCTCATCTGAGGAGGTTGTGCTTTTATCATGACTGAAATAAGCCCTCAGTGTCTCCAGCCTCTGTCCAGCTTTCAGAAAAGTCTTGATTTATGTCATATAAGCACAATTTATATTTACAGCCATTTAGAGAAAGGAAACCAAGTTAACCAGGTAGATGTTTCATTGAAGTGGCTCAAACTGGTCATAAAGGAAGACCGTGCACACCAGGAAACAGCCAGGAGGGAAATCCTTCTCACAGGAAGTGGCAGACAAAGATAGGAACACTTAGTAAAACACACACACACAAAATCTCTGCTGCAGAAATCTGGCATTAGAGGCATTAGAAGCTCAGGTAGCACTGACGTGTCTCCAACATGAGGATTCTTTCTGCCTGACTTATGAGTCTTTGATTTCATTGGCACGGAGTTTGCACCAGATGCTCTAACGTGCACAAAGAGGAGACGGCAGATGTGTTGGGACGTTCTCCACGTGTACACACGCTACGTCTTCAATGCCCTTCGGAGATAAGAAGCTGGTCTTATTTACAGTACACAGATTAGCTGCTTCTCTTTTAACTTTACTTCAGGTGAAAAGAAACCAATGCTATAACTGACGTGATGCTATTTTGGTGGAAAACTGGCTCGATTCAACAGGAATTAATGTTAAAACTGCAACTCTTGGTCCTTGAAGAGGCTCAAATCATTTTTATGGTCACTTTTTCACATCACATACAGAATGGGAATGCTGTTTCACTCTGTGTGCAAAAACATGACATTTATTCCGACATTATATGATGGCAGTTACTTAAATTGGACTTACAGCTCAAGTCGTGGATGTGATTTTTAAAATGTCTCCTTCTTCTTTGCCTCTCAGAGTGCATTTGTTTATTTAATAATGAGGACAGGCCATCACGGTGGACACTCACACAGCTGACTGTAGGCTGCAAAAAGGCCCCAGCAAAGAATTCAAACTGAACAAGTGCACACAAAACCTTGAAATAGTTGAGTGCGTGCACACGCGAGTACGCAGATCATCTTAAAGCGCGTACGTTCAAGCTGTTGTTAAGCATCGCACTGATAGTTTCAGTCAACTGTGAAGGTTAAGAGTTGCCTTTGCAAGTAATTTTACCTTAAGTTCAGGAATATTGTCAGTTTGAATACAAATATGGAAAGAATTTGTATCCTTAGTTCCTGACAAATGAATTGCCAGGGCCTGAAACTGTGCACAGACACGTTAGTCATGGGGGGACAAAAACAATAGGTGCAATTGTTCTGTTCAAAATTTAGACATCTGGTATGTCTACATTTTGGAAACAAATGTCCCCTGCAGGTGTGAACCCTCTCCCCTCCTTTGCTGTGCACAGTTGGGTTCTGATATATACATATAAAGGAAACAAGGGCTACCATTTAGCTTCTGTCACCCTCTGTGTGCAAGCAAAAAACGGCCGACTGGGATCTGAGTGCGCGTGGTGGTGTTGGCTTTTCGGCTCCATACGAAGCGGACCTGTGACCTCCGTGGAGACGAGCCGTGCATGTTCAGAGGGGCGAGCCGCGAGTTAAAACACCCGCCATGTCAAGTAAAGCGAGCTGCGCGCAAGAATGTGCCTTTGAGTGACACCGGCTGGAACAGGATCTTTCAGAATGTTTGATGAATGAATCTTTCACATACATGCAGGAGTGGTGGGGTGTGGGGTGTGGGGGGGGGGGATTTTTTTTCCCTACTTTGAAAAATAAGGAAGCATCTGTGGAGCAGATCACTTGGGCTCCTCAGTGTTGGATGTGTGACGATCCTGGCAAGTACGGTGAAGCGAATATGGGATGGAAGCTACCAGAGGAGGGCGAAGTGGCCTCGACTGAACTCCCCCAAAACAGCAGGGAATGAAATAAAGCCACCGGTGTTGCAGTGATGGGAGATTTCTGAAGCCCGCAGAGGGATTTCAGCAGTTCTTTCTTCCTTATAGTGGGAGACACGTCTGCCTGTGTGAGACCTTCATAACTCACATCCCTGTGAATCTGTCCCAGCTTGTGGGGTGAAAAGGGAGGGAGCAAACTAAACAGGGAGGGAAGGAAAGAAAGAATGTACTGAGATCTCATCATGTGATTTCTGATTTTTTTTTTCCCCTCTCTTTAAAAAAAAAATCACTCAAGAGCGATTACATGTTTGCAGAGTGGGTCTCTGAGCAAGTTTTTCCAAACCCTCATAGCTCTTGGTTTCCCTTCTTTCTCCTGTGTTATTCAACAGCTTCTCAGCGCTTTTTTTTTCTTCTTCGCCCACTGGCGTGACGTGTAAGAGGAGTTCCTGCAGTCTAGAGGGAAGGAGAGGCGGACATTTACTTAAGCTGTCAAAGAGGAGGCAAATTGAAGGTGTAAACAAGGGGGAGAGGCTGTTGGTGTTTTGGCCTGAGCTCGTATGCCTTGTCCTCACCAGAGAGGCGAGGGAGAGGAGGATGATGAGCGTTGAGGAGGAGAAGAAGGAAGAAAAGAAAGTGAAATAAGTGACTGGGGCAGAGGAGAGATAGAGCCGATTCTGTCGCTGTTGTAGGTAAACGTGGATGAGAAGCTACAGCTGAGGATCCTGTCAGACACGGGAGGAGGAGGAGGACAGAAGTCTGGACTTCCTGCAGTGACCACCGGACGGGATGAGGTACCACGGCAGGGTAAGATCCCACTCCTGTTTTAAATGATGCTGTGTCCTGTACTGCAGCTGCTGCTGCTGCTGTGGACTGTTCTTGTTGTTGTTGATTCCGTTAGTCCACACGGGACTCTCTGCTTTTCAGTTTTAACTTCAAAGAGGGCGAAGTGGAAACTGCCTTTTCCCAGCAGTTCCAGTAGTGCCTCATCAGTTTTAGGAAAGCAGCTCTGGTAGCGGAGCTTTTGCCTCGCTGTAGAGTGGTGGGGCAAGCCTTATAAGGAAGACAATTCCAATGGAGTCACCCCAGAGGGCTTAGTCATGCAGCCTGGTGCCAAGACCCACTGCTATTAGCCTTGGAGCTGGCTGTCACTGCACCCACGGATCTGGAGATTTTCACTGAAGCTCCCTGGTCCCCAACTCAAATCCCTTTTAAAGCACGTACTCAACTTCTGTGAGCCTCAGAGCCCTGAAAACTAGTCATGTGTTCATGCCCTAAACTTGGTCGCATTCCTACAGTTTGATAGCAAGTAAGTCATAATTAAAACTCCCACTGCCCCCTCCCCTTAGTGCCAGGGTGATAAAATTCCTGGGTTAAAAATACGAGATGTTGCTCATGACCGCTTTTTGAAAACAAAGTCCTCAGTGTTTCTGAGCTGTTTTCTGCTTTGTTGCTAGGGAAGTCTGAGCTTTCCGTGTAGTTGTTTTTTTTCGGGTTTTTTTTAAAGGCAATGAGTTTAACAAGAATAAACCACCGAAGTGCACATTTCAGACACACCTATACATCAGGAAAACTAGCTGAAGATAAAAGGCGCGAGAGGCAAATGGAATTTAAGCTAGGAGCCAAAGCAGCTGAGAGCCAGGTACGACTAGGCAGCATCATTCACCATGAGAACTAATGCAGGAACTAAACACCCCTGAGAGTATTATTATATTATTAATCAGTTAGGCAGCGCTGAACATCACTGCCTGCTTCACAGTGGAAACTGCTGCAACCCTCAACTCTGGTTCTAATGGTGAAAACACAGTCAGAGTCCTCTTAACAATGCGGGACATGAAATCGTGCCCGAAGGCTGACAGCTACATAGAAATATTCAAAAACATCTACTGGATCTCTGCCCCTAACCTGACCCTAGCATTCCTTTGTTGTGTCCTTTGGAAAATCTGACTGTGAACTGCAATTACTGCCAGTAGGAAGTCCACCTGCAGGAGTGGGAGAACAATATTCCTGTGTGGAGCGGAGAGGAGGTCCTGCAGTGGATGTGTCCAGTGACTTTCCTCTGCTCCCACTTCTTGGCTTTGTTCCACTGTTGTATTTTTGTTTTAATTTTCCTGCATCCAGCACTTGAAGATAAAGGCCTTTCACCCGCACTGACCAACCAAACGAGGCCCCTGAGAGGCCGTTGTATAAAAAAAAAAAAGAAACTCTTTGGACGCATGGCTCTATTGTTTCACATTCTTAGAATATGTAGGGAAACACAGGGGGGATTTTCTCATTTGCTGTTTGCGCTACTGAAGAGTGAATGTTGTGACTGATTGTACTCTGATTCCGATGCCTGGACATTTATTATCAGTAAGTATTAACGGCTGACCTTTTGGATTCTATTCATGTGGTACACATGTGTGCTTTATTGACTGATGGTTGTCTTCGTTGATGTTTGTCCTCACAGCAGGGTTGGCATGTACTCATCTTTTGCTTTCTTAAATAGCTCTACTGTGATAAAAGTGTGTGCAGTGTACATACATCACCTCACACTAATCTCACTTTCGACCAACAAAGTCTGTTTATGATTCACATTCCTTAAATATCTCCACAGCTTCTTCCTATTGTATCTTGCTGATCCTGTTACGTTATGTCGACGTTCTCACTTAATATCAGTGTCTTTTATAGTTGTGTGAAAGTTTGTGCAGCAAATGTTTCGACATTGGGTTAAATGTTGGTTTTGTGCTCCCCCTGCTGGTCAATGCTAGTTATAACAATTCGACAGTTGGTGAGAATAACTATTCTTTTGATAAATTTTGACAACAACTGTTGAGGTCACGTCAGTCTATCACCTCACCAAGAATCCCTTCACCCTGGTGCTGTTTAATTATCCGGTACTTCTCATCCCTCTTGCAGGAGGTGGATATTGAAGGGAGAGTGCGCCTGGTGATGGAGAGCGCCCTGACGGCCCGGGACAGGGTGGGCGTGCAGGACTTTCTCCTCCTGGAAAACCACAACAGTGAGGCGGCCTTCATAGAGAACCTCCGGAGACGCTTGAGAGAAAACCTCATCTATGTAACGGAGCAATTTTTATCATAATGGTGTTACCAAAGGTTTCAGTTTGCGCGATGACTCCGGCTTGAATGTGCTGTCATGTTTTGGCTCAGACGTATATTGGCTCGGTGTTGGTGTCAGTGAACCCATACAAGGAGCTGGAGATTTACTCTAAACAGCAGATGGAGCGGTACAGAGGGATCAGCTTCTATGAGATCTCGCCACACATGTGAGTCTCATTACTGTTTTTGAAATTCATTTTTCCCCTCCAAATTTCCCATGATCAAACTGCTTTTTTGGTGGATCATCTGCTTTAGATTCTAGATGAATCACACACTTTTGTCACATGTATCCTCAAAAGTGGCTCAAAGTGGATCAGACTGCTAGGGGGGACCTTCCAGAGGTCTTATCATGTAACTCTACTTCATGATGCTCCTTCCCTGCTCTCCTCCTCCAGCTACGCCCTGTCTGACAACACCTATCGGGCCATGCGGACTGAGAGGAAGGACCAGTGTATTCTTATATCCGGAGAGAGTGGCGCAGGTAAAACCGAAGCCTCCAAGAAGATCCTCCTCTACTACTCGGTCACCTGTCCCACCAACGACCGTATGGCTTCCCTCGGAGAGTGCCTGCTGCAGTCTATCCCTGTTCTGGAGGTGTTTTACTCTCTGCATTTCTATTTTCAATTCATTACCCCCATATGTAGAATAATATATCTGATTATCGTTATTAGCTGTTTGATTTTGGTATTTTAATGCATTCCACCTTTGTGCAGGCATTTGGCAATGCCAAAACTCTGAGAAATGACAACTCCAGCCGATTTGGAAAATACATGGACATCCAGTTTGACTTCAGGGTAAGAACTCAGTCAGTTCCATTTCCGCCCAAGAACGACTGAATTGTGAATTCAAATGACACCACAGTCCTTCTCGTTGTGTGTCTGCTTATCAAGCTGCATGATCAAAGCTAAAGATTAAGAAGATCACGGTACACATTATGTAGCTGATGAGGAAAAAGATCTTTTATATTTTGAGAATTTTAATTTGCCATCATTTTGTGGAACTTCTCCCAGGGAGCGCCAGTGGGCGGACACATCCTGAACTACCTGCTGGAGAAATCTCGGGTTGTGCACCAGAACCACGGTGAGAGGAACTTCCACATCTTCTATCAGCTCTTGGATGGAGCAGACAACAACCTGCTCAATCAACTGGACCTTGAGAGAAACCCACAGAAATACCAATATCTGGTCAAGGTGAGTGCGTTGCTGAGTTTTCATTAGTTTTCTGTGTCTGCTCCACTTTTCTGGGTTTGGGACAGAGAGGCAGTGATTTTAGAAGGACATCACAGGCTGTCCTGTCCCCATTTACCTATCTGTCTTGAGGGCTTGTCCAAAGGTGGACATGCCTGGACTGTGTGACCATAGATGAGGGCAGGAGCATAAACTAACTTTCAAGCTGAGGCCAATAGGACAATTTAATCTGCAAAAAGCAATTTCCTCTTATTGGGATTTTACCAGCAGGTATGTTCTAATGTCCAATTGTCTTGTTCAGGGGAACTGCCCCAGGATCAGCTCTGTCAGTGACAAGAATAATTGGAAAGCTGTGATGAAGGCTCTGTCTGTCATTGGGTTCACGGAAGAGGAAGTGCAGGTGATTATTACCACAATGGGAAAATAAGCATTTCTTTTTTTGACACAGTATTTGACACAGTAAATGACTCATTTACAGTTTGAATTAGCATTAAAAAAAAACCCAAAGCAATTATTAACAGTTGTTCCTGTGTGAAAGATTTTCATAAAACGTTCCAATTTCACATTGTTTATATGGTCTTGCTTCCACTTAACGAGCTCAACTCTTCAAGCTTTGGGTGTGTGTCAGCGCGTTACTCCTTTCCTTGGATTTAAACATTTGCTCTTTGCCCCAGAACCTGCTGAGAATCGTCGGCAGCATCCTCCACCTTGGAAACGCTCAGTTTGGAGAAGGGGAGGGGGGAGAAACTTATATCACCACCGAGCCTGAGATCAGCACTCTTGCGAAGGTGAGAACAGCCCTTTTTGTATTACTCCTGCGAGGAGACGCAGCCACGAACGGATGTGTTGTTGTTTTCCAGCTGCTGGCTGTTGACGGCTCTGCCCTTGGGGAGGCACTCACACACAAGAAGCTCAAAGCCAAAGGAGAAGAGGTCATATATAAATAGAAAGATTGGTATATCTGTCTGTTTTGGGGTTTTTTTTTATTTCATTTGGTGTTAAAATAGAAATGTTGGTCTCACAGGTGATCAGCCCGCTCAGTTTCGAGCAGGCGCTGTCTGCCCGTGATGCCTTGGCCAAAACTGTGTACAGACGCACCTTCAATTGGTTGGTGGAGAAGATTAACCAGTCTCTGGCTCCAAAGGTCCAGTTCTGATGCGTCGCTGCTGTTTTTTTTTGCTTGTTTGCACTTTCCCCACCCTCTAATCTCTTGTCGGTTTCTAATCTGCTGTGCAGGATGAGCTGCACCGCAGCAGTAAGAGCTCCACCCTCATAGGACTTTTAGATATTTATGGATTTGAGGTCCTGCAGTGCAACAGGTTGGAGTTATTACAACTGTTCACATTTTTAGCTCAACAAATATTTGCTGCAATTTCCAAAATTAGTTTGATGAATAAACAAGCTCGACATTAAATGCAAGAAAAGCCTTGTTTGGTTGACAGAAAGTTGCTAAATCATCTGAGTAATTGTATAATCAGCTGTAATTCCTGTTAGTGGGACCAGCTGAATCAACGCAGTCATGTCCTCATTTCCAACTAAAATACCATGAGTCAACTTTTCTATGTTTTCACTTCCATTTCCTCTTTGACATCCTGCTCCTGTGCACAGCTTTGAGCAATTCTGCATCAACTACTGCAATGAGAAGTTGCAGCAGCTGTTCATTGAGCTCACCCTGAAGTCCGAGCAGGAAGAATATGAGACAGAGGGGATCGCCGTGAGTCTTTTAGTCAGCACATAAATAAATATTTATGGTTCTCTGCCAACACATTTCTTTCCCTCTAATTTTAGTGGGAGACAGTGAAGTACTTTGACAACAAAATCATTTGTGACCTGGTTGAGGAGAAGCACAAAGGCATCATCTCTATTCTGGTGTGTGTGTGTGTGTGTGTGTGTGTGTGTGTGTGTGTGTGTGTGTGTGTGTGTGTGTGTGTGTGTGTGTGTGTGTGTGTGTGTGTGTGTGTGTGTGTGTGTGCGTGTGTGTGTGTGTGTGTGTGTGTGTGAGAGAGAGAGAGAGAGACACGTGTTTAAGATGTGTGTGTGTGTGTGTGTGTCTGTGACTTTGGCTCGAGTCAAACGGTGTTTCTGCTCTCAGAACGAAGAGTGTCTGAGACCGGGAGAAACATGTGACATGAGTTTTCTGGAGAAATTGGAAGACACGCTGGGCAATCATCCCCACTTCATCACGTAAACATCAACTTTTTAAAAATAAAAATGACAATTGCAGCACGCCGGTAGCAAGCGGGCAGTCCTTGACACCTGTGTGGTCTCCATCTGCACGTGTCTTTCAGCCATAAACTGGCCAATGGAAAAACGCGGCGGGTGATGAGCAGGGAGGAGTTCAGGCTGCTGCATTATGCTGGAGAAGTCAACTACAACGTCAATGGTAAGTTCCCTGTTCACCTCTATGCTTCCTGGGCCCAGAGGTCAATGAGTCAATCAGTGAATCAATGAATATCAATTATTTACCAATAAAATTGCATTAAAATTTCACGATTAAAAATTTGACAACATCAATTGGTTTAAAAGTAATGAATCAATGATTATAAGAGTTTAAACAGGGGAAAATATCTTCTGCTGTCTCATCAAAGGCAAGTTTTGGTCAAACTGAGTCAGGGTCTTTTGGTTTATTTTGTTTTTATAGGTTTCCTTGACAAGAATAACAATTTTCTGAACAGGAACCTAAAAGAGGTGAGACTATAATAACAATATTATTAATATTAAAAAATAAAAAGAAGAAGAACTTCAGCAATACCCCAACCTTTGGTGTTGCAGCAGTAAGAGGAAGTTGCTGTGGTTGTGTGGTTTTCTCTTCAGGTTATGTGCAAATCAGACAACCAGATCCTGAGAGCCTGCTTCCACAGAGAGGAAGCCATGGACCAAAAGCGACAGGAAATGGTGACAGTCGGCTCTCTCACTTAATCCCTGATGCTGCCTCGCAGTTAAAATGACACGTTTAAGTACCTGTCTGGTTTATATATGTGTTTTCACATCCGTCTGTACCTGCAGGCTGCAACTAATTTCAAAAACAGCCTGATGAAACTGATGGAGATCCTCATGTCTAAAGAACCGTCCTATGTGCGATGTATCAAACCCAATGATGCCAAGCAGCCAGGTACATCTTAAAGGGTTTAATTCCCCCTTGTTACCATCTACTGCATGTTTAAATCATAAATCAATGTGATTTAACAGTATGTTTTGGCCTTTTTAAAGGATTTTGCTATAGCATTATAATGCATATGACTGAAGGTATGTTTAGAAAGGACTTTATCATTAAAAAAGGACCAAATTACAAAAATACAATCCTCTCCTTCACGACTGCACCTGATTATAGGAAACAGTGTGTCATGTTTTACATGGACATTAAGATGTCTTGTAATTGAATTTGGCTTAATAGTCAATAAACAAAGCATCTTTGTGTAGGCAAGTTTGATGACGTCCTGGTCAGACATCAGGTGAAGTATCTGGGCCTGATGGAAAACCTGAGGGTCCGGAGAGCTGGTTTTGCCTATCGACGCCGCTTCGAGGCCTTCCTGCAGAGGTGACTTTTCTCTTTTGTTTCCCCTTCAATATTCAGCCACCTGTCTCTGTAACTGTGCACAAAATGATCTCAGGTTTAAACCCCTGTGTCCTGAGACGTGGCCCAACTGGCACGGCAGGCTGGAAGATGGCGTCTCCACTCTGGTCAACCACCTTGGCTATAAAGAGGAAGAGTACCAGCTGGGAAGGTATTGTGTCATAGCAGGGAGAGGAGGGTATAGAGCTGAAGTAATTCCCTCTGCATTCATACAGGGGTGCATATTGCTCATATTTTAGTTTTCTAAAAAAGGCAAGAAATGCTCTGAGAGTTCTTTGATCATTTTCCTGCAGGACAAAAATTTTCATCCGCTTCCCAAAAACGCTCTTCAGAACCGAGGATGCTCTTCAAGCCAAAAAGCCAGACATAGGTCAGTAACAGTGGCCAAGAAAATAAATAGTCCCAATCACAGTGTACATGTGTGAATTTGCCTCTTCTCTCTGTGTCTTTGTGCATTCCAGCTTTGATCCTGCAGACATCGTGGAGAGGTTACCGGGAACGGTCCAAGTATCAGCGCATCCGACATGCAGGTCAGCTCCTAGAATAAATAACAGAAGGATAAGAACCCAACAGATATTTAAACCTGCACATGTAAACACGGGCAGGTCTGTCTGCAGACTGTGAGTCTGTCTGTGTAGATAATTGTATGCACAGCATCAATATCCATTATTCATATGCCTTTTTGAATTCAAACGGGCTGCCTCCACTGTCATGTGGTTATTTCCTATGCTTTGTGCGTGCGCAGTCATCGTGATCCAGTCTGCGTGGCGAGGGATGAAAGCGCGCAGGAGGGCGAAGACACGGCGGCAGGCTGCTGAGTTGATACGCAGGTGCTGGGTCTGATGCCGTTCTGCATTTGGCAGCGCTCACTTGTGCTTTAGGAGCTCATCCTCTGTGTTTACTCTGTGGTTTTCAGGTTCATAAAAGGCTTCATCTACCGTCACGAGGAATACTGCCCCGAAAACGATTATTTCCTCGATCACGTACGGTGCTCCTTCCTCAAGAAGCTACGTCAAAACCTGCCCAAGAGTGTTTTGGACAAAAGTTGGCCGACGCCGCCGCCCTCCCTGGTTGAGGTGCGACACAACGCGTTATTATTATAGAATTAATTTAATCTCAGCAAAGTTATTGAAGACGCTTCCATGACTCTGCAGGCTTCAGAAAACCTGAGGAATCTGCACATGAGAAACATGGTCATCAAGTACTGCAAGAGGGTCCAGCCTGAATGGAAGAAACAGGTTTGTTGAACAGAGAGAGCAGGAATTTAAACGTTACCATGGAAATAACTTTGTTCATCTTTACTGCAGATGAAGCAAAAGGTAATCGCCAGTGAGATCTTCAAGGACCAGAAGGATGGCTATCCTCAGACTGTTGGGAGACTGTTTCTGGACACCAGACTGGGTACATGATGAGAATACAGCACATGATAGTTGTGCAAGCTTACAGCTGCTATCAATACATGAAACCTGTCCCTGCTACCAACAGAACCTGAGCAAATCAGCCTGAAAGTGCTGCAGACCCTTGGCAACGACAAAGTGCAGGTAAGGACTCCTTTAAAAAAAAAAAAAAAAAAAAAAAAAATCTTATAAAAGTGCTTCACAACAGTGCTGCATCTCCGTTTCAGTACGGTGTTCCAGTCACCAAGTATGACCGGAGGGGCTTCAAGCCCCGCCCTCGCCAACTGCTCCTCACTAACACGTTCGCCGTCCTGGTGGACAGGACCAAGATCAAGCAGAGACTCGATTACTCAGCGCTAAGAGGTGAAAACGGGGCGTGGCCACTCGTGCCAGTTGACCTTTCTGTATCTATGGTAAAGTAGTGATGACATTTGTTCACAAATGGAACGTTGAGCTAAAGGTGAGATAATGAGTCAGTAACTGCAAACCTGTGCTAAAGTTTCCGTGAGTTTCCATCACGCCGCATTGATGACCCCCCCCCAGAAAATCCTCAAAAAGCCGTCGTTTTACTTGAGATTTAGGGTGCCCATTTTCTTTCTTGCAGGTATCTCTGTCAGTTCTCTCAGCGATGGAGTATTTGTCCTGCACATGCCCAACGAGGACAGTAAGCAGAAGGTACGGTAGGACACGGTGCACGGGACTGTGCTCGGCCACACAACTGCCCTAAACCCACTCGTTCCTCCCGATTAGGGCGACGTGGTGCTGCAATGCAACTACGTGATCGAGGTGGTGACCAAATTAGGCCTGATGGCCTGCAAAGTCAACTACGTCAACGTCAGCCCGGGCAGGTTAGGCCCCCACTGTCCACCTCACTGGGACGAAGGTCACCAAATCACAAAAAGCACTCATCTGTCCCGTCTCCTGTTCGACCCGCAGCGTCCGATTTGCCGTGGCGCGAGGCAAAGAGGGAATCATCGACTTTGTCCGGGGTTCTGAGCTAAAGGTGGCCAAAGGCAAACGAGGACATCTGCTTGTGGTGAGTCATCAGATGTTGTGAAGTCATGTGCTGACCCAGCAGGCAGGAAGGGAGTTTTGCGCCTACTAATAAAACTTGTGTTCAATCTGCTCTCAGACGGCCCCTCAGATCAACAGCACATGAAGAAACAGGAAACAGGCGAAGGTTTCAGCCTCGGCGGAGGACCGTCCCTCTGCAGCGTGTGCTTGTGACAACACGGGCATAACACACTTAACAGAAGGAACACCCACAATTTATTCAGCTACGTCTTTGTTACTATGAGTGTTTTTGGTAATTGTATTCATTTTTCTTTAAAATCATAACATGAAGTCACCAAAGTTCCAAATCCTTCATCTCTTTATTGTCACTCAGTAAAGGCATAAAAATATTCAGTTATATTAAATATTTAAAAAAAACAGCATACAATGTATAACAATTTGTCTTTATGTTGCAAATAAAATAAAACCACTCGGAAATAAATAGCTTTAATAAATATTTGAATAAATAATAAAAAAAACAAATCTGGAAAGTCCTGTAAATTACTGTAAAGGCTTACAGGTAAAAACAGGATGTTGGAAGGCATTCTCTCTATTCTGGCTGTTAGAGCTCAGATAGAAACTCTGGGAAATACCCAAGGATGTCCCCCAGCAGTCAATCATCATGTAAAATGAAGCTTAAATGAAACAATGACTGAACCCATTACAGTGTAGTTTTCCCTCTGAGGCTCTGTTACACATATATTTCTTTTAGTGTGCACGTTTTTCCTCTTTCTGTTGAGTCACATGTGTTTTGGAGGCCAACAGGAGGAAGTCTCTTGCCAGCTTGGTGAGGTAAAGGTCCAGATCCCTCAGAATGACGTAACCCTCCACTCGGCTAGACCACACTGTTTTCGGGCCGGTGTTTCTGGTTGGAGCTGCGTTTCCTGGTGTTGGAAGTGGTTTTATTTGGGGGCGTTGAATGTCTCTCATCTGCAGAAGAAAGAGAAACTGTTTTTGCTGTGTTGCTGTGCACTGAAACGGAAGCTATGATTTAGGAAAATACCTGACTGCTCAATTGGCGCATCAGGTCCTGCAGGTCCAGCTGAATGTGTTTGATGGCCTGGGGTAAAGTGTTGCGGACCACCGCTCCCACCACCTGAGCCTCCTCCCCCTCCTCCTCCAGGTGTTTTCTTTTCTTGTCCAGCATGTCCCAGTAGTTTTTTATGTCCCACAAAGCAGCATGCAGCCTTTCCCAGTCCTGATGCACAACAATAGGAATATTTTAAAACCCCGGTTTCTAAAGAAAAAAAGGGGAACTCACAGAACTTTTCAGCAACATCTTCCTGACAGCGTTAGCATGAGGGCGGAAGCTGTTTGACAACATTTGTTCAGACAAATGTAGGAAAGACAAAAAAAAATCAATCGAGCTGATACTGACCGACAGTTTTAACCAGACGTAGAAATCTGTGGAAAGTAACGGAAGCCCCTCAAGCTGTTGGCTTCTGTCTTCAAAATGCCTGTCGCCCAACTGCTGCTCCTTCTGTCCGAGGAACGGTGATGGTAAAACAGTTGGTCAAACACCTTCACTGCGACTGCGGTTAGAGCTTGTGATTTAAGGTGTAGCATTATTAGGGGCTCACATATTTCTTCTCCAGCTGCTGGACGCGGGTTCGAGTGGACCTTGTGAGATGGAAGGAGTTGTTGTATTTGTTCTTGAGGACCAGTGATGGTGCAGACGACACCAAACAGTTCAACACACAGCAGAGGACGACAGTCTGCCGCCAAACAGCCATCTGCAACGCATCACAAAATCACGAGGCTTACTTGTGACACCTTGATTTCTGGCAGAAGAAATAGAATTTCTGAGGAAAAACATGTCTAATAAATGTGTTATCGACTATAATTCTGAACATAAATAAGTTATTTCTTATCCTCCTCCTAGTCATTATGAAAAAAGGGTTTACAGTAGGTAGTTTGCAAAGTTTCCCGAGAACAACCCTCAAAAATCCTTCCTAGAGATTCTAGTCTTAGACAACGTGGTTGCACATGCACGGAAAATAGAAACGTTCCTAGTTTCTGTGGAAACAGCGATACAGTTTTGGTTTGTGGTCTTGAGTCAGACAGCAGACAGGTTACATCACGGCTGGGAGAGAATTACTACATTGCATATTTATTGGTGCCAGTAAAACCTTTGTAAATATTCCCCTTTTTTTATTCATTTTGTTTATTACTCAAGTGCTATTAAAATACAAAGTAAACTTTTTTCCGATTCTAGATATGTCACAATGCATCAGACACATTATTAAACTTTTTTGTGCACCGTTAACATCAGTAACAATTGGGTGAACCCTGCACTTTATATATAGCGGACAATAAAAAGGAACGTTTTTGAACAGAATCAATTGCAGAACAACTGGATAGAACATTACAAATCATTGTTCATATTTTTATACGCCTTATTTATTACAGGCTTACCTTGATGGAGATGCTCACAGCAGGGAATCAGGAGTGATGTGCCATTCTGAGCATATCTTGTGTTTATATATACATCCTCCACAACTTTCAGTTTCAAATAGATCTGGATTTTTTTCAAGTTCCCTTCCATTTTCAACTCTCATTACTCTCTCGGTATTTTGCGGTTACAAGAGTGTTTCGAAAACATGACTAAGCAGCCAGATAAGCTGATTGCAGAGCGGGGATCCATTTGTAGGACTCATTAAATATGATTTTCAAACTAAAAGCACTAATCTACCCCACAGCAATAAACAGGTGGGGTTATCGCCCTCCCCGTATATGGAAAGTGCTGAGTAGTTAAAACAAAAGGGGAAAAAGAAAAAAAAATGTTATGGGAATATTTCTCGGATCTTATGATGCTGATTTGTAAATGCACACACACCCACATACACCCACACACACCCACACAGACAGACAGACAGACAAACACACGAACACACACGCATATTTACTGTTTAAGCACATCTCTCATAGCTTAAAATGGGAGGCCCATTGAGATGATCACAATTCAAAATAAATATCTGTTTTTTATATATTTTGATTCATTTGTGGTCTTTGGAAGGTTTAATAATATTTATGGATGATATCTAAAGGTGTACATCAAGGAGAGCCATCCTTGGTTGACAACTATACAGCTGGATGGAGTTGAACTTCCCCTGTTATTCTGTCATTTTGAAAGTGAAGAACATTCTATTTTTCTTAATTGTCCTATATATTTGAAACAGACCTGTAGCAGTTCTCATGATGCCGCTATGAATGAATGAATTCATGGTGTTATCTGTTGCTAAAGCTTAACTAACCTGCATTACAGGCACAATGAGCAGATCATGCTGAAATAAATTATTGTTAAAAAGCACTCAAAGGCTGTCCTCAGAAGGAATTTACCCAAACAGTTATATTTGCTCTTTCCATTATTGCTAGAACAGTGATGAGAGCTTCTGTGAAAGTTCCTCTTAGATAAGCCTTGTGATATTTTCAAAATATCTGAAAGTCTGTGTGAAAATCCACTCCCTTTAGAGATTAAAGACTAGGTACGTTGTGGTCCAACCTACCTCCTTTTGGTTTGGCAGTAGGAGTTTAGGTTTTGCAGGTGTTTCTTTCTACTTACCAGTCTGCAGCCCAGGTCATAGGGTGCCGGGTGTGTAACTGTTAAGCAGAGTTTAAAGTTCATTCTACAACTGTAAAACATGTGACCAATTACTTGTTTTTCGTTTTACTTCTGATTGGTTTCAGCTATTCTCAGAAAATCCTAAATCAATCATTTGAAACTGCTACAGAGTCCAGGTAACTACAGGAGACGCTGTTTTATTTATCACAGTTCAGCTTCAGTAGTAATTAATGGACTGAATGGCTTCTTTCTGGTGTCTGTGAGGTCTAGCAGGGTGGCGAACAGCACAAATCTGTGGCCCCCTCATCAAGAGGGATCCATCAGCTCAGTGGCTCGCCATCGGGAAATTCTTTGTCGCCTAAATAAAAGGTTCCAGGGTCCGAATGCAGTGGCTGTCAACGCTTTCAACAGTTTTGATGGATGCCAAGAAACAGCAAGATGCTTCATATCATATCGAAACAAGCTGAAAAGAAACCGAACTGGGTTGGACCTACCTGGCATGAGTGATTTGTGAATGATAGAAATCCCTTCTAAACTTAGAAGGGATTCCCTCACTTTCATAAAAATAAGGGAATCCCTTCTAGTTTTCAGTAATGTTGAAGTTCCCCTTCTGACGGAACTACTTTATTACTCTTTATTTTCGTTTTATTTTGTCACGTATTGTGGTTTCTGGCATTTTTGATATAAAAAATAACAACTACCTCATTATGAACATAATATCTAATTCTAAGGGGACATCCAGTTCTCTTATTTAGGTGATAGAAAATTAAATGTTTTTATGACTTGTTGATTAGAAAAAATTAGTTTATTAATGGATATATTGTCATAATATATATATATATTTTTTTATATATATATATATATATATATATATATCTTTAATATATTTAAAGAAAGACAGATGACTTCATGAAATCAGAATAACTAATGATGATTTAATCAAAAAGCACATGCAGGACAAACAGGACGCTCTTGTTTCTGGCAGAACAAAATGGAGAGTACAAACACAACAGGGATGTTTTGTGTGCAAAAGAGCAAAATACAGCTGCGCCATGGGTGCCCGTGACACCACGTGTCTGGCTTGGCTCTTGCAGTTGACTTGGCCTAAACAAAACTGGCTTTTCTATTTGGTTTGGAGCACAATGAGAGAAGAAATGGCCTGTGAAGCCTCTCCACTGGCCACCCCAAAAGCTGAAAGATCCATAGATGCGATTAATCGACATTGATCTTCAGACCTGCGCTGACGCTTTTGGCATGGCAGGAATTTGTCCTAAAAAGATTTTAAATGATCTAAATTACTTTAAATTACTGGAGTTTAGTGGAGTTAGATGAATCCTGCGCCTTGGCACCAGATTTCTTTAAGGACTGGCGAGTCCATATAATTAAAAGTCTTTGTATGAATGACTTATACAGGAAATGTGGATCCACTATCAGGTAGAAGAAACTGGCCAAAGAAACGTTTAGAATGTGTTGTCACCTTCTGGCCCAGCAAATAAAGCGTTTTTAAACATTTCTATAGGAAACGCAATATATTTCTCAATATGTGATCATATTTTAACAATATAACCGTCATTTCCACTTGACCCCTTCTTCTCACGACAGTTTGATAGATGTTTTTATAAGCTGGGGGACGAGTGGGGATAAATATTGCTGAGCAACATGCCATTTCAGTGTCACTGACCACCTGCAGAGACTGGGGCTTCATTTATTTAGACAGCTGGATGTTTGAAGTCTATCCTGGGTGTGTTTGCACAACGCTTCGCAATAGAAATATGTGGCGATCCCTATAAAAGACGCCTGGGTCTCAGTGAGAGCCAGATGTGCCTGGAGTTGTTTTTTGCCATCTCTTGTTTTATTTTGTGACTGTCTCTGGATGGGGAAAATGTATGCGGCGGCGCCACTGCTCGTCTTCATCTGCTTGGCTGCTGCCACCCATGCAGATCATCATCATCATCCTTGTCGTAAGAGTTCATTGTTTCCTCTTGGGGCTTTTAGTTACTTCTTTAAGGTTGTTGCATTTACTTTGATAACATGTTAAACATGTTAACCCAAAACACAATTTAACATTGAAAGTATGTCGAAGGTCCATTTAAGTGAGACCGTCTTCTTCCAGATCCTCCCAACGTGACTGGATTCATGTCTGTGGTGAGTGTTCCTCTGTTTGCAAATCGTCCTTTTCCTTAAAAAGAAATTCAACTCCGTCTTTCTGCTCTTGAACCCATGTTTCTGTAACCAAACCAGTTATCCATGAAGGGTGAAGTAAAAGCATATGGTGCAATCACCTACGATTCCACGGCAAATAAACTCCGCTTCAGGTCAAACGAGAGCCAGCCCACCAACGGATCACTGGGCTTGGATCTGCTGATGTTCTTCAATGAGGTATAACTCACTTTTCTCTCCTGAGGACAAAACCTCATATTCCCCAGCCCTGATAGTTGACCCTTTGGCTACACCTCAACAGGGGATATTCTATGAGATTGACAGCAAGAACGAGAGCTGTGAGAAAAAGAAGCTGCACTGTTCCATGCACCCGCTGGATGTTCCTGATGGTGCAAAGTTTTACAGCTTAATGTCTGCTGGAAATCCATCCATCAACGGGGAGGGGTTAAAAGTCAATATTTGGACGGGGCAAATACCTGACTCCAAAGGTGAGAGGGGTGCTTTTTGAATTGGACTATAGAATTACGGCCATGCTGACTTTTTACTCATTTGCCAGGCTATTACAGCGCATCTGTAACCATGGGATGTCTGCCTCTTAGCTCATTCTACTTCACCGAGTCTGGCTCATTCTTATTCAGGTTGGTATCTGTAATATTTATTTGGCTATTATGTTTCATCTGGTGGTGTTAAAAGCTAAAAAAATCTAAATCTTGCACAATATTTGCATGACTTTCTCGCAGCCTGATGGAGATAGAAAATGAGATCAAGGATCCTGATCTCCTGGTGGTGCCTTCGATTTGTCTGGGGCAACCTCTGGAGGAAACACCTGAAGGAACAGTAAATAGCTTCCTCAACGAGTTCATATAGATGAAGTGTCGCTCGCAATCCAACCCTGCCAGAACTTTACACGTTTCCCTCCGCTTCATGAATCATGACCGTCACTGCACAATATGGCATCTGTATCTATCACATCTTCCACTCTCCTATGAAGATAAGGCTCTAAACGGATCAAAAATGTATGCATTTTGGTATCAAAGGAGTCATGGATCAGATAGAATTAGTCGTTCCTACTAACAGTCGGTGGCTTTTCAAGATGGTTCTGCTTACAAAACATGTAAGATATTATTAATGGAACAATAAACTGTCAAAGCTGTGAAGATATTTGTTTGTTTTTTTTGTGTGTTTTGTGTTAAATTTACTTTGAATGAATGAACATTATGCATACACCAAGCAGTATTAATAAAGTATTGTAAGGCCAATATATGATGTCTGTACTGAATAACCAACATCAATTTAGAAATACGTGAAGATAAAATGCAAATGATAAAGAAATAATAACTACAGTAATATTGTCCCAATATTGTTAAAAAGTAATAGCACTCTTCTGGATCTCACTATCCAGTATGAAAGTACCAGCATATCAAAACTAGTGATGCTTTGTGTTTTTGGAAGACTATCAATTAATGTATTAATCATTATATTGGCCTTATTACATATAATATGTATGTTTGCTTTGTTATCTGAATGACAAAATCGTGATTAAAGCATTTGCTGAACAAAAAAAAACAAAAGCAAAGAGCGAGAAAGAGTAATTGTGGAAACCATTCAGTGCAAAATTTTACCTTTGCTGAATTAATTAATACTTTTTTCCATATATTGCTGTACAAAGATACAGCTATTAATATGTTGTTGTATCGGTTAGATTGCTGTTTTCACGGGCTTCAAGCATATTTTCTTAGACTTCACACATAAAAAGCACAAATTCAAGTTTTTTAATCCGTTTAACCTTGAGCGAGCTGCCTGCTCTCAGCCTCTAGGCTGCAGTTCACTGTGCTGTCGACAGGTGGCGCGTGTGTTGCATTCACAACAACGAAAAACTGTGCCTTGTTATGTTAGCCACCAAGGAGCTTCCTAATATTAGCTAGTAATATAGCGACTATTTTTCACATATGGAAAATGACAGTTTGTGCAGGACATTAACAAGAACATATCACTTGAAGAGTGCACAACTGCGGGATTGTTTCATTTCAATCCGCCTTTGATTTTAAAAGGAGGTAAGTTGTAAAATGGCGGATAGCTCACATTAACATCCAGGGAGTTTGCTCCTAATGCTACGTTACTAGGCGACTACTTGAGTAATGATCCCTAGTGTTAATAGAAGTTCTAAATAAAAGTGGGCCTCCGTTGCAGTAGCCTAAGATTATCAACCGTTGACAAATTCGCCACGCAACTCCAGTTAAACGCCGAGAGCTGTCAGTACCAAACTACAGCTTGTTATTAGCTTAGCAAGCTTAGCAAATAAATTGGCACCGACCAACGCAACAAGAGACTTTCTTAAGGCGATCCCAACGTTCGCCACCACAAATTGATTGTTAGAGCGTGTCTTGAGATGACCGACGACACAGTTTATTAGCTTGTGAAATTCGTCGTAGATTAGCCGGCGAGCTCGGCCGTCACCGCAGAGACGACACACGCCAGGAAGAGGCGAGACTAGCTCGGACTCCACAGCTCCGTCAACACGCAGCTGCCTTTGGAGCTCGGAAGTGGACAACCGCGCGCGCCAAGACGCCTCGCGACCAATTCGAGCTGCGCCAGAAACGGTCAACGGCTCTCGGTGTCACTTTCCAAATGACCACACCGCAAAACATCACTGCCGGTGATGCAGCCCTGCGTGTGACTGAAAGAGCAACGAGTGTTTAAAAGTGCGAAACTCTTGAGTCAGCGTAACTTTCGGTGGGTGATGTCTGGAAGCCGAGGTCAACGTTTGAGTTGCACGGGATTTTCCCGTGAGCGCGTGCCGTTACTGTGAAGCCACGCCCCCAGATTTCCCTCTTGTTTCCGGTAACGCTCCCCTTCACCTGCGGATCACACCTTGGTTCTGCAAAATCAGCTCCCAGATCTCCTTTCGATCGGTCACACAGGCTGTTATGAGTGCTGAAGTTGACCAGCACGCGTCGAAGAAATCATGCAATCATAACATCTACATGTGTGGGTTGTTTGTTTGTTTATTTGTCGTTCACGCCATTTGTGTAGAAATTCTAACAATA
Source organism: Takifugu rubripes (assembly GCF_901000725.2). Taxonomy (NCBI): domain Eukaryota; kingdom Metazoa; phylum Chordata; class Actinopteri; order Tetraodontiformes; family Tetraodontidae; genus Takifugu; species Takifugu rubripes. The sequence goes on from NC_042299.1 coordinate 12,955,815, forward strand.
GTGGAGTTTGGTTTTATTTCATTTCGTGATTTCATATGCGTACTCATTGGTTTCCCCATTAGACGGGATCATTTAATGACTAGCACTGATTCCACTTCCGTTTTTGGTTTTGAATTTAATTCAGAAACTGATATGTTCACTTAGTATCTGCTTCTTGTAACTGTCCCATTAAATTTTCCTTCTTAAGAATTAATTCAAGGCAAAACCAGAATTCATTCATTTTTACAGAGGAAGTAAATATGACCGTGTCGCATTAACACGTCTCCTCTCATTTTTTAAGGCCTGATCTCCTGTTGATGTCCTGCTACTATATTTTTAGAACTGTTCCTGAATTCCAGTGCTGTTCGACATGTTCCTCTTTTAATCTGCTTTGGTTTTCAGTGCAAGAAGCAGATGAATAAACTGTCCATCTGCTCTATTTGTCTTCTTTTCCAGGTGAAAACACACCTCTTGTTTGTTGTCCCAGCAGTAAAAGCCACCTCCTCTGGTAGATCCGGAAAATGTTAAAGAAATGATAGCAGCACAGGATTTGCACGCCGAGATTCAATTTTCTCAGTAAGCGCTACATGCCAAAGCTTTCTGAATATGATTCACAGTGTAAGAGCATATGACGAAGCACCTTTAATCATTTCTTTGCTTTGTACAGGGAAACTGAATCCCAGGTGTCTTCAGATGCTGACCTGGAGCATCCTGATGGCAAAAATGCAGAGACAGGAAAATCTAAGGTACTGACTTTATTTTACCCCGGGGTGATGATGATTCAATGTTCTCAGATTTGTTTGTAAAAGAGAGGCAGATTTGACAGATGGGGATTATTTAAATAGCGCCAGATGACGACTTAGGCGCTCTTTTGTGTTTTCTTTGGGCTTTGTTTACATTCACAGACTGGTATGTTCAGCAGTGAAAATACTTTTTGGGTTTGTGTGGTTTTTTTGTGTGGAATGACTCATACTCCTTATTTTTGCCAAGAAGAATGTATGATGATGATACTGAAATATGAAGCCTGAAAGCAGCAAAATCTTGTCGGCAGCACACTGTTATCTAACTGCGCAGGTTCATTTGTTTAGAATATTCATGTGATATGAATTAATAATTAATCCCAGAGAAATAAAAGGGGCTGCCAGTACGATTTTATACTTTAACTGTGTTGTTTCTTTTTCAAATCACTATGATACAACTATGGGGGCAACAGGCTCATGAGGGAAGCTGTTTCCATCAGCGCCATGCAACAGTTTCTAGATCAGAGATGTAACCTCGCCAGCATGAAACACTTCCTTACCAAGGCTTCTCACTTCTTTCATGACCTTTTGGGCCTTTGTGGCCTGAGGTCCTCACCTCTGAATGCTTCGGTCTTCTTGCTGCCATTGGAGTCACTCTAGATGGAAATGCTTTACTGGGAAGACAGGGTCAACAGCTCAGAGGTGTGGTGTTAGCTGTTACACTGTACGTTGTATTCAGTAGGGCTACTTTAATGTAACCATGGTTCCGTACCTTTCATGTCTTCAGGCCTTTGGCCTTGTTTTATTAAAAATGCTAGTGAAAAGACATAACAAACCATAGCGCATTACTTTTTTTTCAGTGTGTGCTGCTTGTTGTGATTGATTTAATCAAAAGCATTCTGAAAGATGGAACAGTCAGAGTGTGTTTCTTCAATTCCCGTTGGGCATAAAACATGCTGTTTAGAAAGCCCCTGTGATGCAATCAATCTGTTGTTGGAGTTTATGCTTAGAATTTCTTTATCTTTCTGTTGATGCTTTGAACACAACGATACCAGGCCAGGCCACATTCTCAGGTTTGCTTCTCAGGGAGTTTCCACCAAGGCAACTTGGATCCCAAGTGAAAGGAGATGTTTGCTTCAAGAGTCTCTTCTTCATCCCAGGCAGAGCCCCCTGGCTTTAATAACAGGAAAATCAGAGAGTAGTTACATCTTTATGCTGCTGCTTGATGCTGTTCATATCTGGCTGGGAGGTAAACAGGGCTATATTGTCTTCATACTGCATGGAGGAGGGGGTTCACTGCTGTTGGACTGCAGGTCAAGTGTGTTGATCATGTGGCGAAAGCAAAGAAGCATTTGTAGAGTCAGATGATGTCACTTACACGGAACGTTAAGGTCCACTTCTCAGGAATTCCCGAGCGAGTTGACTGATGGTTACTTGAGGATTGGACAGCGCTGAACGCTTGGGAGGAATCCTCAAACAGCATACAGCTATGGGTGTCGGCTTAGTCTAGAGTAGTGTGGATGGCTTCCAGGAGGGAGTGTGCGATATTCTCAGCACCTTGATGAGGTTTATAACAAACCAGGAGAAATCAAGAATACAGTCGTACAGGCCTACTTCACAATCAGATAGCCATTTTAAAATTAGAGGTATTTCAGTCACAATAGCATTGTGACTTCATACATACACAGCTGGGGCTGACAGGTTTCAAAGTCTTCTCTGTTGGCTTCATTCTATTTTATTAAGTGAATGGAATTACCTGCATATATCTCTCTTTGGTTCATTAAGCTCCGACACCATTAAGGAAAAAAGCGGTAGAAGATGGATGGATGGTTCATTAGGCTCACAGTGCAGATTAAATTTCCCAGCATGCTTTTGGGTTCATTACAGGATCAACAGAATGGAAATGTTGTGTTAGAACACAGCTGAGACATTTGATCATAAAATAACTTGTGTCAGACCTCAAAACTGATGCATTTGTCTTAAACTAAAGTTCCGGTCTGTCTTGACTCGGTCTTTGTCTCCAGCAGGCAGGCAGGAAAGGCAGAAAAGCTCCCGGAGACAGGGCCAAAGGTGGGGGAGCAGGCAGAACCCCTGGTCACGGCCGGGTAAATGGCCACCATCAGGAGAATGGGATGGAAATCATGAGCTTGTTTGAGGTGGTTAAATTGGGGAAGAGTGCAACACAGGTGGGTTATATCCAGTTTTACTGTTTCTGCTGATTATAACACTATAGATGATAAAGATCCTTTTTTTGTTTTTCAGTCTGTCATTGATGACTGGATTGAGGCATATAAAAATGATCGTGACATTGCCCTTTTGGACTTGATTAATTTCTTTATTCAGTGCTCTGGCTGTAAAGGTATGTCATGGATTTTTTTTTGTAAAGAATTTAACTGGGGAAGGTGGGTCAACAAATGGCCACAAAAGTTTTTGCTTTGTTGCCACTGTGTGATTTTTTTATACAGGTGCTGTTAGTGCAGAGATGTTCAGACAAATGCAGAACTCCGAAATCATCCGTAAAATGACCGAAGAGTTTGACGAGGTGATGATCTTTTACGTAGTTTTATAATAAATCTCAAAGCAAAAGTCTGTTTTATGTGGCTGGAATCATCAATGAAGCATAAAACCAGTTTGAATACATTTATTAAAATTCTCCTTGGCTCCTCTTTGTCTGTTATTGTGACCAGGACAGCGGTGATTATCCATTCACTTTGTCTGGACCACAGTGGAAGAAATTCCGGATAAGCTTCTGCGATTTTATTGCCGTTCTGGTTCGTCACTGTCAGTACAGCATCATCTACGACGAGTACATGATGGATACGGTCATCTCTCTGCTCACCGGCCTGTCTGACTCCCAGGTCAGAGCATTTAGACATACAAGCACACTGGCAGGTAACTTTTGGTGACCTTGCTTCATTCTTCTCCATGAGCGTTTCCCCCCTGGGCATCTTTCTGAACTGTCTTCTTTGCCAGCCATGAAGCTGATGACAGCCTTAGTTAATGTAGCTCTGAACCTGAGCATCAATATGGATAACACGCAGCGGCAGTATGAGGCAGAGAGGAACAAGGTCATGGCAAAAAGAGCCAATGACAGGTTGGAACTCTTGTTACAGAAGCGAAAAGAGGTGAGAAAACTAAATTGTCTGACTTCACACTAACTGTATATTCTTTACTTGTTTATATGTAAATATTTAATTTGATGTATTCATCCCCCAGCTTCAAGAAAATCAAGATGAGATTGAAAACATGATGAATGCCATTTTCAAAGGAGTGTTTGTTCACAGATATCGGTATGTGACTCCTTGAAATCGGTCATATTCCACTCTCTGCATCAAATCTGTTTTAGCCGTTTGGCGCCCCCTCTGGGAATTTAAGCGTCATTACAGTACAAATCAGTTTGCGTTAAAGAAGCTGCTCTCCTGTGGTCTCATCTTGTCTAAATAAGTCTGCTTTTGTCATCTGCCAGGGATGCCATTGCTGAAATTCGAGCGGTTTGTATTGAGGAGATCGGAGTGTGGATGAAGCTGTATAGTGATGCCTTCCTCAATGACAGTTACCTGAAGTATGTTGGCTGGACCTTACATGACAAGGTGAGCTGACAGGCAACATCTGCGTCATGTACAAACTTCAATCAGACCAATTTTGTTAGTGGTGTTAATAAAAGCGTTCAGTTAGTTGTGTTTGTGGTTTGACTCCAGCAAGGGGAAGTGCGGCTGAAGTGTCTGACCTCCTTGCAAGGCCTGTTCTATAACAGAGAGCTTGGTGCACGATTGGAACTTTTCACAAGTCGATTCAAGGTGAGCTTGAATGCTAGTCATAATTCTTGTCTGGGGTTTACGTGTCATCAAAATGATGTTTACATCCCTGCACCCATGCATTACATGGCAATTATATGTAGAGACGCTGCTTGAAATTTCCCTTTACTCCCACGTTACAGGACCGTATTGTGTCTATGACCCTGGATAAGGAGTATGACGTTGCAGTGCAGGCCATTAGACTACTGACACTTGTACTACAGTCAGTATTCACCATCCTCCACTCTTCAACCATACCTGATATGCAAGGCATCTTATTTGAATTTCAGTGCATCACACTTAAACTCTCCTTTTAGGAACTATATTTTTTTAACATGGTTGAGAGATTTATTTTGTTTTCATTGCTGTGTTTAAATTGGACTGATAGTAAAATGACTCATGCTCCTGTTCATCAGTTTGAGTTCTGCAGAAATGAACCTGGGTTGTAGATCCTTTTGTTAAAAACAGATGTTGATCCAACAGCGTTCAGCCATGAATTACCGTATCAGTTTAAAGGCCTGTCAATAAACGTACTAACTAGTCTCATTTAACTAGTCACATTTAGTCTGACTCTGCACTGCTTCTAACAGGAGCAGTGATGAGGTTCTGTCAGCTGAGGACTGTGAGAGCGTGTATCATTTAGTTTACTCGGCACATCGACCCATCGCTGTTGCAGCAGGAGAATTTCTTTTTAAGAAGTAAGTCCCCTTTTTAAATTTAAATAATGGAGCTGTAAAAGAAGCAAGATTCCTCGTTTTGCTTAGATTAGATACTGTAGCTAAATAAGTGTTTTTTATATATATTCTTATATGTATTGATCTCTGTCCTGCCATACAATACAAATGAAAGCTATTTTCCAGTGCTGTTCATCAATGAATTGGAAATCTCCTCTCTGAACATTTCTGATTCATACAACAAAGATGAGACACATAGCTACAAGACAATGCCGAAACAAAGCAGTTTTTCATTCACTTTCCTCATAGTGGGATTTTTAGCAGGCTTTTTTTCACTGTGTTGATGGAAGGCTCTTCAGCCATCGTGGTCCTGAGGAGGAAGGATTACCCAGGAGGGGCAGGCAGAGCCTCAATGGCAGCCTCATCAAGACTACTGTTTTCTTCTACTTGGAGAGTGAGGTAACCACATCTTGTCAGCTGTGACCATCATATTGTTGTTCCCTTGAGTAATATTTAGATCATGAGTCCCAATGTCATTTTTTTTCCCATCTCATTTCACCTTCCGATGTGCTCCAGCTCCATGAACACGGGGCATATTTGGTGGATAGCTTGTGGGAGTGTGGATCCGAACTGCTGAAGGACTGGGAGACTATGATCAGCCTGCTACTGGATGAGCCAGCACCAGGAGAAGAGGGTGAGTGGCCGTTCGTTCAAACCATTAGCGGCTGTTCTTTTCCAGTATGAGGAAAGGCTCAAACTTGTTTTAGCCTTGACTGATCGCCAGGAGACGGCTCTGGTTGAGCTCATGCTGTGTGCCATTCGTCAGGCTTGCGAGTGCCACCCACCGATTGGCAGAGGCACGGGGAAGAGGGTGCGTCCGTGCTGATTCTGCATGTTCTGCTTTAGGAACATTTGCTTTTGCTAATACGAGGGGTGTTTTTGTGCATGGAGCAGGTCCTGACTGCAAAGGAGAAGAAAACACAGCTGGATGATCGGACACGGATCACAGAGATGTTTGCCGTTGCGTTGCCTTTGTTGCTGGCTAAGGTAATTTCTACACAACTACAAGATGCCCTCTGAGCCGGCTGCACGTTTGACCAGACATCTCTTTTTGTGGGTCACAGTACTGCGTTGATATAGATAAGGTGACCAATTTGCTTCAGATACCAAAGTATTTTGACCTCGACATCTACACAACTGGTCGGTTGGAAAAGGTCCGTTTTTAACCCTTGGTTAGATTAGACTAGATTAAAAATTGGGCTGCTGGACTGATATACGCTCTTATCATGTCGTAAAGCATTTGGATTCCTTGTTACGGCAAATATGGGAGGTCCAGGATAAGCACACAGACACTGAAGTCCTGGAGGCTTGCTCTACCACCTACCACTATCTCTGCAATGAGGAGTTCACCATCTTTAACCGTGTGGACATCGCTCGCTCGCAGTTTCTAGATGAACTCGTAGACAAATTCAATAAACTCCTTGAGGACTTCCTCCAAGAGGTAGGTCACGCGTGATTATTTCCCTTATCAAAGCTTCCACAATGTCCTGTTTCACGTGTTTGATGTGTTAACGTTAGGGTGAAGAACCAGATGAGGACGATGTCTACCAGGTTCTATCAACACTTAAGAAGATCAGCGCTTTTCACAAGTAAAGTGGCACACGTAGTATTTAATGGAGAAAATACTCATATAATATTTACAAACTTCATTTTCATACAACACATTTGTTTAACAATTTTCTAAAGGAACTCTGCACTAATGATGATATCGTGCATTATTTCTATTGGTTTTCCCATCCAGTGCACATGACCTCTCCACATGGGACCTCTTCACCAGCAACTATAGGCTGCTCAACACGGGTCTGCAGAACGGGGACATGCCTGAACAGGTAGCTGACCTTTAGAGGGGATGGATTTGATTTCAGACATGCAATGCATGTAGGCTGTCAGATGAACTGGGTTTGAATCATATATGATCACTCTCATTGCCATAAGACTTCTAGACTGACATGGGGTTCGGTATCCTTCTCATTTTATTTTTTTACTTGTTACCACTCTGTTGTCTGTGTAGCTGTTTGTCCATCCTAGACCAGCTTTCTCCTGAATGCAGCTTCTGATATTGTTAAAGTCAGATTAGACATGAAGATATTCACTGTAAGAGTCTTGACCTTCTGACGTGCTTCATTTCGCGCCTACAGATTGTGATCCATGCGATGCAGTGCACACATTACATCATCCTGTGGCACCTGGCCAAGGTTTCAGACAGCAATTCATTAAAGGTATTTACGTTCCCAACGTGAACACATAATATCCATATTATAAAACATTCTATTGCTATACATTATTAGATTTCTGGGTCCATTTTACTGGGGCTGTCTTTCAGAAATGATCCTACTGGTCCTGTCCTGTGTGATAATCATGATAATGAATATTTGCTCTTGTCAGGGTGATATGGTGACCTTGAGAAAGCAAATGAGGGCCTTCTGCTTAATGTGCCAGCATTATCTAACCAACATGAACACCGCAGTGAAGGAGCAGGTATGAGTGTCAGGAAGATTCCTTTATCTCTACATACGGTTTAACTCCTTCTGTTCTCTAAACTGCCGCGTCCGTTGCAGGCCTTCACCATCCTATGCGATCTGCTGCTGATCTTCAGTCACCAAATGATGTCTTCTGGGCGGGAACACCTGGAGCCTCTGGTCTTCACACCAGATGTGTCTCTACAGGCAGAGCTGCTCAGCTTCATTCTGGATCAGGTGTTTGTTGACCAGGATGATGACAGTAACAGCACAGGTCAGGCTCCAGCTGCTCATCCGCTCTGAGAGGGGACGATGTGCTTTATCTGGCTCCCTTTTTTCTTTCAGATGGACAGCAAGATGACGAAGCCAGTAAAATCGAGGCTCTGCACAAGCGAAGAAACCTCCTAGCTGCATATTGCAAGTTAATTATCTATAATGTTGTGGAAATGAACACTGGAGCAGATATATTTAAACAGTATATGAGGGTGGGTTTACATTACTTCAGTAGCAAATTTACTTGGACTTCCTGTTGCCTTGTTGTCCCTGTATATGTACCATATATATTCCCTCTCTTTCTTCTTAGTTTTACAATGACTATGGGGATATCATTAAGGAAACGATGAGTAAAACAAGGCAAATCGACAAAGTCCAGTATTCAAAGACACTTATCCTGAGCCTGCAAATGGTGAGATGATTTCAATATGTTGTCCAGATTTTTAAAATGATGTCTATGTTTCCTAGATTTGTTATTGTTCTGGAAGACCGGATTTGGGCTCATGTGTTGTTTTTTTTTGTAGTTATTTAACGACATGTTGTCTGAGCTCGGCATTAATATTGACCGCTCGTCGTCAGCCTTCTGTGGCATCAAGGAGCTGGCCCGACGCTTCTCTTTGACGTTTGGGTTAGATCAGATGAAAACCAGAGAAGCTATTGCTATGCTGCATAAGTAAGTAGGCTGTTATATATATGCCCCCTTACATTCTTAAGTTGTTGTCTTTGCTGTCATGCTGTGATCTTTTTAGGGATGGAATTGAGTTTTCTTTCAAGGAGCCCAGTCCTCAGGGAGAGGGGGGTCCGCCCCTCAATTTAGCCTTTTTGGATATCCTGAGCGAGTTTTCCAGTAAATTAATGCGGCAGGACAAGAAAACAGTGTAAGTTGAAGCTGTAAAACACTTTTATGAGTGTGAGAAAGAAGGAGACGAGACAAACCGGAAAGCAACTAACTGCAGCCACTGTGATTCTGACATTCTTACAGTCACATGTATCTGGAGCGGTTCATGACCTTTCAGATGGCCCTGCAGCGAGATGACTGCTGGCTGCCCCTCATCTCGTACAGGAACTCCCTACAGGTGGGAGGTGACGATGACACCATGTCTGTCGTCAGTGGGATCAGCAGTCGAGGTTCCAGCAGGAGTAAAAAGTCCAAGACCGCCACTGCAAATAAAAGGAAACTGCCCGAAGGTGAGAATTTGGCTACATGTGTGCTGGTGACACTTAAATGCACGTTACTGTGTATTTCATCAGTGCGCCCTCTCTGAAACGGCGCTGTCATTTCCTTCTGTGTAGTGGAAGAGAACAGCTGCAGCAGCAGCGACTCGCCCTGGTTGAACCGTGACCAGAACCTGCAGACGCCAGTGATGATGCAGTCGCCCCACCCCAACCCCAATGCAGTCAGAGACTCAAAGAAGATGAGGCCAGAGGACGGCTACATGATGGCGTACACCATGCCAGCAGTGCAGCATCCTCACCAGGCTGTGCCTTTGCAGCAGCAGCAGCACCATCAGCACCACCAGGCTGCTGTTGATTACAAGTACGAAACCTCAGAATTCCGTCCTACTTGTACCTGACTCCTATTCTAATGAATGCAGTGGGTCTCTTTATGGCGTTATTATGAAGTGTAATCTGAACTCTGCTCTGCAGTACCCAGGTTACCTGGATGTTGACACAGAGGCAACAAGCTGAGGCCCGTCAGCAGCAAGAGAGGGCTAGCATGAACTACGCCAAGATGAGAAACCACATGCAGCAAACGATGTGAGACGCTTCCATCTTTGTTAAGATAACCAGTAATCATCATCCAGAAGAACACACCTGCTAAGGTGCATCTGTGTGTGCTCCTCAGTCGTCGAGGTTCAGGACTCCTGGAGGATGATGAGGAGCCAATAGTGGAGGATGTGATGATGTCATCGGAGGATCGTTTGGAAGACATCAATGAGGGGATGGATTTTGACACCATGGACATTGATCTGGTAAATTCAACTCCTCCGCTTCACAGCAGGATTTGCTGTTAATTTAAATTCATCGCCAGCGCTGGTTTCCAGGGCCTCTTGGGTGAATTGCCACGGTGACATATGCTGCACTGATAACCTGAAGTTAGAGAGACGCGTGTTTTTATCTGTAGCATAACACATTAACCAGACATCCTTGAGCCAGTAAACCCCCTTCTGTGCTTGCGGTTACCAGGACAACAGTGTATAGGCCTGCGATAAATCCCAAAACAAACATTCCTTGGATTAAAGCATTGGCATGAGTGTCTTTGAATAAATACAATTTCACTTACTTTCTTAATTCCGGTGGAATATGTTTCATACATGATTTTAATTCCAGATTAGCCTCACATCTTTCTACATTGTCCTCTTCTAACTCTTCTAACTTTTTTTAACAGCCGGCATCAAAAAACCGCAGAGAGAGGACTGAACTGAAGCCAGATTACTTTGACCCATCTTCCATTATGGATGACTCGGTAAGGATTTCCCATTTCTTCTAATACCATTTTGTGCATTATTACCTAATTAATCTCATAATGACTCACAATTTAAAAAGAAATACCCTTTCCTCATCAATTAAAGTCTTCTGCGTGTTCATTTTAAATGAGTTTTTGCCTTTTTTAGGTTCTAAATGTTTCAATGTTCTGAAAGAAATGTCGTACCAAGGACTTGTTTCCCCTCAATCTCGGGAAGATGGGATGGTTGACGGTTCACTCTGAAAACAAAACCACCATCGGCCTCTTCAAACTACATTTAAAGAGAAAGCTTGAATTAGAGATTTATTTTAATATTTTCACACATCAGACTGTTGTCAGACTGTCGATTTCGGAGGTGAAGCAGTGAAGATCCGTCAGCGGAGGAGACAATAACAGACTCAAATTCAGATTGTGAACATATATTGTATATAATATAAAGTGGTCAAAATATGGAAGGGGGGCACAGTTTCATGAACACCACTTCTGCTACAAACAAGCTAACTCGTTGATGCTTCAGTTGTTATTAACCCTAAAACAGGAGTGTTCTCTGGTACAGACCTTTAACTACCTGATGAGTTCAGACTCAGCTACCAGTCTTCTCTGATGTAATCAAAACAGACGATATGAGCACGCTAAAGATAAGATGTGTCTGCAGCTGCTGTCTGACCCTGTGTCCACCCGCTGACACAGCATGTAGCCATACTCAAAGCACATACTCAGTACAACTATAATGTGAACCGCTGTCTCATACTGTTCAAAGGCCTTCCCACATACGATATACGACACTCTGAGATTCATTTGTGATGGTATTTTTTAGAAGTGTATTTGTTCTGCTTTTATACCTTATAGCTATTTTGTAATGACAATCAAATGTAAATGAATGGTTTCTAATCATGTTCTTTCACATAGATGCTGAAATAATCATTTTTAATGGAAAATGTTACTGTTGATACAGCCAAATGTTTGTATTTTCTTTTCTTTCTCTCTTTAACGAGAACAACAGTGACGCTGTAATGTGTGGATTGATGATTGATGGCCGGGAATATGTTTTTAATAATGGGAAGAATTCACTATCAAGCATCATGTCTCAACCTAACCGTAAATGTTTAATACCTATACCATGCTATACCATGTATAATTTTCCTCCACTGTACAGTATCTGATAATATCTAATAATACAGGCTCATAATCTTCAGGAAACTTGATTTGAAAAATGCTTATGTATTTTTTCCCTGGTATGCTAGTATGCTGAGGGTTTTCTCCAAAAGCCAATGTATTTTCTGTATCACTGTTGTGTGTACAAGAGTTATAGATATATCCTCAAATACAAAGAATGAGAATTCTTTAGTCAGTGTATTGTATCAGAATTGTATATTGTACAACGGAAAATGTGTAATATATTGTGAATCGGTACTCCTTTTATATTTGAAGTTTCTGTTTGCTTGAAACCTTAGGCCAGATTACAGAAATAGAATGTAATTTTAAAGTTAACCTACTAACTTGCAAGCATACAGTACATTACATTGTTTGCATCTAAATGCATTGTAGTGATATTTCTTTACCTCCTTGTTGGGCTGGTTGGAAGATTCTGATTTTATGGTAAATGTGTATTTATGTAGTTTAGAGGTGAATCCTCAGGATTTTCTCATACTCTCACAATGAACTGGAGAGCCCTGTTGTGTTAGACACTATCATATAAATGCCCTTCATTTTAAGTAGATAAACATATATCACGGGATTGCCTATAAGGTGACATAAATCATTTCACTTTGGAACTTTTAGCATTAAACTGCTGAAAATGTGCATACATTTGTATGTTTACTCATATTTGAATATTTGTGCATATTACATTTATTTGTTTTCCACCCTTTATGGTTTGTATTCATGTCTGGAGATATAACATGACCAGAATAAACACTTTGCGACTATGATGGTTTTACAGAGATTGTCTCACAAGCCACGTCTCCATTGGTGGTGAGCTGCAGTCGCCGTCCACGAGAGGGCGCCATTTATTAAATTCTAATCTGACTGGCGAGTCTCACCAGCGGCACCACACATCAAAACGCAAACATCTTCCAAGGATTAAGGCTAATACCGCGTAATATCTACTACTATCCCCTTGTTACCCTGCACGCTATACCCTGCCCTACCGATATCACCTAACATCAATTTTAAGACTGTTACCGCTTTGATTTCCCGTAACTACATTTTATTACTACAATATTTTCCTTCCCCAACCGAGGAAAGAGACTGTTCCATTGAAAAAGCTCAACGAATCTATGCTTTCATATAAAATAATGTACAGTAATTCATCATGAGTCTTTCTTAAATCAAAGTTGAGTTAATAGACCAATAGACCTCTGATGTGCAGCGACAGTCAGGCTCAATGACTCAATGTCCCAACATGCAACAGTGTATCAGCGGCAGAAGCGACCCAGCGACCCTTCTTCTGCCGTAAAGAAGGGGGAAAGGAAACGTAAATTGTGTGGCGCATGCGCAGAAGCGACATGGCGCAGATCGGGTTCCGGTTGCAGACCAGGCACTGACAAACCACATTTTCCCTGTGTGTGCCATGATGAACTAGACATCCGGCCTGTGTGTATGGAAGATGGCGACACTTATCATCCCTGGAGAATGGATCAAAAACTGGGAAAAATCCGGAAAAAGCGAGTTGTGAGTAAAGCTGAAGCCAGATACGCTATCAGGGTTGTAAACAGTTTTCATTGGCGAAAGCTAATGGAAGAAAATACGCCACACATTGTGTATTGAGGGGCTACTATTTTAATTATGCTAGCTGCTAACTAGCGCTAGCGCCATCGACTAAAATAAACTGTTTAAATGGCCGGTTACTGCGGACAACTGCTACTATTTGGGAGACCTCTGGTGTTTTATTGTAAATCCAGTATATCTCTCTTGCTCTTGTATGGCAGTTTTTGTTTTTGATAGGCTAGTATTTCGTTTAGCTCACGCTCCCTCCAGACGACTAATTCTGTTGTTTCATTTGTAAACATAATAGCTCACAATGCTATTATTAACTGTTGCTCATTGTGTATTTGCATTAAGTTTTTTTTATTTTCCACTGTTGTCTTGCAACACAGTTGACGAGTAGATTGCACTTTGTGTTGTGTAATGTGAACAGCAATGTGAACTGAGCGGTATTTCAGTTAGCTTTGGTACTAGCTACATTTGTGGATAATTTGTTAAACTCTATAATAACACGCACAACCTATCTTTCCATTGTGTTTAAATTCGATAAATTCGAATGCTATTAAATCCGCATCTTTATGTTTTGTATGGTACACCTGCTTTGATGTATTTTTGCATATTCCATCACAGTAGCATATATTTCCTGATAGCACACAGTCGCTGTGGTTCGATATTAAATTATATGCTAAAAGCTAACGAATGGTTGAGCAACAATGAGCAAACAACTGCATCGGGACAACGTAAAAGTAGAATTCAGCACCAAAATCGGAATTCGCCGTAATTACACGTCTTTCACGCAGAACAAAGACTTTCACGGTTTTATGATCACAACAAATGACAGAGGCTCATTGAAGGTGCAAGGCCTCACACATGCACGGTAGATTAGGCCTGCAGTGACGTTAAGCAACATTCATAAAGCCTGCAGATGGATCTGGAGTTCTAACTCTGGCCAGTTGCATTGAACAAGACACTGCAGCCCACTACGAATATTAGTAATTATTCCAGGAAACTTACCAGAATATTTCAGTAAGAGCCGTTATGTTAGATGTCTTGGTGGTAGTTATCAATCATCCCCATTCAGGTTTTTATGCACTGCTTACAACATACCATAATAATTATAGAGTACATTTGCAGCTTTATCAGTTTTTAATAGTTTTGATCCATCCTTTTGATTCACCAGACAGATCTCATGAACAGCTGTATTGGATTTAGTCGGTCCAGGCTGTCCTCCTGTTTTCTACACTTTTACTGATGTGTCTTTTGTTTCATTCCAGTGTGCAACTCTGCAAAGATCTTACAGAGAAAACGCAGCATGGAAATGAAATTAGAGGTAAGATCAGAGTTCTTCCTGTCTCCTTGTGTTTATTTATGCTTTTTACCTATGCAAATATATGCAGATTGTTAATGTGATGATAATCATTTTGTTTGCTGTGACTTTTATCATCAGCACTGAAAACAGTAAATAACAAAGATGTATGAAGGTGAAAATGGTCACGAGAGAATTGTGTGCTATTCAAAGAGAATGAAAAATAATCATTCCTCTGCAGTACGTCTGGCTTCATCTTTTTGTCCTTTAGCTTCTTAAATGAAGCACTGGTTGGCTGGTTTAAAATGTGTTTGGTTTATTACTATAATTATATAATGTAATCAATATAAATTATTCGACTGCATCAACCAAAACTGCCTAGCATGTTATTAAAAGCTGAAAACATACTGGTGAACCAAAATTGTCTGGAATAATATCTTAAATGAGGAACAGATCACTTTAACTTTGGTGAAACAAGTTTTCTTTTCACTATTGTGAGTGTAACGTTGTTTCCACGTGCCCAAAACAAATATTTTGACCTAGCAAACTCTGGCCTTATTATTTTTAGGATTATATTATTATTGGTGAAGCCTACCATTATTATGAGTGTTAAATTCATTCGGGTCAAATTCATGTGTTAAGAAATGTTGGCTTGTTCAGGAAGGTGTGGTGTGAAGGAAACACCGGGATCTGGTGTCATGGCCGACGTGTCGGGACAATTGTGATTACGGATTCGGATACGGAATGACCATGACATCATAGGAGCGCAGCTTGCCTTCATTCACACCTTTTTTTTTCATAAATATATATTAATAAGCTTTTCGTGTAATGAATGCAAACATATTTAAGTGACCTTGAAGATGTCACTTTATTCAATTTTGCACTACAGAACAATACCAAATGAGTTTGTTTTGCCTTGCTAATCGTCCATCAAGGTCCCTGATTGGTCAAAAGTGGAGATTATTGTGGTTAGATTCATGCGTGTTTCCATTTTACCACACGATTTTTCTTCATCCTAAATTCTAAGCATCTGTTCCACGTCAGGCTGCTGGGATGTCCTGTTGTTTGCTGCTTTACTGCATCCTTCAGAGTTCTGCTGCCCTTGTGTTGAAATGTCTGACCCTAATGGCAAATGCCTCCCTGCTCCTGTTTCCTTTCAGATATACAGACAGCCTTGTATGAGCTCTGCTGGCAGGTTGTACAGGGAAACCTCAAGTTGGATCTTGCCACCAGCGTGCTTGGAGACATGATGGTAGGACAATTATTGCTGTTTAATATGTGGTCCCCTTGAAATATTACAAATAATGCACTTTGTTGTGCATTTGCCTTGATTTCAATGAAGGTTTATTGAAAGTACAAATATAAACTCATCACTTTTCTCCCTTCAGGAGCTTCGAGATGACATGTCATCTATTTTAGCAGATGTGTTCTGTATTCTCGGTAAAAATCCTGATTTATCACAAAGCTATCTCAATGACAGCGTTTCGATTTTTAACTGACGTATATTTCCATGTTCGTGTTCCAGATATAGAGACGAGCGCACTGGAAGAAAAAAACAGACGTGACCACTACACACAGCTGGTGGGAGCGTGTTTGGTAAGAACAACTGGAATCCTCGATTTGATGGTCAGTGCGGATGGAATTCCGTCATTGATGGCCGCTGCTGTTCCTCAGGTGTGTGTTCCAGAGGCCATCCTGAAAGAACGACTAGATCCAGAAACGCTGGAATCTCTTGGACTAATTAAGCAAGCCCATCAGTTCAATCAGAAAATCGTCAAAATCAAAACCAAATTGTTGTAAGTACACGTCACGGGAGAAAGTTCACATTTACACTCTCTTTGCGTGAATAAAACCATTTTTTTGTCTTTTTTTTTTTTTAGTTACAAGCAGCAGAAGTTTAACTTGTTACGGGAGGAGAACGAGGGCTACGCCAAGCTGATCACTGAGCTCGGCCAAGATCTGTCGGGCAGCATCACCAGCCACCTGGTTCTGGAGAGCATCAAATCTCTCATAGGTAACGCAGTTTTTAACAGCGCGTGGTGTGATGTGAAGGCTGGTGCAGCACAGGTGCAGATGCTTTTTCTGTTGTTAGTGGTTTCAGAGCAGCTCCGTCCTTGTGAGCACATCCAGGAAACATGGTCTCTTATTCATGTGGTGCGGTTTGCTTGCTCGTTCTGCTTTCAGGGTGTTTCAACTTGGACCCAAACCGTGTGTTGGACATAATCCTGGAGGTTTATGAGAGCCGATCTGATCAGGACGAGTTCTTTCTGTCTCTGATTAAATCCTACATGTGCGAACCTCTCACACTTTGCCACATACTGGGCTTCAAATTCAAGTTCTACCAGGTATGAAAGTCAATAACAGCTCACTCACAACGCTCATTAAATATACAAGTCAGGTGTTGAAATAATGAGTGTTGTTGAATTTATTAATGTACTGCGACAGAATTCGTAGAGTGCGTTCCTGTTGCTAATGCTAATCCAAATGATTATTTCTTGTATTTCAGTGATATAAAAAACAATCATTGTTGTTTTCCAGGAGCCCAATGAGGAAACCCCAAAGTCCCTCTACCACATTGCTGCTGCTCTTCTTCATCATAACCTAATAGAGTTAGAAGATCTTTATGTGCATGTAAGCAAATACCAACAAATACTCTTAATGCAGTTCTCTCTCCTCGTAAACATGACATAAATTGTGATCACGCAAACCTGCAATTGGACTTAGATTTCTGGAATTAAAGGCAGGACAGGTGATGGAATTAATATTTAATATTTGTTGTTAACCAACAAAATTGTTGGGATCAAACTCCCCATTAAATTTGGCTCCTCATTCTAAGGAATTTGCAGATAAGATTGACTTAGAAATCCACATGATGACCTGAAAATGTGATATTTAACTATTTAACTGGTGAGACTAAAGCACCGTTGTATAAATCAGGCGTTTTGGATGATTTTGGGTCAATATTGGCTGTGAAATAACCTGCTGCCTCGCTGTCATTCCAGCTGATGCCGCCAGATGTCACTATTGTAGAAGAGCACAAACGAGACATCTCAGAGGCGAAGCAGCTCGATCGCAAGCTGGTTAAGCTGGTGTTGCCCACTGACAAGAATGAAGAAAAGGACAAGGAGGATGATAAAAACGAGAAGGTATTATTGCATTTATAGCACTGGATGAATGCTGAAAGTTTTAAATTCTACATATCTTTTTTTATAACTCTGCCATGGAGGTTATGTGGCAGCTGGCTTTGATCCTAAAACAGCATTCTATGTTATGTAACCTTGCACTACCACAGCCTGTCTATACACTATACATATACTATGGGTTTAAGTCACAATATATCCCCATATATTGTGACTTATTGTGAATGACCTGCTTGATGGCCTGTGTTCTCCAAAGTTCTTTTTTTCTAGTTTGTTTATGTCACCCTGTAATAACCAGATATGTATTAGGGTTAAATTGAAAAGTACATTCTTATGTTCTGGTTCTCACTGTGCTGTGAACAATATTACTTTAAAGTCCAGAGATGCTCAGTTTCCGTTCTGTACCCGCAGCTGCCTGATAACCAGAAGCTCGGTCTGTTAGAAGCTCTGCTCAGAATCGGAGATTGGCATCATGCCCAAAGTATTATGGACCAGATGCCATCTTTCTACACAACTTCTCACAAGGCCATTGCGCTGGCACTCTGCCAGCTCGTGCACCTGACTGTGGAACCTCTTTACAGAAGGTGCGATCGTATTTCTGGCTTTGATTACAGCACAGTTTCATGGCAAAATGGAGAGAAAATCGACTCTGACAAAGTTGTTTGTTCCACAAAGGGTTGGTGTGTCGAAGGGGGCGAAGGGACGCCCATTGCATCCTCTCAAGAGCAAGCGAGCTCCAAGACCTACAGAGTGTTTCGAGGACCTCCGCAGGGACACATTCAGCATGCTGGGCTACCTGGGCCCCCATCTCTCCAACGATCCGATTCTTTTTGCCAAGATTGTGCGTCTGGGCAAGGCCTTCATGAAAGAGGTAAATAAAAAAAAAAGCCCACACAACTATAAATACATCCTCACCACTTTTAGAATGGAATTTTGGTTAATTTTGACTTTGTTTTCTTAGTACCAGAATGAAAGCAGACCCGATGCCAGAGACAAAATGGTGAGAAAGAAAGTGGCAGAATGTCTTAATTTTAAAGTTGCCACAACATTCCAATGTTTCGTTTAAGTAATTTAGCTATTTTTTCTCTCATGAATCATATAAATATCTGTATATATTGCAGGATACACTGTTGAGTTGTTTCCTGAGCATTGCAGACCAGGTGCTGCTTCCTTCTCTGTCACTAATGGAGTCAAATGCTTGCATGTCTGAGGAGCTGTGGGGTCTTTTCAAACTGTTTCCATACCAGCACAGGTAACGCACACGCCGACACCGTTTAATTGAGTTGTCAGATAGATACCTTCCCCCAGGCAGTCTTCTAGTTGTGTGCTAACAAGCCAACAAGGAAAAAGCCGAATGCACAAGTAGAGATTAGGAGTGAGTTAAGTTAATTTACCTGTGTAGACAAACACAGCCAGTTGTTTTTCCCACTCTCGTCAGTGACGATTGAGCCAACAATAATTTGAGCTGGGCACAGTCACGGTTCAAGGAGAATTTCACTGCCTTTCAACAGACTGGGAAATTCTCAAAGGAACTATTTGATATGAACTGAAAATTGACAAATGAAGCAGTTTGCTGACGCGCTGCTGTGCTGTGCATCGCAAAGTGGACGTGGATCTTTTTGCTGAATGTGTTGAAGGTTTGCCTCAGCATTGCTTGCTTCCATTGTCCACCAGTGCAGAGTACTGAGCGGGTTTTCAAGGCAGTCATTGAGTAATGGTCCTTTCAACAAATGTTCCTTAAATTGGATGGTTTTAACCTGACATTAAACGATATAATAGTTCTTTGCTTTATGTCTTTATCCTGTAACATTCCTGGATTTTTGATTGGTTAACACAGAAATTAAAACGTATCTGTGTTGTTGTTTAGACATCTAATTCCCATGTTGTCTATGCTGGTTCTAACCTGCTCTTTTGACATGTTCCTGTCATCCCTCAGGTACCGGTTATATGGACAGTGGAAGAATGAGACCTATCTCAGCCATCCGCTCTTGGTTAAAGTCAAAGCTCAGACTGTGGAAAGAGCCAAATATATCATGAAGTAAGATATTTTTGTTTTGGCCATTTGCTGGGGTTTTCTAAACACTATTGGACTTTATTCCCAATTTCCATTGGCATGGGTGTTAAGTCTGTGTTTTAAACAACCGCATATCCATTCAGGCTATAATAACCGACTCCAAGCTGTAGCTGAGTGTTTCAATCTCTTTTTTTCCTCTGATTCTCCACCTCTCAGGCGATTGACCAAAGAGAATGTGAGACAATCTGGAAGGCAGGTTGGCAAGCTGAGCCATAGCAATCCCACCATCCTCTTCGACTATGTAAGTGTACTCTGCTGTTCAGCTTTAAATGTGCTACCTGCAACACAACATTCTGTACCTGTAACATTTCAGCTTTTACAATGGTCTCCTTCAGAGTCTGTATATAATACAAGCTATTTCTGGGATTCACACCTGTGAATGTCACCTCTTAATGTTCCTTTGTGCAACACGTGCATGCACACATGCTTTAAGGGTGATTGCATATTAGTGATACAATGATTTTATGAAAGAAGTGCATCTAGAAAGACATGATCTACAGTCTCCATATGTGGTGATGCTTAAACCCTCGGTTCTGTCTGGTTGTATGATAGATGCTGTCTCAGATCCAGTGGTACGACAACCTCATCGGTCCAGTGGTGGACTCCTTGAAATACCTCACATCTCTCAGCTATGACGTCTTTGCCTGTATCTTACAAATGGGTGTGAGTGTGATCAGCTGTAGTTGTTTGGGCTTAGTTTTGTCTGCCGTTCTTCTTAACCGCGTCTTCAGATTGCATCATCGAGGCTCTCGCTAATCCAGAGAAAGAGAAGATGAAGCACGACGACACAGCTATTTCCTCATGGCTTCAGAGTGCGTGTTACACTTGGTTGACATGTTACTGTGCGACAAGCATATCATCTAATATATACTTATATTTCTCCCAATTGTCCATCAAGGCCTGGCGAGCCTGTGTGGAGCTGTTTTCAGGAAGTATTCTATTGAGCTGGCCGGTCTTCTTCAGTATGTGACCAATCAGCTAAAGACAGGGAAGAGGTAAGATACCAGCAGCACCAATCAGAAGACCTCTGGAATTTTTGTTAATAATGTTTTTGATTTTTCTTTATTTGCAGTTTTGACCTCTTGATCCTGAAAGAGGTAGTACAGAAAATGGCTGGCATTGAAATAACAAACGAGATGACTTCAGAGCAGTTGGAGGCCATGACGGGAGGCGAGCAGCTCAAAGCAGAGGTCTGATGGTTCAGTTTGCATTCTAATTCCCAAAGGCTGTTTACTCTGCCAGTGCTTGAACAGGCAACTTACGCTGCATCTCTTGATAGGGTGGGTACTTTGGTCAAATCAGGAACACCAAGAAGTCTTCACAGCGTCTAAAGGATGTGCTGCTGGATCATAAATTGGCTTTGCCGCTGTGTCTGCTCATGGCCCAGCACCGAAACGGGGTAGTATTCCTAGAAGGTGGAGAGAAACACCTGAAACTTGTTGGCCACCTTTATGACCAGGTAGACATCCTTTTATGCCCATTTCTGAATGTGATCCAACACCTTTTCGTATGACAAACAGAATTTGAATTCTTGATCTGTTTTTCTCACAGTGTCATGACACATTGGTGCAATTTGGTGGCTTTCTAGCCTCCAATCTAAGCACAGAGGACTACATCAAGCTGGTTCCCTCAATTGACATTCTTTGTAATCAGTTCCACACTCCACATGATGCTGCCTTCTTCCTGTCCAGGCCGATGTATGCGCATCAGATTTTGGTGAGTATTTATTATTATTATTATGCAAAATATGACACGGCAAGCATAGAGAATCTTTCATCTCCAATTTCTTTTCTTCTTTTTTTTCTTTTTTTACAAAAATGTAAACCTTCTGTGCATTTATTTTACTTACAGTCAAAGTACGATGAGTTGAAGAAAGCAGAGAAAGGCAACAAGCAGCAGCAGAAACTTCAAAAGTACGTAGCTGCCTGCGAGCAGGTGATGATGCCCGTGCACGAGTCCGTGGTTTCCCTCCATCCACCCAGAGTCTGGGACGACCTCCGCCCTCAGTTCTACGCCACCTTCTGGTCCCTCACCATGTACGACCTGGCAGTTCCACACGTGGCCTACGAACGGGAGATTAACAAGCTCAAGACCCAGATCAAGGAGATCGAGGAGAACACGGAGATGGTGAGGAACTCTTGACATCTCGTCACATTGGGGAAAACCTGTTATTTTGTGTGAACCTGTGGAATAAATCTTTCTATTTTTATCGTAGCCTATGAATAAGAAAAAGAAGGAGAAGGAGCGCTGCACTGCCCTTCAGGAAAAGTTGCAGGAGGAGGAGAAGAAGCAGATGGAGCACGTCCAGAGGGTTTTGTACCGCCTTAAACTGGAGAAGGACAACTGGTTGTTGACCAGTAAGAATCCCACATTTCATACTGTGACCAAATCCATGAATCTGACAGATATGTGTGTTGTGATTCCTCTGCTGTAGAAAGAAGCATAATATAGATTACATGTTAAAGGTTCATTTGACCCAATCCCAAACATTTTTCCGGCAGAGTCTACAAAGAACGAGACGATTACAAAGTTCTTGCAGCTTTGTCTCTTCCCTCGCTGCATCTTCTCTGCTATCGACGCGGTGTACTGTGCCCACTTTGTTGAGCTGGTCCACCAGCAGAAAACACCTAACTTCTGTACACTCCTGTGCTATGACAGGGTGAGACACATATTTTTAAAGTTTGGTTATTTAATCATATTTTTATAGCTGCTTTAAAAGAGCCATTTTGTAAATCGAGTCATTTATCAATAAGAGCGTCCTGTTTACAAGAAACCTTCTGTTGTGTCACTTTTCAGGTGTTCTCTGCTATTATTTACACTGTGGCGAGCTGTACGGAGAATGAGTCTCACCGCTACGGCCGTTTCCTCTGTTGCATGCTGGAGACTGTGACTCGCTGGCACAGCGATCGCGCAATTTACGAGAAGGTGCTCCCTCCTGAATGCTTCTATTCACCAGTCTAATGTTTTCCAACTTGAGATTGTCTTGGAATTGACAGATTTCTTTCTGTTGTGCCCTACCAGGAGTGTGTCAGTTACCCTGGTTTCCTGACCGTCTTCAGAGCCACACGTTTAGATGGAGGGAACAAAGCCGATCAGCTAGATTACGAGAACTTCAGGCATGTGGTGCACAAGTGGCATTACATGCTAACGAAAGTGAGTCTTCTTGCTTTGATTTTCTTCGCCAGAACTCGATGTCTGAGCAACCCTCTTATGTCTGCATCTCTGCTTCCAGGCTTCGGTTCACTGCTTGGAGACTGGAGATTACACCCACATCCGCAACATCCTCATCGTGCTTACAAAGATTCTGCCCTTCTACCCCAAGGTTCTGAACCTGGGCCAAGCACTGGAGTGTCGCGTTCACAAGATCTGCCTTAAGGAGAAGGACAAGAGGCCAGACCTCTATGTCTTAGCAATGGGGTAACACAGTGTGCTGTTAGCTCTCTTTAGAGCATAGAACATTGGGTCCTACATAAGTAGGGCAATGGTGGATAGCATGTGTAATTGGTTAAATGTAGTGCTCTTATTATAACCCTGTTACCTTTGTGGAAGGGAACATTATGCTTTTTTTTGTCATTTAATTTAAACTAGTTTCAAATGAAATCAGAACTTCTAGAATAATGAGGATGGATGCATGAGAATACGTTGCTCTGCTAGTATAATACTGCAAAGTTGATTGGCTCGTTTTCTGCACCGTTATTGAAGAACAGAAGGGAAGATTGCACACTTGCGCTACCAGGTTAAAATTGAGTGTGAGGCAATTGTGTTTAGCAGTTTGCAGCTTCTTAGCAGCCATAACTGGTGCAGGGTGGCCTATTGATTCTGCTGATGTTGAGTTTTCTCTATTGAATTACTTGGCAGGTGTAGATAAAAGGTGCAGCTGAGTGGTACAGAGAGACATAGTGCAGCTTGAGGATGGTTTTGTCTTTTTTCCTGTCAGCAGGTGATGATTATCCTTAAATTTGATCTTGGATATTAAGACTTTTTTCAGCTCTAAGACTGCCAGGCTTTTCCATGCTTTTGGAGACTAAATACAAGGGGCATTTTTAATCACAGGCAGGCGCTGTGCTGAGCTAAACAACATTTAAACAAGTGTGACACTCAAAAAGTTGAAAAGATTCCATTTTCCATGTTTTGCAAACATCCTCTGCGTCTTGCAGTTATTCAGGTCGATTGAAAAGCCAGAAGGTGCACATGGTCCCCGAGAACGAGTTTCACCACAAGGAGCAGCCAGCCAGAAACGCCACCCCTGCCAATCAACAGAACGGCCCCGGGAGCACAGGCAAGCCTGCCTCCAGCACCAGCAAAACAGAGGAGGGGACGTCGGAGGATAACGGTGGGTAAAACACACAACACTTTATTTATTTTTACATTCAGGAGGTCAGAAATAGATATTTATTCAGTTCCATGATGCACTATAACAGTGGAGCCATTCCTGTAACAGGTTTCCAATTGAATGTAAGTAGTGTCTGTGAATCTTGTGCTGACATTATCTGTGTGTTTTTTTCGTTTTGTTTTGCAGAAAGGGTCAAACATAAATCTGATTCAGCCACAAAGCTTATGAATAAAGCCAACAGTGCAGCGGCCAAAGTGACCACCAGCAATGGGAATGGTGCTCTCAATAGGTACCAATCTCTTTTAGATTTCTATCCCTCTAAACAAGGTGTGACAACATGTACTAGTTTTACTTATTTACGAAGGGAGAAACAAAAGAATTTGGTACTAAAGAATAGAGTCGCATCACAGCCTTGGAGAGGATATAGAATAATTCATTTCTTTCCCTTCTTCCACTCTTCAGCCCTTCCTTATTCATGCCAGATAGATAAAATTATGGTAATTATACTTCCTGTGATTGTTTTGTGCACACCTCAAACGGACTCAGAAAAACAAAACATTTATAGCGGTTAGGATTGGGTCCAGCCCAGCTCAAAAGTGGTTTTAAAGTTTTTGGGACATAACAACTCCCATTTGTTGGTTTTTGTATTTACAATATTTCAAAATGAATTGTTCTCGCAGCACCAAAGCCATCAAAGAACGAGACGACAAAGAGCGGAGCGGGAAGGAGAAAAAAGAGAAAAAGGAAAAGACGCAAGGCAGCACTCCCGAGAACAAGGTGGACCGTAGGGAGAAGCAGAGAGATGAGAGAGCAGCCAAGGAGGAGCGGGTGGTGCGCGAGGGTAAGGAGAAGACTCCAAAGGCAGACAGGGAGAAAGCAAAGGCCGAAGAGAAGAGCAGCAAAGACGACAAGGTCAAAGCCATCAGCGGGGAGTCTGCAGAGCTGTCCAGAGAGCGCGATGTCCTCAAGGAGCCCAAGAGCAAGGAGAAAGGAGACCGCAGTGCTGTAACCGGAACTCTCAAGTCGCCAGTTCCCAGAGCAGAATCAGCCGAATCTGAGAGGGGTAAGAACCCGATTCCTCTGCCAATGATTTAACTTCGTGAGTAAAGTGGGAACAGAAATATTCGCAATTATGATTGGGCTTTATGGACACCAGTAACTAAAGAGTTGAGCTACTCTAAAGACCATTTTATTGGCTCAGAGTGTGTGTCCCAGATCTTTCCACATTAAATTGCACTAATATCAGCTAATATATTTTTAAGTTGTTCTAATCTGATTTCACAAAGTAGCTGAAAATCTTTACTATGAACATCACCTAAGAAACGAGAGGACCGGTAATAACAGAGATTTAGTCATCTAAATGAGGTAGACTGCTGTATTAACCTTCAAATGTCTGTATGCCAAGTCTCTGTTGTGGAGGAATATATGTGAAGCTCTAACAGCTCTCCTCTTCGCCCCCCCAGATCACAAAAGACGAAAGCTCGACAGTCACTCTTCTCCGTCCCACTCCTCATCTGTTAAGGTTAGTATGGCTTGAGGAAGGCTGTACCAGTTTCTTCTCTATCTGCCGGAGCGTTCCCTGCCGTTGCACATTCAGCAGCCCCGAAGACCACCGAGGAGAGTTGTCATAGAAACGCAGGCTCGGCATCTGGAAGCCCCAGGAAAATCCATGAGTTGTCAAGAAATCTATGGACTTGAGCATCGTGTTTTCCAGAATCGTGGGGGAAAAAGAAAAACCCTCAAGGACTTAGCCAAGGGGATGTTGTATATATTGAATATTTTCATATTGAAATATTAATCTATTTTTCTAAAATGAAAACAGTCAATGTGCCTTGGCAAAAAAGAAAGTTTTTTTTTTTTTTTTTAAACCATTTCTATATTGCTCGTGGATTTGTTTCTTTTACTTTTTGGGCTTTTTCAAAGTAATACCCACTTGAAGTCAGATGGCCCGTCGAAGGAAGAGCTCTCACAAAGAATTTTTTTAAATCGCCGACGGCTGTGTTTCAAAACTCAAGACCCCCCCCCCCCCCCCCCCCCGTCCCCCCAGCCCTGTTTTTGCAAGCTGAGAAGAAAGTTCCTTTATTTTAAATGCAACGCACCCAGATCCAGTGCCAGCGCGGAGAGTCTCTAGGGGAGCCCCACACCTGTGCTCCAGCGCCGTAACACACCCCGC
The DNA here is from genome assembly GCF_901000725.2 of Takifugu rubripes. Classification (NCBI taxonomy): domain Eukaryota; kingdom Metazoa; phylum Chordata; class Actinopteri; order Tetraodontiformes; family Tetraodontidae; genus Takifugu; species Takifugu rubripes. The sequence continues at coordinate 12,981,993 of NC_042299.1, forward strand.
CGTCCTCACCCTGCAAGCCGTTTCCACCTCATGGGATGCACGTCCAGTCACTCTTCTTGTGGGCCCCAGCAACGCCGCCCCCGCAATGACCAGCCGTCAGTCGCCGCAGCTCCCGGCAGGCGTCCAGTGGAGCAACACCAGCAACCAGGAAGAAGAATGGGGAATGTCGCTCTTTTGGAACCCGATAAAGGAATAAAAGTGCAGAGGAAAGTGAGCCGGCCACCGCAGAGAGAGGGAGAAGGAATGAGTGGGCGACGCCCGGATCACCTGGAGCGTTGTCCAAACCGCTGGAAGCTTTGATAGGTCTTTATTTAATCCCTCCACCAGAGAAATAGGCTCCTGTGTCTTATCCATTCCTGAACTGTAAGTGACAGCAAGTTCTCTATGTAGGGATGCAGTCAAGCACATAAGAATGGAGTGATTTGTCTTACATAGGCACACACACACACACACACACACACGCCAGAGCACTTGCACTTTAGGTATATTATACCAGCTGTGCTGTAGAGCTTTTATATTATGCTGCGTGAAATAGCAGACATGTCTGTAGTTATCTGCCCAGTAGTTATTTCACATCTGCTCAGGGTTTCTCTTTGTAGAATTGACATTCCAGATGTTGAGCCCATCAACTCTCTTCTGTCATAACTTTGTCAAAGCCTTAGCTCTTCAGAAGTCAAGGGAAGGAGTATGCTGTTCGTCCAGCCAGCCCCCACCAACCCCCCAACCACTCCTTCCAATTCTCTGCTACTGTCTGACAACCTCCTCCCAAACCCCACCCACCCCCTCCCAGCTCATCTGTCATCTCCATTCATCCCCACAGGACAATAGCAACGAACCCAAGGAGGCCGTGTCCAAGGTTTGAGACAACTCTTCTTCTTTAACTCTTCCTCTCTTCTGTCAGACTGCCGTGTAGAACACAAGAGGCTTATATCTGGCTCAGCAACCCCAGGCTCTTCAAACTTAACAGATGAACAACTTGATTAATAATATCAGTCAGTATAGAGCAGCTCAGGAGCAGCTTGGTGCTGCTTCCATGTCTGCACACTGTTGTTTTAGCTTTTGCCCGTCATCTGTGTGCACAGAGAAAACACCGCGAGTCACAGGGGAAACAGTTCTATTCAACATATAGCAGCTGTATTCCATCTCTCTCCATTTCGCTTTGACTTAAACTGGTCATTTATTCAGGCTTTTTTTCTTTTTTGTCTCTTTCCACAAGTTGAACAGGGACACGGAACAATAACAGTCTATCTAATTATAGCCCGCTCGCTCTGGGTCTCACAGCCGCCGCCTTAGCAAACGGCTCCAGTGTTGAAACAGGAGAAATGAGTCAGCTGCCATGTCTCAGGTTTATTACAGAGATTTATTACAAAGCTGCAAAGATGCTGTCAGTCCAGGAAAGATCGGCAAATTGCGGATCGGAGGAAAAGGCAATGGATATTAAAGAACCGAGCTATTAATCACGTTTAAGCTATTTAGGCTAATAATTCCCAGCACACTGCATCTCTTAGTTAGTTTTGGGTTGCCAGAAAGGATGGCACCATTTAATGAACCAAAACAGGCAGCAACAGTTGCAGCGATCATTAAAATGTCTGATTGAAGCTCGTACGTTTGCCACACGTTTGAAAGCTCAGACAGACGCATTGGTGCGCGTGCTCTTTCGTGTTCACGTACGCTTGTGCTTTCAGCAACACATCACCTACAACTCGGTAACCCGGTCGAAGAGCAGAGAGAAGGAGACGGAGAAGAAAGACACTGATGGCATGCAAGTCCGATCCAAAGAGAAGAAGGAGGAGAAGGATCGTAAAGACAGGAAGAGAGTTAGTGTTTAAGATTACAGCCTTCACCCCCCCCCCCCTCTGATTACTGTGTTGGTTTTAATGAGACACAACCCCCCCGGAGCAGCGGCCAAAGCCTTTTAATCACGCACGCTGGGCTCTTACATGCTGTCTTCTTCTGCTTCTTTCTTTCAGGACTATTCTGTCAATGACCGCGAGACGAGCCAAGAACCCAAACGCAAAAAGGACGAAAATGGAACCAGTACGTATGCTGTCCAGAACCGCCCCCCCCGCCCAGTGCAGCGGCGCTAAACCGCTAACTTCTCTCCCCAGATTCTTTCAAGAACAGCGCGAGCCCTCCCTCCGAGTCGCCGCTGTCAGCCGAGAAAGAGAAAGGCAAGAGGTCCAAATCGTCCAGCAAAGAGAAGGCCGAGTCGGTGAAACCTGAGCGCACCTCCTCCGGGGGCAAAAAGGTCACCCACCGCCACCGTTTGTAGACACGCGCCAATCACTGTGTCCACTCACGCTGATCTGAGCCCATCTCGTCTCTGCTGCAGGAGTCCAGGCACGAGAAAGACAAATCTGAAAAGAAAGAAAAGAGAGACAGCACCGGAGGAAAGGAAGAGAAAAAGCAATATCCTTAAACGGAACCCGTCATAGTTCTCCTTATCTTTTCTTCATGACCTTTTTAACTAGGATTTAAAGATTGTGGTTGGCTGGTTTGGTTGTTTTCTTTTTATACAGTCATCCATCCATCCATCCCTTTTTTTAAGAGAATTACCTGCCTAATCAGAGTCGTGCATCGTTAGGAGCCTAAACGTGAGCTGTTGTTGTCAACAGTGATTCTAAGTATGGAACAATCAGCCTGTTGGCACATTTCTTCACACCCTCTGTCTACACAGGCAGACGCAGACCGAGCGAGAATCATGCGCACGTGACAGAAATTCATGTTATTTACAGAAGGAACTTTAAAAAGAAATGTTTCCATCCTATCAATTCATTTTCTTTAACGCTCAAACTCATAAATCTTCTGACAAGCACAGATAATGTGCACTAATCACTGAAGGTAAGGCTCCGTCCTCCTCTGCCACCAGCTCTCAGTAAAGCAGGACTCTTGATCTTTATTCGTGCTATTTTTTATTTTTATTTTATTTCTTCCCATTTTGCAGATCTGGGGAAGCCGTGTTTTTAGCCGCAGGGCAGCCGCGCCTGTACCGTGCTGTTAACCTTCCTTTCTGTGTTGTTTTGACGTAAACGTCCCTCCCGTGTTATTGTAGTCGGGCCATTTAACGCGTCCCCTCACGGTTTCATCCCTGTTTTCCTTTAATGTCGGTGCACAACGTGCTGCTCTGAAACGTAGAAAGGTAGTTATGGTATGAAATGGCGTTTGTAATGTTCATGGATTCAATAATCTTTGTATTTTTGTATGTCGGCACAGGCTTTGCTTTTGTTTGTTTTGCTGGAGTTAACATTCTTTCCACGCTCACTTACCTCATATCCTTTTTGAGATACTTAGATACATTTTATTTATTTATCTCCACCTTTTAATCAAAGTAGACAAGAATAAGTGATGCTAATAAAAAGGACCAGTTTGTATATTGTGTACAATAATAAAGAGTAACGTGGAATTCAAATGTTATTTCTTTTTCATTCACGTTTCTTTCAGTGTTTTTTTTTTTGTTATTGATCGGCTTTTTACATCATTTGTATATTAAAAATGTCCCACTGTTCCTAAAGTTTCCAATTGTAAAGGAAAATTCAAAATTCGTAAGCTTTTTCATGCAAATATGTCACATTGGAATGAGTTTGGGGGTTTTATCTGCTGTAATTCGGTGTAAGCTTCGTTCTTTTTTAAAGAAACAAAAAAAAACAATAAATCTTAGTTTTCCTAGTGTGTCCCTTTGGTGTCTGTTATCTTTCTTTGTTTCTTCTCAATCAGGAAGTGGAGGTTTGAATTTTGACCAAAGGTCACTCCTGCACACAAAGTTTGACAATCAAACGTTTTCAAATTTAGAAGTTCTAGAAAAAAACATATTTTTACATCTGGCTGAAATTATTACTATTATTCTTAGAATAGTGAACTTTTGTGATTTCTAGGTCAAAGCTGAGCTGCTATATTTAACATTTAGTTTTAAAACAGTCGACTTGTATAAACTTCATAAATTATAAGATATGAAAGTTGTTCAACCATCTAAACTGATAATTTATTCCAAATTCATTAAAACCCTGAAGGTTTGTATAAACTACAAGAAAAGTGCAGACAGGATTGTCCAAAAGGTGAATAGAAACTGTTTTTATTAAGGAAATGTAATAAAATTCTCTGTACACGGCCCCTCTGCAGAGGCGGGATGTGTTCAAACATGCAACTCATGGCTGAGGTTCTGTTACAAATAAACCGGGGGGAGAAATCCAAACTACTGGAAAACAAACGTTGGCGGAGCCCAAATTCAACTTTGGAGCTGCAGCGTCGAAACTATGAGTTCACCAAATTCACATGCACGTCATGAGGTCATGAGGGGCTGATATACAAACAAACGGAGGCTTACGTGGTTTGTTTTTTTCCTCCATTTATATATTTATATATATGTAAAAAAAAAAACCTGGTGAAAATAAACAGATGAATGGCTCGTTGAGCTCTCCCAGGTGTACACAGCTCACCTGTAGTGAAGCAGCAGAAAACCTCATGGATCATTTCCCTGGAAAGAAAGAACAGCTTCTACACGTGCACGAAGGAAACTAATTCAACCGACCTCGCCTGTGAGGCTCTTTAAGTTCAACAATATGGCACTAAGTGATTAAAGTGAGCCTCGTTTTAATGTAAAAAGGAAACAAAAATAGAAAAGAAAAACATCTTAATCCTTAACAGAGTCTGCAGAGACAAAGGTCACCTCAGGGGTCACCTCGGAGATCAGGTACGAGGTCATCACTCATTAACGCTTAACCCTAAATGGTTGGTCGTCTTCTTAAATACCAGAATAACGGAAAATACTTTATAGTAAACAAAAGAATATTAATGACGACTTTACTCCACGGAATTGAACATTTACCCAACGTAAGATTTCACCACAAAAGGATTGAAATAAGTACTCCGTTGATTGTAAGTCATGGCTATATTTCTTTTCTTCCTTAGAAAACAACAGAAGTCCCAACAGTTCTTATCTCCGTTTACCCCCCCTCCCCTCCTCCTCGTTCTCTGTCCCTCCAGCGAACTCCTCATCTGCGTTGCCGTGATGCTGAAATGCTCCGTAAGGCACTACGAGAGGCAAATCTCATGTTCCTCATGTCGCCGCACCCACGCTGAGCGGCTTGTTGACTTGTGTCCGAGCTGGTGGCGAAGAAGGGCCGGCGCCTCGGGGACGCCGTACAGCTGCGGGTTGTGGGGTGGTGATGGGGGGATGAGGTGAATCGCACGGAGTGGCTCTTTATGTCCAGAAGCTCCAGGGGGAATGGACACGTTTTACTGCTGCGCAGATGGGAGACAGATGTTAGACTGTGGGGAGGCCCGTTTGTTAGCACGCTAGCTCCAGCAGGCACCTGTCGTCACTGAAATGATGTATGGACAGCAAACGTTTGGGTTCTAAGTCGTTCAGGCTTTTAAGGGTTGCTCAGAAAGCTGCGGCGAGCTTCACTCTTCCTGGTGCTTTGGTCCGGTTATAGATTAGAATGTTAAACATGATGATTCACCTCTTTTTACGGCATTGAATAACAAACTATAGGGAAAAAAGCACCCGAAGGGCACAGACCCCACATACTGTGACTTGGAACATCACCAAAATTTAATCAGCTCTTTCTTGGCAAGTTATTTCCTGTAAATTTCATTCAGTCCATAGCTGAACTAGTCAGGGAAAATTAATGCTTTAGGGGCTTTCTAGTATTCATTTCCATTAAGGGGGCATTTAAGGTGCTTCATCACCGTCTTTGAAGAGATTTTCTGCCCGATTTTAAATCTTGTTAGGGCTCTGGAGCAACCAGGGTTAAGTTCAAGGGCATTTGCCTGGGTAGCATGCTAACGTTGGCCACTCGCTGATATTTGAATATGTTTCCCCTGTCACTCGGAGAACAGTAAAGGACGTACCCTCTAGATTTTAACGCTCTCTGTCCCGTACACGTTGTAGCCTTCACGGTACGTGGCAAAATTTTGGGTGTTTGCTGGAGGGGCTGGCTTAAAGTTCTGGGCATTCTTTGCCAGCTTCAGTCTTTTGGTCTCTTGGCGTGACTTATAACAGAACTCTATCAAAGCCACAGTCATAGCCAGGCCAAGCCCTCCAACCAGAATATAGAAGACTCCCGCCACATTGCTCAGGCTAAGTGCACTTGTCTTGTCCTGGGGGAGGTAGAGACCACCGTTAGGAATTTTCAAGTTAGCAGCGTGAGGCCTTAAACATGAATCCTATCATACGCTACATCCTGCTACACTACAGCTAAACATTTCCACTAATAAAAACGCTGTCTACAAGATAAACAAGATAAGTTGTCTTCATTAGCTGTCAGGCTCGCACTCTTCTGAAAAGGTGAATGTTTCTAGATGCTATCTGTCCTGCTCTGAGAGAACACGCGTAGCGGAAGCCGGTCGTGGTCGTACAGGTCTACCGATTCAAACCCTCGATTGACTCTAATGGCTGCTCAACTTCAACAAACTGCACTTGTACAGTCAGAGTATCCCTCTGTGGAGGGCGAACTGAACCATTTTACTGCCATCAAAAAGCCAAACGGTGATATTGAAATGAATTTATGTGTTTTACCATTTGCACTCCAACCACTGGCCAGAAAAACATCTCGACTGAATCAGCTTTAAAGACTTTTAAAGGCTTATAAACTCCTCTCTATTTGTTTAACACTGCCGTGACAGTCCGGCCAGGAAACGTGACCGTTAAATATTATCGGAGCCCTTTGGGCTCAGACAGTATTTAAGGGTCAGTTTGCACCGGCGACATTCGGCCTCGAAAAAACCTGGCAGATTTCATACAAATGATGAAAACCGCCCATAAACTCCATTTCAATAAAAGGCTTGGGTGTGCAAATAGAACAGCAGTATAATGGTTACAATTCATTAAAAACAAAAAAAAAAACTGATGGTATGAATGTGATCATGCTGCATTTTGATTAAAAAAAATCTGGAATCGTCTGCATAGAGTAGTAAAAACTAGAGCGTGACTAAATGCAGCTATGTGTTATGCAGAACTCTGAGGTGTGTCGTGTCCTGATTGTCTTTACGTGTTTGTATGTGAACAGTTGGGTTGTAATGAAATCAGTATAGAAAGACCTGCAGCGACTGACCTTACTTCCAGAGTCCTTGGTTCCACATTCACCCTTATCGTACCACCATTTGTTTTTCAGCTTGTCTAAGATGCCTTGTTCACTGAGTTTCAATACTGCAAGGTTTACAGGAGTTCTTCACGTGGGAAATAACATAAATAACATTATATTATGTTATTTTATGTTATTCAACTTTTTTTAAAACTACTTTGTAAGTGCAAAAGCGATAAAGGAGGGTCCTGGCCAAAACATCACAGATAAGCAAGCATGACTACAGTATAAACAGTGGATATGCTAGGAAATATATGACCTGTCAGCTGCCGCGGCCGCCCTGTCGGGCCGGACCCCACCGATATCGCTTTGAGTAATCGGCACACACTGATCACAGGAAAAGAGCTGAACTTGCAGGATCAAGCAGCTGCTGCGTAGCTATACGGAATGGAAGGGGGCAGGCGGTAAATGCTGCGTTTTCAGCCAGGCGGATCAAACAGGAACCCCCATCTCGACCGACGTTCGCCGATATTTGAAGCTTCTGATCCGGGTGTGTGTGTGTGTGTGTGGGGGGGGATCAGGGTCAATCATCACTGGATTTTTACTTTCTATTTTTTTTAAATCTCTTTTTTATCTCTTTGGTCCTCTAAGACTGATACATTTCCAGGCTGATTTCCCCTCAGAAGGAAAGATGTGTTTGTGATCCAACAGCTTCAAATATACTGTATTCACCACCGCGGAACAGCGCCCAGGTCGTGCGTCCTCGTCTCTTCCCCAGAGAAACGCAGGAACGTTAAAGGGTCATGCGTGATGGAGCTGCAGTCCGGTTCTCCAGGCGGAGGTCGGACACCCACGCCAGGGCAAAGCCAAATTTATTCTGCTGGATCTTAGCGCTCATCTGCTCTATCACAGGGGTCTTAAAAGTTACACGTTTTGTGTTGAGGAAAGTTGTTGTCAGTTTAGTGAATTAAATTCTGCTTTTTTGCTTTTAGGGCCAAAGCTGCAGAAGTCCTGCTGATCCGATAAAGACCCAGGCCAGCAGGGTGCCAGCTGGGGGGACCAGGGAGCCTTTAGCTGTTCCTAACAGGGCCTAACGCTGACTGAAGTTCCATCAGCACTGAGCCACTACTCAATAATGATCGGCTACACACTCATTATTCCAACAATTCAAGTTCTTTTTGGGCTTTTTGACTGTGGAAACTGTGAAGTTGCAGCTAAACGTGTTGGACTGTGTTGTTCCTCTGCACCTCCAGCAGAGCTACAGTCAGAACTTTACCTTTCTGCCTCTGTCTGCAAAACAGGAAAACAGAGTTGAACAAACACCCGAGGACACAGTGGGACGTCCACACAAACGAACATGCAAAAGAGTCAATCTAGCGGCCAAATTAAAGACACAAACTGAGCCAGTAGGGTGGCAAGTTAGGAATCATGGGAGAGTTTAAACCAACTAGAAGGAGCTAAAAACTCAGGAGATAAGGAGATATGAGTGAAACGAATGTTTGAAACAAAAACTAAAGAGGCGTCCCTGCTCATTCTGCATTAATCTGAATTTCTCAGTGGTAGTTACATACAATATATTTCCATTCTGTTGTTGAATTACGCACACATGCTTTCCTGAGAGCGAAACAGGGAAACGTGTCAGTGGCGTGACGGCGTGGTGCACCGATCACCTGGGCTCTGGGCAGCAGGAGGACATGGCGTCATCGTCCTGGTCGGAATAGCTCGGTCAGGATGAGATCACACACCCACACACACACACACACACACACCTCCCCCACCGCCCCGCAAAGTCGTCCATATCAACGTGGCGGCGCAAGCTAAAGGAGCCGAGACGGCGCCGCCGTCGCTGCTCGCTCATGGCTGAAACTCAAGATCAGGGGCCTCATTTATCGAAAGAAGATGCGAGAGATTTGACTGGAGAAGGAGGTCCTGAGTCTGAAGATCACAGCCCTGAGATGTTTCCTCTCAGCTGGTTTAGGGAAAAACCCTCAGGCCACGTCTCTCTGAGCGGCTCGACAACACGGGGCCCAAACTCCAGCATAGAGCTGAAAAAAAATGATGTCAATACCACATGTTGCCTTTCTTATTACATATTTAATGACAATAAAATGACCGAGAGAGGTTGACTTGATGGTGGGGGCTCACTGAGCAATAACCAGGATCAATAACAGAATGGTCCAGCCATGTCTGAAGCTGAATTCTGCTTCCACCGGTGGCGTGCTAATTCCAGTTAGCACCATTGTTATTCTGGATTTGCTGTTACCTGCGACTCGAGTGTGACAGGCAGCAGGTAGCAACAGCGGTTTCCTTCAGTGAGTCTCACCGTCTCCCTTTAAGCTCTGAAAGCACCTCCATTAGGTTTTAGTTTCACTCGTGCATCAGCAATGTAACCTCCAGTCAAATCCACTCGCATAAACGTGGCCCCCGATCGCATCTCACGCTCTTCCGCCTCAGCGTTTACCGGCTCTGGGTCGCCATGGATACGCTTTGGCTGGCCTTGGATCCAAGGCCAGCCAAAGGTTCCCGTTTCAGTGAGGATGCTTGGAGAAAGAAAAAAAAAAAGGTTCGGATCATTAGTTGACACTGTGTGATTAGAATTCTCACGTTGGCCTGCGATGCTTAGTCCCCTCAAGACAACGCTGTTCCCCGTGCCTGCCCTGACAAGACTGGAGAGTGCACCTACTGCTGGGACCAGAACATCCAAAGCTAATCCTGACTAAGAAAGGCTTTAGGTTGGCCTGTAGAAATGAAAAACAGAGGCAAAGACGCGTTCCCACCTTTCATGAATACAGGCCAAAAAGCACCTTAAAACTATCTCTCCCCCCGTAAATCCTCCCTAACTACGGTCCTGTCTAACACTTGGTCGTCCCTCCATCATCAGCCAAGAAAAGGGTTCCCAGTTGATCCCATCTGTGCAGGAATAATTGAAAACAAATCTGTGTGGGCCGATGTTTTTTTTTTTTGGATCGCCAGCCTTGCCGATTACTCTGTTCTAGGATACCCGACTTTGGTGACATTGAGGCTGACCTTAGAGTCACCTCCCCCGCTGCCGCACTCTCCCTTGTCGTACCACCATTTGTTTTTCAATTTGTCCAAGAGGCCTTGCTCATTCAGTTTTAACACTGCCAGGTTAACAGCATTTCTTGAAACGATAAAACATAACTTGTAAGAAAATGAACAGGTCCGTGAGAAATCTAATAGAGAATATTAGTGAAAAATAGTGATAGGTCATCAATGGTTCATCACGGGAGCACGGAAGGGACAAATTGGTAAAGAATTCCACTGGTGTGGGAGGGTAAGAAGCATTTTTACAGCAAAGAAAACACTAAATATTCGAGAGGTGGCATGGGGGGGTTACGTTGTTTCTTAACTGAAGTGTGCGGGATGGGGACTTGTTTTTTTTTTTTCATCACTGTTGGATTAGAAAGAAGAACATCCAGCATGCATCAGAACATTCATCACAACTCAGCGTTGGAACTAGCAAGAAAATAAGACTAAAAAAACAGATTTCAGTGCTGAATCGGAAGCAATGCAGAAGGGGGGGGGGGGCACAGACACTGTGGGGGGAGGGATGAGAGATGAGCACATTGACATTCAGATGGATTTACTGGGGATGGGGGGGGGGGCATACTGACGACCTTAAAACAGAAAGTGAAAGAGACAGAAACCAGAAAAAAGCCCAACTCATAAATATTCTTCCCCCAGTGATGCACTTGGTTAAAAAGAACAGAACAGTTAAAAAATAAAGAAGAAGAAAATGGCAAAGGAGACATCAGGGTAGCTGGAATACTATAACAACATGGGGGGGCGATTGTTATATTATCCCACCCACCCTAATGCAGAGCCTTTAGGCGTGGCCACGCCATAACCCTTAGAGTCGAGGTTGCCGCCCACTTTCATGGTGTCACATGGCTTCCGCTGCTCTATGTACTCGTTCATAGTGGATTCGAGAAGAAAGGCAAACTTCCCTTTTGACTTCCGTACCCGGGAGACCCCGTCTGGCGTCGTCTTGGCAAACACTGTTGGCTCGGCCGATTTCATGTACGACCACATTTTCTCGTAAACGGCTATTTTGGAGCGCTGCGTTCGAGGACAGAGAGAAAAGACAGACGGGGAAAGTGCAAATCAGCTTTGCAAACAATGGTTCCACTTCAGAAACCCCCCCGACCCCTTTGAAAACTCCTCATCACACAGGAGAGACGTTTCCTGACGAGCAATCGGAACTCTGGACGTCACTAATAAAACAATCTGCTGATCCGATATCGCCTAAACGTGACACGAGGCTGAAGATGTTGCAGGCCAGCCGGCCTTGTACCCGTCATGGCTGCAGAGGTGTAGTGGGATTAGTGCCAGCAGCCTGAAGTCCCACAATCTGGCATCTCAGCGGAGGCAAAACGTGGAGCTTGTCTGGCACCGATGCTAACAGACAGTAACGTCCTCCTCCTCTTCTGTCCCCGACCAGCAGGTCCCAGCTGGGGTCAACGGTTTCAAGGTTGGTGCTTGAGTTTTGGAAATGGGTCCCAAACCCACTATTGAGCAGGCGAGACTGGGGAGGAGCTGGTAGATGTGACAACAGGAAATGTCCCTTTAAGGTTATATCTTCAGTTAAAGGGTCCAATTTTACTGGAAATGAAAGACACGGAGCAGGAGCGGGTCTGTTTCCAGCTGGTTCCAGGTCAGTTCTGCTGCTTTAGTGGTGCATTACTGGGAGGGTGTGCGGCCCATTCTTCACAGGCTTTCAGAGCATATTTAAAACTAAACCTTGTACTGAAAGGAGGATTTTTTTCATGGCTGTTCCATCCATTTAAAAAATGCTTTCTACTCATTTTACTCACTCTTCAGTCTCTGAGATTATAAAAAAAAAATAGTTGTACATTTTTCTGAACATCTGCAAAGCCAAAATGTAGTTTTGTTAATAACACGTCTTTTTGTTCAACCTTTTTAGCTTTAAAAGCTTCAGCCTCCTTTTCTGTTCGAAATGAATGAATTAACAACTTTCACTGATCCGTATCTGACAGGGAACCTTCATCTATGCTAACATGGCCGTTATTTGACCACCTCTGTGGTCCAGTCAGCCCATTTGTGACCCAGTCCGCTGCTAAAAATGGCCAGTGTGAGGCTGATCGCTGGTCACCGGGGAGCCACACAGCTGTCTACAGCAAGGCATGTGTGAGTGTGTGTGTGTGTGTATTAAACTGGGCTAATGTGACCTTCTGCTGAGCCTCATAGGGAACTTTGGGTTCAATCAGCCCTACATCTGTTCACTGGACGGCCCGTCAGCGGGCGTATGCTGCTGGTTAATGAACACAAACAGGAAGCTGAAGCGTCGCCGTTGATCCGGTTTCAGAACTCCAGTAGGATGAGAATCAACCGATTGGATTAGAAAACGGTGTGAATGTTAAAGGAATCCAGCTTTAGGCCCAGCAAGTGTGGTCAGAGGTGGCGGCTGCGTCGCAGGTGAAGGCAACAGAGAGAGAGACATAGAGAGACAGAGAGAGAGAAAGACCAGTGGCGTGTGCTCCAGTGCTGTGTAAATAATTCAAGAGATGTAATGGATTGTAGTCTCAGGCCAGTAAGTGAATCATACTTGACATATGCACAATTCCGACTCAGCCGCGTGTTCACGTAAACGCCGCTAACGTGACAATAACCGCGGATGACAGGCCTGACCGCGGCGTGAAAACAGCCGTTCTTTTCTGTGTGAAAACACTCGCTCGTGAGGTTGGAAGCCGGTGCAGATGACAGGAGAGGCGTCCATGGGCGTCATGACGTGGGGTCGGCACTAAGAAAAATGAGTCGGGCCGAATTCGATGGTCAGAACTAAATGGCGACAATGACACCGCTGCTCTACAACTCAGTAATTGGCATTCTTGTCTTCCCAACTGTGCAAAACTGTAGTTTTGTAGTTTCTGCAGACTTCGAACCACTTCAATATGTCACCCGTTACGATCTCCAAGCTTCTGGACAGACGGACACAGAATATATTCCCTCCTCGCTAGTCGAGGAGATGTGATATTAATGCGACACGCTCCCTTTTCAATTTGGCTTCAAATCCCGGCTTCAATAAACGTTCCTGAATGGCTCCTCTGCTCTGACAGCGCCGGTTTGCCGGTCGTCTCACACCTACGGCGCACGAGCCACAAATCCCAGCCTGCCAAACAGGTGACATCATTGATTAGCACATCTGCTGCTAATTATAGAGGCGCTTTTAAAGTGACGATTCCGCAGGAAGCCGGTTTGATCATCCGACTGGCTGATTCTTCTTTGAGTATCTTCAAGTGTTGCTCACAGTCTTATCATTTAATTAACCCTCATCCTTTAAATCAGGCCGTGCAAATATACACATATGGTAAATCTATCAACGTAAAGCTCTTAACTGAAGTATATTGTAAACGAGGGGCGATGAAAATGTCCTGGGCAGGTCGCCCTTGTTAGCGATCACCGTACATCTCCGCAGTGGCCCCACAGTGGCCCCACAATGGCCCCACAGTGGCCCTGCAGTGGCCCCACAGTGGCCCCACAATGGCCCCACAGTGGCCCCACAATGGCCCCACAGTGGCCCTGCAGTGGCCCCACAGTGGCCCCACAGAGGCCCCACAGAGGCTCCGTAGAGGCTCCGCAGAGGCCCCGCAGAGGCCCCGCAGAGCCGCTCCGTCACGCACTCTTTCTTCTCCCAGCCGTCTCTCATCATCTCCTCCGCCGATGATGGTGATTGCGCCGCGCCGGCCATGGCTCTCTGCCCGAGCGCCCATAAAAATAAGCCGGGCCTGATTAAAATCACCACTAAGGTGCAGGAGCCGAACATGTTGACACAAACTGGGAGCGAGTCTGAAACCAGCGCAGCCGCTTCCTCTTCCCGCTCCAATCTGATTCCAGGGTTTGGATTCATCATGTGTCTCAGACGCACTCCGAGCAATCGCACCCGGAGACAGACGGGGGCTAAAAATAGCCGCGGCTCAGAGATGGACGTCGGATGTGACTGACATTTCCATTTCCGAGGAAGAGGACGCCGTCTTTGAGATGGCATTTTTGCGACAGAAGCCTGGTTATCGGAATTACGGTGACATCTTGTAATTCTGCTTGCATGTATTATTTTGTTTTACCCCTGAAACCAGTGTGGAATTCAGACAGGTGATTCCATTATTCCGAGAGGGGAATCAGATTAAATCAACCCAATCCTCACATTTTGTTAGGCTTGAACATGGAGTGAAAACCGGTTTCAGCTGAAACTTCCAGGATTACAGTCAGTAACTGTTACCGATTGCTTCTGCTGGGTGACTTTTACGGCCTGTGGAGCCTTCGTTATTGCTTCGGAGGCACTTCGGAGGGATCGAGAAAGCAACAACTCAGCTAATGAAGCTAATAAAGGTTGCTTTACGACTCTACTGATGATTGTCTCACAGTTGTCTAATGACTTGACAACCTGATAAAGTCCTTAAAACACAATGTTCCAACGCTGGAGTAATCAGAACATTTAAACCAGAGTTCCAGAGCTCTTGGTCCTGATTTGTTGTCTTCAGTAGAAGCCCCCTCCCTCCCTCTTCACTCTGTAAACGACACTTTTTAATATGGTGTTTATTACTTCCATTTACTCATTTCCTCTCATGAATCTCTGTGCAGCTGTTTTATGATGCAGTGAATAAATGCATTAATACTCAATATCCTCAGATCCATTTAGCATCCCAGCAGGCGGCTCCTAAATGGTGCGACAGCGTGACTCACCCTAAAGAACTCCTTGGTGGAGCCTGAGTCTAACGTTCCGTACGCGATCTCCGTCTGCTTGGCCAGGTCCTCGGCGCTCTCGATGGGAGACACCATCCTCTCCACGGTGAGGAAGGCAGCCAGGTTAGCGGTGTAGGAGGAGATGATGATGAGGGTGAAGAACCACCACACGCCCCCAACGATGCGCCCTGACAGAGACCTGAGGGGAACCGACAGAGCCTGCGTGAGAGCGGCGCGCTCACGAGGAGGGAGCATGAGGAAGAGCGCTCGACCGCCGCAGCTGCACAGATGTTTCAGAGGTGGGGTGGAATCAAAGGGTGATGTGGCAAATGCGCTGGCATGAACTCCACGTTACCTTTGCAGCCGAGCAAGACAGCAAAATTAATAATAGGCTTCATTACACAACCCTGCTGACTCCAGACTGACTCTGCTCAGCAATCATCCAAGGTCAGTGAGGCCTGCGGAACCACGGCACAACTGCAGTTTTACCAAGATTATCAAGCCCAAAATAGGTCAAACGTGGATGAAAACACAACAGTGGTGTGTGTGTGGTTGCCTTTGGTAAAGTAAAACTGTTTTATGATATCTGAGTTGATAAGGAACCAGAAGTATTTAGCTGCCTCAGAGCTGAAGTTGCTATATTAGCCACACGTGCAATTAATTCTTTAGGGAGCAAAGATTGAGGCTGGGTGGGGTTGAAATATGAAAACTGACTTTCAAAACCTGCTTTTGAGGTCAGGTTGTGATGAGGCAAACTGCTCTGCCATGCAGATATTTCCATCCTGCTCACTGGTGCTTCTCTAATTCTTCATACATTTCATATCAGCATGAAGGCTCCAAGTGTAAATTTGTTCCACGCAGTGAAACTCTGGGCTGATATTATTAACTGTCACTGCTCTCCGACGCCTGCTGGAAGACAAGCCTGCATCTCTCAGCGTTAAATCGGACATTTCTGCAGCAGACGTATGTCTGAATTCATTCCCTGACATTTTTTTTTAGATATAAATACATTAAAAGCTGCAGTTTTTTTAATTTGAACATAATTCATTAAGGCTCCTTAATCAGCCGTGAGAAGAAACAACAACCCTGAGGTGGTTTTAAATGTCCCATTAATCAGGATTACGTCTAATCCCAATTTCTCTTCAACCTTCTGTCCAAGAAAGAAAAAAAAGAGGCTGACGGTCAGGACAAGGATCCTTGAAGACGCGGTCAGAGACGCCACACATAGTGATGAGCAAAGAGATGGATGAAGAAGGGCGGCTGGATGGTCAGAGAGCTGGGGGAGACCTGTGGTGCAGTGAGGATGCTGATGACACGTTTTCTGTGCAAAATAGCTTATATGCACCAAGTTGATGAGCGTAAAATGGAACATGCAGCAAAAACACGGTAGCCCTCCAAAAGTCGTGGGGAAGTCAAGCGGCTCGCTTGAATGAAATGCAATGACCCCTGTGCATTTTACGGCCCTCGGCATGGTGGATATAAGTTATTCTGTGGATGCAAAGCATCACTGCCAGCATGCCGCCTCGAAAATGAACGGATGTGCGGCGGGACGACGTTGCAGAGCGGAAAAAAAATGGAAAAGAAAGCGCAATGAAGTGGAGCATGAGGTGAGGTGGACAGCAGCAAGAGCAAAGCACAAAATAACCTATATGCACCATGGCAGGATGGGTGTGCGCGGAAAAAAAAATGCAGAGAGATGATGGGGACAGCTGAGAGTGGACACAACAACCAACCTTGGTGAGATATCGCATCCTTGCTGCATGAAGGCGCCCAGCGAGAACCACAGGCTATTAAAAATTCCAAAGTCGTTAGGAGGGTCTGGGGGACTCTGCGGGTCTTTGAACTCATCATTCTCATCCAGATGCCACTCATACGGGCTGAAGCGGCTCACGAGGAAGAGCACCACGCTCACGCCAATGTAGGCAAACACTATACACATCCAAATCTCATAGGCCAGCGGGTCCAGAAAAGAAAACACTCCGGGTTTGGACTTCTGTGGCTTCTTAATCATTATGGAGATGCCCAAGCTCATAAAGGGCTTAGAGAAGTCTATCACTTCCTCCCGAACCAACGTTATGGTGAGAGGAGCCACGGCTATGTCAGCTCTCTGCAGAGATAGGAACAGGCACACACCAGGTTAGTCTGACAGAACAAACCACACAGGTCACTCAAAAAAAAGCTTTCAGGACTCAATCAACAAAAGGAAGAACTGGTTAGCATCGGTGAACGCCCGGAGAGCAAGTCAAACAGTCTCCTGAGGCCGTACGCGCGACCAGGACGCAGCTTCTCCTGAAGATTGCCCTGAAAAAGTCACGAGCCAGACAGGTTGGACACGCCGAAGATGCGGCAGCTCGCGAGGTCCCGCGACGGAGCGCTCAGAAGGGACGCCGCCATTTCAAAATGAGTCACCGAGAATTTGAGTCGGTTAACGTCTTTGTCTCGGTCCAAATCTCCCCCGTGAGCCGAGCAGGAGGGCTGGGAGACGGAGGTGACGGAGCTTATATAAGCACCTCATGAAACGTGAACCAGCCGTCACTAAATCCACCTCCATCAGACCCTCCGCCGGGCCCGGCAGGCGGAAAGTGGTGCTGCTGCAAATGAATTAAAAGCTGTGGAAATATTTGTGCAGGATAACGACAGGAGGACGTCTTAAGGACAATAAAAAATCCAGTGTTATGGCAGAAATACCAGCTACGGTGGCCATTTCAATTAGGGGGAGGGGCCATTAATACTGCAGGCTGCAGGAGAGCAGCTCTGACTATAAAATAGTCATAAGCGCAGCGACTACAGGTGTTAAAGCAGAGCTGCACTGAAGCACGAGCTGAATGCAGATTTGCTCCGTCTCAGCCTGCCGTGGGTGAGATTTCCATTCGGCAGCTGTGGTCTCATAAAAGATGCAAATCATCTTGTTAAAAGTCGGCTCAAGTGTGAGCGAGACAAGACGCACGATAAAGCCAGTCCATGTGATCTCACGGCCGGGGGAGGCCCGGCGTTTTATCCTGCCTGTCGGACGCTCTCGCCATTTTAGTTTTTAAACTAGTTTTGTTTCCTGAATGAATGTGCGAATCAGATTTTTTTATTTTTTTGCCCTAAATTATCATCACATGCTTTGTTTGAATTGAGGCAGCTGATACACGGTACACGTTGTGATATACGTTGAAAGAATGGGATAATAAAGCAGCACTCACCCCATAAACCAGTTCACCCACCATCCCGTTCCACGTCTTGGTCTCCGGATCTCTGGCTCCGTACTTCCCATCCGGAACTATGGACAGCTTATATCTGATCCCCACATGTTTAGCGATTTCAGAAGCTAAATCGACACAGTAGCCTTCATATCTGTCATTTCCGTCCAT
This sequence comes from Takifugu rubripes, assembly GCF_901000725.2. Taxonomy (NCBI): domain Eukaryota; kingdom Metazoa; phylum Chordata; class Actinopteri; order Tetraodontiformes; family Tetraodontidae; genus Takifugu; species Takifugu rubripes. The sequence goes on from NC_042299.1 coordinate 13,000,093, forward strand.
CTGCATATAGTTTTTCTTGTACATCACGTACGGAGCTTCCTGTTAATTAGACATAGTTTGTAAGTTCACTGTTAAGGCAGAAAACATCCACAGTGGCAGGACCCCAGGGGTCCCAGAAGGCCCTGCGAGGCCGAGACGGTAGCATGCACACATGCTGGTGGGCACCCACACAGGGACGGACGAACACGACACAGATATCAGCTACAGTCAGGTTACTGGGGAGCTGCACACACTAAAGACTGGGCGGCTGCGGGAGTATAAATGGGCCAATGGAATTACTGGGGGGGGGGGGGGGTAAAGCATCTAACACATATAGAGAGTGCAATGCGGGACTGTCGGGACACCCTCCGGCGAATCTCATCCACAATCTAAATATGTGGACCGGAGCGACAGGCAGGGGTTGCGTGGTGTGCTCTGCATGGCTGTGGCACAAGGTAGGGTGGGGGTGTTGGGGCTGGGGGGGTGGGGGGGTGGAGGCGGTGGTGGATGGATTACTTTTCCGGTTCATAAAGTAAACGTCAGCAACAGCAGAGTGACGGAAGGCGTCAAACGCCTGACGCTCAAGCACATCCGTTACACAACGGCTTTTAATACAGTTCAGTCACGTGAGAGCCGCATTGAGGAGCACACACCAAAATATCACACTGGTTCTCTTCTCATTTATCACTATGGCAACAATGAGACGGTCTGCTTGTTGTCTTCTCTCCGCTCCGATCACTTCACATCACCACTGTGCTTTGGATTTCAATTAAAAAAAACCCAAATGAAAACATGTTTGCCCATATTTCAGATGAACTAGCATCACCATAGCGATATCAAACAGGAGTGATTACCATTGTCGACAGGCATGAACATGTTTTTCAAAGGTTACTTGGCTTACAATTGAAGTCAACATCAGAGGAGACCGTCTCATAACACCTGACAACAGTGTGACTTACTGTATTTTATTTTGAGGTTGTTTTTTTTTTTTTTGAATTATTCTTTTGGTGGCTTCCAATTTGGCCATGGGCAATAAGAAAATGTAAAAAAAACCAAAAATGAAAGATCCCTAATGTGACCTTTCATTTGAAACACTCAACAGAAGATGTTATTAAAGATGGGAAACACAACATGATGCGACCGCCATGGGCCAGTCGACTCACTGAAGCAGGAACAGGAAATCACAATGCGATGATGCTGCTCTTCACTCCCTCACGCTGACTATTCTACCTTCGGTCTGGCTGTGATGATAAAGTGCTTGCTGACACTGAAATGGGAATGCATGAGTACTACATTCTGAATTTGTCTAAGATGAACACATGTTAGACAAAGTCAGAAGGAAGAGGAGGCCATGGCTTTAAATGTAGGATAAGGTGACCCTTATCCTACATTTAAAAATGGCTGATGGTGACTGTTTATCTCTGGCTGTCTAACTGCCGCTAACCCTGACATCCACATACTGAGTAGGGGGAACTCATTTTAGAGTCAGGAAAAGAGATATTTCGATTTTGTGGAAAGAAATAAACGGCGGAAGGTTGCAGCCTTCAGCTGTTTATGTCCTCGTTATGCAAAGATCTTTACTGATTTCCTCCACCGTCACTGACACTTTACTTAATGAGAGGGAAACACGTTTACTTACGTAGGCACTGAATGTGATTACAATGGTGTTTATCTACATAGTTGCCGTTTTCCTTTTGTTTTTTAACCAAAGCCGTTATTGTGATGTCACTACTACGACAGCCCTCCGTGGTATAAAAAAACCAAAATGCTTTGACACCCACACGGATACAGTTGAAACACTCTTTGTGTATCGACTGTTTCAACATGTAGTGAGTGGATGGAAAGCAACTGAAAATGAAATAATTCTACCCTCCCAGGACAGATTGCAACAATGGACACCTTGACCTTGAGTGGCAGAAATCTTATGGAACATTTAAAACCTGCTTGAGAGTGTACCATAATAGTAGTGACCACAATTGTTCGGTTTTCCACAGAAGAGGACTCGTTGGTGACCTGCTGATCCATAACATATACAAAGTTTTCGTACTCATTCCAGTAGCCGATCTGAAAAAATGACACAAAGGCAGAAAAGTTAAAGCAGGAAGTGGAAGAAGCCGTCGCTGCGAGCCGGCCGGCTGCTCAGGGCTGATGTTCCTGATGTGTGTTTGTGTGAAAAGCCTGTAGAGGTGCCTCTCACTCCAGCAGGGCTCCACTTGAGCCGAGTGGGCGTAAGCTATTCCAGGCTCACTGAATGTTCGCTTACATAAGAAGAAACCATCGCCGGTGCAGCGTCCAAGATGATAAACCAAGACCATTCTAATAAGCAAGAAGTAATAAAACACTGCGCGGCCTCACGGCTTTATATTACTTTCTGTTCGTTATGCTGGTTAGAGATGAAAATAAAATGCCTCCGTCGCCTCTGCAGCACAGTACTCACGGTGCCCATGGCTGCAGCCATGTAGCGACGCCAGCAGGCACCGGCTCAGAGGGTCTGTAACCCAGCGTCAACATGGAAGGAGCGCCGGTGCGTTGGAACCGGCCTGTTTCCAGTAATTCTCTGAGCAAAAAAAATCTTTGAAAATGTGGCAAAGCCTGGCTGTTATTGATAACAAGGGGACTTCCTTCTTCACAATGCAAGAGACGAATACGAGTTCAACAAGTTAAAGATTTTTAGATTTGATGCTTCACACTTTTTTGATGAGTTCTTTGCCGCTAACACTGCTAGCTTACAACACGCTGTGTGGACACGCGGAGTTGGGTTGGGAGTGTTGAAATTCTCTCACAACTGAATGAACACTGCCACAGAATCGTTAGCGCGGTCGTTAGCGATGTGATCAGTCGCATGGACAAAAATCTCCTCCCTGCTGGGAGCGACTGTGTGCTGCCGCTGCTCTTCTCCCCCCGCAGGCTAGCAAATGTGACACAAACACGAAAAAGTCTAAAAAATGTAACAAATTCTGCGGCCTCCGCGTTCCTCATTGTTTTGGTGCTGACTTATGCTGGAGAAGAGAACGCTGAAAGTCACAGATCAAAAACTTACATACGCAAAAGATCAGTCGGTATTAAATTGTGATTTGAGCCGGTTTTGCAAGACCGGCTGGCTGTTTTTGTCCAAATCAGAATCAGCCTTTCTACTCACCAGCAGCAGGGAAAAAAGAGCTGCTTGAGAGATCTGCATTTACATGCTGCGATATTTCAATGGACACGTCCAAACTCACCCTCCTGGGACCTCCTGACTTCATCTCGTAGACGTCGATGGTGTAATTAGCCCGTCGACCGAACGTGTCAAACTGGATGTTCCCCGTCATGCCTTGCACTTGGACCTGTCGGACGCACGGAAACATTTTTTTAAAACATCTTCCGGTCGCTGGGCAGGAGAGGAAATCAGGGCAAAGTCGGATGTTCCTACCATTTTCAAGGCCCTTTCGATGTCGATGCCTTGGCTCCAGGGCACGGCGGGATTAGCCAGGCAGTCGCCCGCGCTCCCCCTGCGGGACACGTCCACGCGCTGACGTCGGAGGTAACGGAAGGCCTCTGCGATCACCAGGATGGCGTCGTGGGTCAGCGCTGACGTGTACTGAAAGGCCACAAGGAACCCCAGTGAATCAGTGACATCATGCAAACAGCAGCGCATCTGCCGCCGCTGCAGCGGGCTCGTTGTCCCTGCAGCGCCGCCTGGAATACGCACAGCCGTTAATGGGGGGAAGGAAAGAAAAAAATCAAAAATCCACGGAGCAAATGGCGGAAAAACTGGCCCGTGTGAAGGCCGAGGTCGAAAGGTGAGAAATGATTAAAGCAACATCTCGTAAAAGAATCAGGCAGCCGCTTCAATTCCCGGGAGGAAGGCGGGAACGAGCATGTCTCAAGATGTTCAAGAAAATGGAAGTGCAGCGCCGCGGCAACGCCTCACTGACCTTCAGCGGAGTGTTCTTGGCTTCTGGAAATTCCCTCTCATCCAGGCGCTCCCAGCGCTGGAGGAACTGCTGGACGATGGGGCTGTCCGGGCTGATGATCTGGAAGCCCGTGATGTTGGCGCCACCAGAAAAAACTCTGTCCAGGCTCATGTTGGAAAACCCCTGAGAGCAAAGAGCACCATTCCAGCAAAGACGGAACACTTTAAACCTGCTTTAGTGTCCCTCCATTAGCCTAGATAGGTGCTGCATTCGAGGACACTCAGTAAATATTGATATCGCTGGCAACACGCAGCTCTTTGCACTTTCTTATCTGTCCTTTTCTCTTCGCTGTGTTTTGTGCAGCGCGCTCTCACCAGGTTGGCGAGGATGTAGTGGTATCCTCTGCCGTTTTTCCCCGAGGTCACCACCTACAAGACGCAGGAGGAGACACGGAATGAGTCACGTCCCGCAGCAGAGAACATTCAGAGGGCTGAGATGCAGCACTGACAAAGACCTTCGCTTCCACAGCACAGAATATTCCACAGAAACAAAGAGGAGACATTTTAGAGCGGCATTTGCAAAGGCAAGAGGGAGCCCGTGAACACATTTGCACGTGTGTGTGTGTGTGTGTGTGTGTGTGTGTTTATGAGGGGGGGGCGAAACGGTGATGACAGCGCTTGTTCCTTTCCATTAACTTCAACATGTAAAAGAAGGTCAAGGCTCTGCCTCTTGCACTCATTCTCCTTCTCTCTCTCCCGGCCTCCCTCTCCCACCAAAGGCGGCCACTTCCCTCTCAACGCGTCTCTGTCGCACACCAGACTTAATTAAATCCAAAATGCAGAGCAGCACCTGTCTGAGCGAGCAGACACACACGCACAGCCTCGTTCCAGCCAAACCTCTCTCACACCCTCTCACATGCTTTCGCTCCACAGTTCTGATGGAGCAGAACTTAAACACACACACACACACACACACACACACACACAGGGGGAGGATAGTTTTTCTGTCTTTCAGCTCTGATCTAGATGTAATGACCTGAATGATGATGACGTCATCGCTCACGAGCACAGCCTGTTTTTAGGGCTGATATTCTGCTCATTGTCAAAAATCAAACTGAAGCTGCTAATTCGTTCATTAATTGAATATTTATGGAAAACCTAATGTAATTTCAGTAAATGCCGGAAATTGTGTGTGTTTAATATTGGCTGGGTTTAGCAAAAATAATAAACATTCATATTTTTAGGTGTGTATGTGTGGGGTGTCTTTATTTGACACAGACTCCAACAATATTTACTGACAAAACAAACGTCCAGTTTATTTTTAACGCACTTCCAATAGCCTGCAGTCGGACATCTGTGCCTCTAAAGCTGCAAATCCCTGTAAATGCACCTAGCTGGAGGAACGCCCTTGACCGAATTGAAGGTCGGCCCTTTCCTGGTCGTACACTCTGCAAAGATTTTAACAATAAATCTAATTACACCCCCCCCCCCCCCCAGAAAACCAGAATGATTCCATTGTGTTGGACATTCTCCACCTCTGCCTCCAAAAGCCCCTCGGATCCCATTTTTTAAGCACAAAAAATCCTGGAAGCTTTTTCTGCTGATTGTCCCAGGAAATGGTCTCGGAAAGCTTTCATTTGCTATTCATCCGTGCGCGCGCGGGCTGGAGCGACCAACACTGGAAGAACTTAATGAGGCTGCGGCGCCTGAAGTGAGCGGCTGCAACTCTCTCAGCCAGGCTGAAGATTTCACACTTCTATTCACACGCATCCAAACCCGCAACACAACTGCTCTTTGTGACAGAAACCTATTTAGCCGTTAGATAATACCCGACATTTATCGCCTACCGGAGGCATAAAGAACAAATAATGAGTGTGTTTTTTTTCCGTATTTGTCTGTTACAGAATAAGTCATGAATGTGAAATGAAGCCACGGTAGAAATATGAGAATTCAAGGCTTCAAGACTTTGCGTCAAAAGTTGCAAATGGACCTTGAGGGATTATTCGGTCTGTCTGGATTGTGCTCGCGACGCCGCGAATATATTCCCATTTGCATGAATTAAAAAGAGGATGCGCGACGCGACATCGAGCTCTAGACGCCTGGAAAATCCGTGCCGGTCGGCTGCTTTTGGGGTTCCGGAGGGAAATTTAGGTGCAGCCCATGTGACAGAGCGAAGATGCTGAGGTCACCGATTCCATGGACAAACAGAAAAACTAACGAGACTCGTTATTTATGCCGCGCCCTTGTCCTTGTGTCGCTGATATTTCAGTTTAATTTAAGGAGATTGTGGGCTTATTTGGGTCAGGACCCCAAGGGGTGAGAGGTGGTGACAGAAGTCTGCAAGGCTTTCATTTTGGGCTGCGTTGAAATAGCATCCGTTCCAAACATCTGGTGTCACTCTCGACTCCAATGCAGAACGTTGGTGCTCAGGCTGGATAAAGACGCAGCGAAACAGGGGTTTTAGTTCCCCCGGAGGGTTTGTGATGGCCGGGGCAGAATTTAGCCGCAGCGGCGTCGTACGGGACACATTTAGCTTGGTTTGCTGAGGGATTTGCTCCGTCCTCCTGCTGGCTGTGCGACTCTGAAAAGAAGCATCTGGGCAGAACAAATATTTTTAGGATCCCGATGCTCCAGTTATGCACTTCCCCTGGGATAATCGCATTTGGTGAGAAACCACCAGGAAACTTGATGAGGTCAGACGCGCCGGTCGCTGAGGCGGCGCCGCAGCGGCACGACCAGAGTCTTCCTCCCTGACAAAGGCCATCCCTCGCAACGCAAAGCTGCTTCTTCAAACAGCTCCGGGGAAAAGCCCCCCAAAAAAAGCAGACGTGCAAGCGAGCCAGAACCTGCGGCGCTGATTCTGCCTCCTACATATTTAATGTTCATCGAATGAAAGGGATAGTCTCGGAGCTGTGCTGTCAAACGCTTTGTGTTCACATGTGCTGACAGTCCAGAGCCTCGCGGACCTTAAGCAAGGAGGCAGAACCTTATAGAAACCACAGCCAGTAACTGGACCCGGTGGGGAATGGGTTTATTTCAGCTGCACGGGAAGAGGGATCAGCCCGACTTCTCCAGCCGTTCTGTGGCGGCTGACACGATCATACTGGGACCACAGGTCGGAGAGACGATCCGTCTTTGTCCGACTTTCGACGCCACGGCGACCCGACAGAAAAATGCTGAGCGATTACTCAAAAAAAAAGAAAAGAATTGTGAACAAAAAGAGCATGCGTCGCCCAAACGCGCGGCTTCTGTGGAAGGTCAAAGGCAGAGCGTGCGCGGCCGTCTCCAGTCCCAATTATCTTTATTGGTCCACTCTCAAGGCTCCTCCTGCCAGCCTGGAACCGCGTCTGTGCAGTCTGAAGCGGTCCTGAGCTGGAGGACAATCAGCCTAAACAGTCCTGCGGGAACCAACTCTAATTAAGCGGCCGGAGCGGCGCTCCTGAGCAGAGCTGGAAATCTGCCCGCCTGCCTTCAAGAGGATTTGACTCTCTCCCCACCGATGGGGTCTCCTCTTTGTTCCGCTGATTGTTATCTGCGTTTCTCAGAGCCGCAGCAGGCGTCCTAAGGTTGATAACCGTCCCTTTTTACCAGTCGACTAATTATTCTCACACGACTTGAAACGGGGCGAAGGCGAGGAAGGATTTAACTGTCGGCGCGGCGCGTTAAAGGAGGCCGGAATTAGCAACATCACGTTGGGATTATTGTTGGCCGACTCACTCCAGCGGAGTCTTTCCTGCTTTTGTCGCTCGCACCCAAAAACAAAAACCACCAAAACTTGATAAGAAAATTCACAAATTTAAAGAAATCTTTTTTAAAGCTGTTGTGATGAAATGGCGGGAACGAGCATTTTCTCTTTAGCTGTCGGTGGGCGTCAGCCGCTCATTGAACCCATAAAGTCCTTTTAGCGAATGGCAGTTTAACCAAAAACAAAAGAACACGCGTGTTTGAAGCGCTTCTGTCCTCACCATCCTGTGCAACTGCCAACTCTCGCACATTTGATGTTGTTTTTCATTTCGCGTCGCTTTTAAGTCCGACTTCTCCTGGGTCTGTTTTTGATGTGTGGGCTAAAAAAGAAGAGCGCGCCTGATTTTACAGCCAGCGTTTTTCACTTCTCAGCAGAACGGCACCTCTCTTCATAGCTGCGATAAAGAAGACGCTATACAGGTGTGACACGGAGAGCTGCGGGTCCCGTCGCTGGTATTTATGAGCAGGGCAGAGCTACGGTTTTTGATTTCACACTTCAAACAGACGTCATTTAGAGTCCAGGTCTGCTCATCCGCGCGAGGAAGATGAACTCAGCTGTCAATAATGAAGGCTTCACATTTAAGACGAGCCCATAGGAGATGTTGGAGTCACCAGCATGGTGGCCTGCGGCGCCCATGACATCCGGCTCTGGGAGGAACCGATCTGGGCGCTGCCACTGTCAGCCAGGACCTCAGTAACCTCCAGTCTCCTGCGCTGTGATCCCATCCCGGGGCATCCTGCACGGGCTGGAATTCCAGCGCACCTCTGGGTGTTCGGCTCCTCTCAGCTTTCCCGGACAGGGAGTCTCGCGCTACATGGCTCGATCCCCACAAGCTCTCTCTGCCCCCCCCCCCCCCTCCCCCATCCCCCCCCTCTCTCATTCTGCAGCAGGTCGGAGGTGACTGGTCCTCTGGCAGGGATTCTGAATCCACTGCACTTCCATGATTGATGGAAGAGCCTTTAGACGTTTGTCAATCTGTCTAACTGCAGGAAGGGACGAGGAAACGGGCACGTTAAAAGACAGTGAGTGACCCGGTGGGGGAGGGGGTGGTTGGGGTTATCGTGACAGAAGCCCTGCTACGTCCAATAATAAGACCAAAGTGACGTTTGTGTGTAAAAGGAATACGAGTGTGATTTTGATAATTGTGTTTATTACGTGATCTTTGCTCCCGACTTTGGGAGAGATCTTCCCTCAGGCTTGGAGGGGAGGCTATTTATAGTAGGCTCATTGTTGTTGCTGTTATGGGACAGCGTGTCCTACTTACACTGGAAGCTGAAATTACATTAAAGGAAGTGTTGATGTCACCGCTCACATAAGGAATTTATCCCCAGAGACGCAGAGTCATCGCAAGCACCCACAGAGACGGTCATCTGACAGGGCTCCGTTCACAAGAAGCTATAACGAGATTAGGACGGGACCGCGACACCGGCTGACCGCCGCTATCTGAGCGGATAACCGGAATCTAATTTGGAGGCAATTTGGAAACAATTGAGCCGATTCAAAAGGGGACAGAGAAAAGGAAAAACTTGGGTTTAAATGTGAGCTGGCAGTGAAATGTTCATCCATCCCAGAGGAAATCTGGACAGTGAAGGTCAGAGGAAAGATGGAAAGAGGGAATATAGCTGAGGATCATTTGCACGAGCTTCAGCACAAAGAGCAGGACGGGAGGCTTAGATGTGGCTCCGTTTGCAAAGTTTTGTTCCATTTCTCTTTCTCCCCTTTGTTCTGTTTTTAAGCCACTTTTCCATAAGAGCAATTAAAGTTGATTAATATTCATAAATATAACAGACTGTTTCAGCCACAAAGTCAAATGTCACATTAACATAGCAGTTTTTGTTAATGCACCTTTGGTTCCGTCTTCACACATCAAAGCAAAAACAGCTCTTTTGAGCAGCTGTTCAACGTCCCCTCACCAGCAGTTGCATCTCATCTAACTCTTTAAGTAATATAAAATCTATAGAATTGGATTATAATTCAAACTGACCTTCAAATTAGAGCTTTTATTCACATTTCTGATCCTAAACAAAGTTACTACAGCAGTGAGTTCTGAGTTCTGAGGAGATCAAAGAGAACTTTTGTAAGTTGCTGGATGCTAATGGTTCCAGCGCCCTCGGGCCTCACACCTTCAAGCTGTCAGGACTCCGCATGTCTCGGACAGACGTCCTGTCAGCTGTGAAGCGGACTGCTTACTTCCATCCTCGGTGTGGTGATACGTTTAAAACAATCCCACAGGAACAGGCTTCAGATGAACCACATCATCAGAGCACACCTGACGTCCCTGCTGGACACGAGCAGCTATTCTGCTACACAAACGCCCAATTAGATCAAGAATCCATGCACGAATGAACCCAAACTGCCGTAATCCACAGTCCACCCCCACCCAGACAAACGTGGACGTCATTTGGCGCGTTCCTAACGAACATAAACGACATTCCAATTGACAATAAGCTGAGCCTGAATTTGTCATTAGAGGGACTCCCTGCTGTGCAGATGGCTGTCATCAGCAAACAGAGTCTGACACAAGACTCAGAGGGGAGAAGTGTACCTGATCACCTAGGAAACAAGGATGAAGTGGTTTTGTATTATGTGAACTCACTCACACACTCACACACACACACACACACACACACAGATACAATAACAACACAATGAGCCTTCATTGAAAGTCTCACATCCTTAAACGTCTCTAAATGAGATCTGAGGCCACGGTGACGTTCTCCACAAGTTACAATGTCAAAGAACTCAAAACCTGTTCCTGTATTTGCTACATATTAAACACCAAATTATTCATTCTTGTGAGGACATTTTGGATGGTCCTCACAACTTCAAAGGAGGGCTTCGTACCTGCTCCAGTATGGAGTTGATCCTGTCCACTTCGCAGTCGATGAGGAAGCGTTTCTCCTGCCGGCGATCCATCTCCTCGATGATGCGTCTGTACTCTATAGGGTCCACGATGTTCCCCACCGAGCGAGCTGTCACTTGCCAGTTATTGGCTACGGCTGACGCCATGATGTCCTGGAGGATGGAAAAACCTGGACGAGCGGAAGGAGGAAAGCTACATCAGACACATCGTGCAAAACTGTCCTGAGTACAGAGACGTGTGGCAACAAAACAGATGAATATTGCACTGAAATCAGAAATCGCCTCAGTGATCTCTCTGCTGCCCCTGTGAGGACTTTCACGTCAGATTCAGTTCAAGAAGAATCAACGACACGTTGGTGTGGAGCTGCCACAAACGTAGAGAAAGAAGCCGTTCGGGCCGCGACTGGGGAAAACTCACGACCTGGTTCGCTCGTGTGTCCCGGGATGAATCAGAGGCTGCTGAGAAGAAGCAGCTGAGCCAACGCTGAGCAACAGCATGAATCGTTCCACTAAACACATCTTTTAGGAGCAGATGGGCTTCACACTGTCGTCTGGTCTCATTAGGTCCTGATCAGAAGCCCCCGATCAGCCATGGTGACACCAAACTGCCTTCATGTCCTCAACGGTTGATTGAAGGTAAGTTACATCATCCATCCATCCATCCATCCATCCATCCATCCATCCATCCATCCATCCATCCATCCATCCATCCATCCATCCATCCATCCATCCATCCATCCATCCATCCATCCATCCATCCATCCATCCATCCATCCATCCATCCATCCATCCATCCATCCATAAACCCAGGAGCAGCTATAAAAACACTGTGATCATGTTCAGAAAATGCGCAGGGGTCCATTTTCCAAGGGGCGGTGCCGGTGCTGCACAGCAGCTCTGTGACTGCAGCCCCGGCTCACATCGACTGAACCCAAAAAAGGAGATAACATGTGAATGAAGGCAGAGCAGCATCCAGCGCCTTGTGTAAGTGCTGCGCGCGTAAGGGAAAACGGTGCCATTACAGCTGCTGAATAAGCTCAAGTAAAACATGTGCACGTACGCCGTCTGGCCGCCGGCTGCGCTCCGCCTGGATCAATGCTGGTTCCTGCTCTGTTCCGCGGTCAAGTGAGGCAACACGTCTGAAAGTGAGCCTCACTTTCAATCCCTGCTCAGAACCTACGCATGCATCTGAGGTCCAATATGTACTCCAATGATTGAGCAGTAAGGGTAAACAAATACCACAGCTCCTTAGGTGTTTCCTGAATGACCTCCTGACCTCCGATAATAAACACGCCTCTCTTAAGATGAATCAGTTCATTTCCTGCCTGTAACACGTTGTGATTTTCACGTTCCTGATATGAAAAGCCTAAAACCCAACTTATTACTGGGCTCTCAGAGCAAGACCAACTGTGTTTAAAAGGTTTGAAGACACGCCTGATGTCCCCAACACGAATAACGTTGCTCCGCCAACCTGGCGTCATTACTACGCGCCGTCTGGACGAGCCTGACGTTTAGTCTGAGATGACAGTCGTGTTTCCAGCTGCCGCTCTGCCCTCCGTAGTGAAACCGACTCTCTCCGCCTCATTCAAGCGTCCGTCAGTAGTAGCTGTCAGCGGCATCATTGTTAGCGCTGACAGTCCGCGTTCGGCGACTCGTCCCCGTCAAATCCAAATCTGAGAGCTGCCCGTCACTTCTGTCCTTGTTTTACACTCGGCGTGAATGAAACAATATTCCAAATTTAGCTGCGTGTAGCAGCCTTTTCCGATGGCGAATGAACGCGTCCTGTCGTCAAAAAACAGTGGTGACAGGTGACCGCTGGTAACGGACGCGAGAGCTGACGTCTTTCCGATAGAGCTCGTAAGTATTCCGAGCACAGAGAGCGGGCTGACACGTCCGCCCTCCATTCCCCTGCCGGTGACCTTCACAGTGAAGCCCTCGGCAGACAGCGCTCAGATCAGGCGTGGCCTTTAAAGACAAGTGGCTCTCGCTGGGCACCCCCGCGTTTGCCCACTCAGGAGTCCGACGACGTGGACGTGATGTGTGTCCACATGTCCGCTACCCGGGGGGGGGATAAGGAATTCAGAGGATGTAGGCGCGGGGGGGGTCATCTGTCCCATCTGCACCCATTGCAGACAGGAGATAAGATGGGGCGGCGGCGACCTGACACGATCGTCCTGACTTTATCTGCTCAAGCAGCCGGGAACATTTCATATTAGCCGCAAGAACTCGGAAGGACGGACTCCAGGCGGGTGTGCGGGTGCGGTGGAGGGGGCGAAATGAAGCTCTCCTCCCAGCTTTCTCTCGTAAACCATCTCAGCACCGTAAGCCGGGATGGAACACGACATCCTGAGACATGCTACCAAAAGGGATTTGGGGGATTTACACACGATTCCCTTGAGAGTTTTATTTTGGTTTCTTTTCTGCCCCCCACCCCCCCCCCACCCCACCCACTAAGCAGGAATTAAGCATTTGTCCGAGTGTGTCAACGGTGAGCTGCTCGGCGTCGCTTTATTGCAGATAAACTGATGCCTAAAAGACCCCAGAACCAGGGGAATTATGGGAATGTGACATTTAGGTGCGACTTCAATAACTGCAAAGTAAATGTGAAATCTGAATGTTAAAGGACATCCGGGGGCTCTCGGTGAATACTAACGCCCCGGCGATTTATGCACAAACCACAATGACTTTTGGTCGCACACTTTTAGTTGACTTTGTAAACAGATGGCAGGTTTCACAGCGGCCAGCAGGCAGGGCCGCCATCAAGGGCAATTCATGAAGTCAATTATTCAGCAGCTCCTATAACTAATCCTTTAATTTTTCACACAAAAGACACAAAATTCATCCTCTGTGAGGCGGAGCTGGAACTGAGAGGAACCTCTGCGGGTCCAGGAGCAACCAAGAACGTAGACGCACGCTGCGTTTGGATTATGCTGGAATCACGGTATTTAGATGTACCCATCTCTTCTTATCTTAATAATCTCAGAGGTCACAGAGGGGTCACGCTTCACCTCGCTGCTTCGCTCTCCTGATCATCGACGAACAAACGCCATCTCACAAGCAGCAAATGAGCACGTCGCTGAGCAGGTAAAGAGGCAGCAGCCTCCCCGAGGAGTTGGCAACGCAAAAAAACAACTAAGAAATGGGATGATGGATGTGTGTACAGTGAGTGGTTATAAATAAACCAAATACACGCCGCTCAATAGCTGCTAGGTTATTGTTTTGGGGGAAAAAAATCCAAAATCTGACCACATCAGCTGAAGCAAGTAAGAAATCCTCAAGAAAGGGCTATTTACAAGCAATAAATCTAAAGAAACCCTCAAGGCAGATCACAACACACACACACAAACACACACACACACACCGAGGACAAGAACAAAAGGGAAGAGAAACCTTTGAATTATTTCAGCGCCAGACGCCGCTGCGGTTCGCTCTGCGGGAGCTCTGAACGAGACAGCTTTGCCCTTTCATCAAGTCACAAACAGACTCCATTTAGTTTGGAACAGAGGACAAGGTTCCTCCTGAAGTCACAAGTGCTGCAAACGGACCAGACCCGCAGCACGCCAAGCAGCGTCACGCCGCTTTAATATCAGGCAAACGACTCGTGGAGGAGCAGGTTGACCTTCCAGACGGAAACACGGAGGTTTGTTCAACTTAGAACTAATGGGAGCGTCTGAGGACGGTGACATTGTTGAGCAGAGTGACTGTGGTTATTTTCTCCAGCGTGTGAGCTGAGGAGCCCACACAGCCCGGCCCAGGAGACCAGCCTGTCCTCCACTTAGAACTGCCCGTCCAGAAGCTCTGCTGCCTTCTGCTGCTGGATTCGCCCTTCAGCAGCAAAGCCGTCGTCAATGCTGCCCGACAACATTTGACTTTATCTGCCTCCTTTAGCTTATATAATAAACCCTGGAGGAGTAGAGTGAATGTCTTATCCTATATATTTACGAAGAGATTCATCCTCCTCTGTTTCCGACAGAGCCGGAGGAAAGTCCGAGGCTTTTCTGGCACCCGCTCGGCTTTCTCCTCTTCTGTGTTGTGGTTGACACGAGGGCCGCGCGTGGTCTCCTTCTCGGCTGTGACTCAGTCCTCTCTCCTCCTCCTCCCCACCTCGCTTGATTGTCTCTGAGGGATCCGAACTGCGTGGTCGGGGGGGGGGGACACGCTTAGCTGGAGCGACAGGAAGGGGAACCAGGTCGACGGGGCTACTTCTGAGAAGTTCACGGTCGTCTTTTTCTGGACTCGCGCCACCAGATGAAAGCAGGCGGACAATTAGCCTAGCAACGCCCACCGCTGCTGCTAACAGCGGACTGTTCCAAATGAGCGGAACCGCAGAGATCACCGCGCCCCCACACCTCCCACTCATGCCAAACTCGTCATCAGAGCTATGCAAACAGATTATTACTGATTTAGTGTTAGCATGAATGGCGCAGCCAGACAGCGGAGCAGCGTCCTGTGAACGTCTTATTCAAAAGCAAATGAGCTTTTCATTAAAACGGGGCTGTTTCATTCTAAGCCACTTTTGATGATGATGAGTTTGAAACGCCATTAAAACAGAGGCCACATTGTGGCCCCCGCAAGGAATTTCAGGTCCCCACAACTTCGGTGTCTTGAGAGAATATAAATGCAGTTTTCTCTGGGTCAGAGAGGGAAGTGCACATCCCTTCAACCTCCTTCATAATTCAACCGGACCGGTACTGTAATCGCCTCGTGTTGTCCTGGCAGCGCGTGTCCCGAAATAGATGAGAGACATTTGAGCAACGCGCAGACCTGAAACACAAACCGAGCCGGAGCATCTGAAGCAGAGGGGTGCTCGGTTAGTCATCGGCTTTGTTATTGGGCCGTGCAAAATGGTGAGATTAGTGAGGACTGGATACGACAAGAAGGGGGGGGGGGGGGGGGGTCAAAAAATCAAAACATTTAGGAGAATCTGGACCTGCATGTTATTTTGCTGTTTGATGATGAAAGAGAGGTTCAAAGGCCTCGTGAGCTTCTTCTTCTTCTTACATTTGAATATTTGAATATTTCCTCAAATGTTAAACCAGCCAAATCAATCAAATAATAAATATCAGCCGACAGGAAGCAGAGTGGAGGGAAGAAGCATCACCTGTAGGAAGAAATCTCCAGACAGTCCGAGCAGGAATCCAACACAGCCTTAGAAAGACCATCAATCCTGATGCAAATCCATAAACATGACGACTGGTGGGGTTTATATGGGCGCATTGATTCGGTGATCAGGATGAAGATGTTGTAAATATGATTGATCATCCTTATGAAATCTTGCTTAATTGTTGCCCAAGACGGAGCCAGGACAGCCACTTTTATTGCCACGCTTGTTGAAAGAGCCAATCATGAATGATGACGCCGATAATTGGCGAAGCGTTTAATGAAATGGGAAATACAATCAGGGTTTCCAATAGTGCCCGACGTTTTATCAGCCCTTATGTTCAGCGTCTAGCATCTCTGCAGCGAGGCCTCCTTTATGTTTCATCCATATGTATGCTGAGGGATTATATTCCGTTTATAGTCATTTAGATCAAGATGTTCAGCAAGCCCGTCTCAGGAGTTGTTGTTTACATAAGGCTCACACCGTCAGGACGGTCCCTTATTGATGTTCCCATCCGGGTGTAAATAAAGCTGTTTGACGGGCTTCTCCGAAGCTGCTGCGATTTACTGAGACGCTAAAGACGAAAGCACGGAAGTCTCTGTCATGGCGTTCCGCGGTGGGAGCATCTGCCCCCTGTCCAGCGTTCCCGCTCAGTGATTAAAGTTCACAATTACGCTGCAATAACAGTCTCAAACAGCAGCCAGGGATCCAGGATATATCGCCATGGAAACCAAGACAACTCATATGAAGCTCAGAGGCAGGTAATATACGTGATAGGAGATCAGGGTGGGGTGGGGGGGGCTGGGCACCAATGAGTTTGTTCCCGTCACATCTTCTGATTGTTCCGATGCCTCCTCGCCATCCCACCCTTGAATATTTCTCTAATGATGCTCTTTGTTCCTCTTTTCCTTGATACATCTGCTGGCAATAAACTGCCACATTTGTGCTGCGTTCAGGTGTGGAGCTGGTGACCAGCTTGGCTCCTCAGGCCTGGGCTGGTTCCCCCCAGCAGGGGGTGGACGTGCAGCTCCCCCTGCTCGCTCACTCCTGGTGACCTCAGAGTTCCCGGCAGCTCTCATCCCTTCTCAGGATGACAACATTCCTCAATAATTCAACATTCCTCAATCTTTCAAGCCGACAAATCCCTGCTGCTGGGGTCGCACACCTGCCCAGATGTTCTTTTGCCACTCTAGTCTCGTCCTCGCCCCAGATCGGCGCGGCACAGTTTGTTCACAGGCGCCGCGCTAGCTACACAGAGGACAGACGCTATAATCGGGTCGAGTGTTGCAGCTCTGCCTTCTAAGCAGAAAACAAACTGTTGGGACTTCTGAGAGTTCTGGATTTAGCTGCTGTAGCGGGTTTGGGGCCTCTGCTTGATATTCCGATGTAACCGTGTCTTAAGAAGTCGCTGATCAGTTAGCACGGATCACAAACGGGCTGTGGAAATCTCCAGCGTCGGCACGAATAAAGCGCCATCATCTCCCAGATGTGGGCCGCACACGGACGCAGAGGTGTTGATGCTTTTCCCTCTTTGTTGTTTCCATCTGTGCGATCGGCGCTGCCAGATAAACAGGCGCGAACACGTGACGCCGCCTCTCTCGGCTTGTGTGAACCTCCTGACTGAGCAAGTCCCGCTCCCTGTTCTTTAACCGGGGCTGTGGCTTTGCCCTTCGCCCTGGCTCCAACTTGGTGTTTGTGAGGATTGCTCGAACATCGACTTCACTTCTGAGCAATTGCTCGCCTCTTTCTGCTCCGCTTACGCTCTCTTGTGCACTGTCTCTCTTCACTAAGTGGCATCCTACAACCGCACCAGAGAGGAAAACAGCTCTCGTAAGAGGAGCTTAATAAATCTCAACCTCTGTCTGTGTATTATAGCCTGGGGGGAACAACAGCGCGGTCAGAGCTTATTGATATGTGGCACACTGAGGTGTTCATGGAGCAACACAGCTGCTTTGTGCGCTTCGCTCCATCCTTCTCCCTCTTCATTAATGAGACTGTTTGCCTGACTGCTGAGAGCAGCTTTTTAGCAGCGTGCAATTAATCAGACTTTTCCAAGCAGAGATGAAACCAAACAGACACTCAGCAGCAGGGCGGCTGAATGCTAATTCTCCAGCGGGCCGACCGTCCTCCTCATTTGTCAGGGGAAGAAAGAAGCTGGATTCCAGGTTGTTGGGTTGCTGTCTTTCATTTGAACGGCGACAAAAAGATCAGCAGCGTCCTCCTGTCATCAGGATCATAAGCACAGTTTGAATTTAGGGACACCAAATGTGTGGCTGCAGCGTCAACGCTCATTAAAGACCACATCATTGTTGTCCCTGCTAAAAGACTCTTTGGATGTTGTCAACAGCAGCTCCAACTACCCGTTGTTAACATTTCTTCAACCTACAGCCGAAAACCTCGGCTGTAAATTCCCTAAACAAGAGCGTCTAAAACATCTCAGCGCTAAAATGTGTGGGCTGCTGTCAGCGAAACCATCGTACAAACTAACATTGTAGCGTCTGCGTCGAGTACTGCAGGGAAAGCTAGTGGAATTAGCATGCTAACCAGCGGGCTGTGGTGAAGGAGGCACTGAGGAGTCGGCCCGGCCCGGCCTTTTGTGTGCAACACGTGAGTGCAAAGAAGAGCTGATCTGAAGGGTTTTTAATCATGCAGGAGCTACACAAACTGCACAACGGCACTATGACAATAAAATATTCAAAATACTTTTGAGGTGATATGAGATTAGTTTTATCAGTTGTCCTGCTAAATAAGCATTAAGGGGAATAACAGCCATATAGCAATGAAAGACTCCTCTTGCTTTGACTGAACCACAGCATGATGATGAAGATGATGAAGAATATGAAATATCTTATCTTATGTAAAATCAATCCTGCAGAGGCCACCTTGCACAGTGTCAGTGGGGTGAGGTGAATTATGGGACACCCTCAATAATCAGACCCTGCAATTCATTACAAGTTGCAACTTTAAATTGGCACCGTGCGGCAACTTTGTTAACCTTGATGGTTTAATGTGCTTTTCCAGCAGTGATGGCCCCTATCTGGACATTTCTCTCACAGTATCAGCCTCTAACTTTGGCTGTAAAATAGCCAACGACGCAACACAATGGCTCTTTCTAATCATTTAAATGACCCCACAATCTTTGATTGTTATTTTTGCTCTATAACTGACATCTTCCTCATTAAATACGTACCGGGTGAGGGTAACTCAAAAGGTAAATGTGATGATTTTTTTATACGTTCTGGCCAGCTGTTAATGTCCAGATGGTGCTCGGTTCAAGAGGTCTTTGCTGCTAGCCATTAGCCACTTTAATGAGGACATTTCATGTACATCAGGGATGAATAGGTGCTGCTGCCCTGCAGCTGATAAATGTGTCCTTAATGAGCCACATGTGAGAAGCTACATTTCTTTGAATTCCTTATTTTCTTTTATTCACAGCTTATATGAGTCAAAAAGCAAAACAAAAACAGCCGTCTAATAGTCGAGCTGCAGGAAACGCTGCCGGCATCAACTTGTGTTGAACATGGTGCAGAACCAAACCGATAATACTCGTTAGGACCGTGTCACAACCGCTCTGCTATCGGAGCAAAGCACTTGCAACGTTTACCTGGAGCTGCCCTCAGCGTCCACACCACGCACTCACTCCTAAAAGTGCACATCGTGCAAGTGCGAGCGCATCTTCTGGGCTTTTAATTTCCACTGAAGCCAAAATCCATCGTAAAGATCCAGCTTTTATGGCTGTGGTGCCTCTGGGCTATGATTTAAAAACTCTTCTCTGGCTTTCTGATGAAAGAGAAGACACAGTTCACCTTTCTGTGATGCACCGCAGCCGATTTGATGTTTCATTACAACAATTTTTTCCAATTTCAGGCTGACTGAGAGAGGCCTTTGTTCTTGTTAAAAATAAAAAGGAGAGGGGGCTCCACTCAGCTGTGGCAATTGTCTCGATAAGAGACAGCCATTATTCGGTGCGTGTCTTTTAAAGTGCCCCCTCGGCTTAGTTCCGTTGTATTTTCCCACAAGCAGAGGCCTTCTCGAGTCCCTCAGTAGACACGAATAGAGCTCTTGTGTTATAATGAAGATTGACCTGACATTCAGATGCATGTTGGCTTTACTGCAACAGTCCCAGCAGCCAAAACAGGCTGAATAAATATCCTTTCAACCTCAGTGTCAGGAAGGGGGGGGGGGCTGGCCCGCCGATCTCAACTCAGCAGGTCAAAGAGTTCAGAAAAATAAGAAGATGCTCTGAAGGCCTCAACAGGAGGAACAGCCAGGCTGAAACGGCTTTGTTCTCCGACTGAAGCGTGACACGGAAACACATACCAAGACGATCAACCGGGGGAGGCTGCTGGTGCCGTGTCACCATCGGGGGAGAGCAGAGACTCAAACTGCCGAAAAAGTTCTGGACCCGGCCCAAAATGGCTCTAGGAGAAGCTGTTTGAGAGCGAGCAGCCGCTTCTACACCCACCTGAACTGAACATGTAAAGTGAGGCGGGGGATGGGATAAAAACGAGCCCACTTGTCCCAGAAACGGTCCGTGTCAGTTTAAAAATACTTGAAATGAACCGTTCTGAACAGTTTGGTATGTTTGAGGGCCGAGGCTGCGCCCAGAATCCCTCTAAATCTGAGGGGGGGGGGGGGGTTGATAACGGAAGCACATTTTCTGGCTGTACTGGCGGAACGCTGCACAGCTTCTCCAGATAGTGACCCTCGGAGGACCACAAAGACCCAAATCTGTAAATAGTTGGCCTACATGAGAGGAGGCCGGCACGCACACGCAGAAGTTACAGGATGTTGCGCCTCTGACTCGATCTAATCCAATTAGGGCTAAATCATCATCAGGGTGGCGAGGATTAGAGGCTCAGACGGCTGCAGACGCACCGTGGCGGCGGCTCGGCGGCACCTGCGAGAAGCTCCTTCCTTAGAATCAAGGAGATATTGACTGCCTCCGAGTGCCGCGCTCAGCTACGTAGCCGAGTCATTTAGGATCATTAGTGGCCCAGATTAAAAAGGATCACACTACTTAGCACGGCGTTGGGAATAAGGGATCGCCAACAGTGTATAATAACACGTTTGCATGGGTGAGCTGGCAATAACGTCTGTTATCTGCAGCAATCACAGCTTCTGCACTGTGTGTGTGTGTGTCTGTGTGTGTGTGTGTGTGTCTGTGATTTCCCAGAGTGCCTCTCTTACCTCTATCGGTGTCATAAAGGTAAACAAACTTCTCCCACTTGTAATAGGCCAACAGGCTGCGAATGGCTCCCCGCAAACTGGGCCTCATCTGGATGACAAACTGCACGTCGGCGTCGATGGGGAAGCTGGGGGTGATGAAGGAGGTGTGCAGCGCGCCGCAGAAGGAGGTCAGCGTGTTCATGGACCTCCTGTCGTAGAAGCCGAAGATGGCGTAGACCCCTCGTGAGAACTGGGAGCAAACTGTTGACAGGGACAGACGGGCGAGTCAGATCGGGCACAGAGCTGGTGGAGAACCGCGATGGCGAGACACGCCGGGTGCGCCCCCCTCCCCGCCCTTCATCTCTCCTTGGTCTGCATGCAACCTCTGGGGTAATCAACTATAAATAATGGGGGCTTCACCACAACGGCCACGGTTCCAAACGGACAACATAAGCTGGCTGCTGTCAGCCGCCACACAAATGATGAATCAGGACAGTTGGAATCTGCTTCCATCTGCGGGCTCGTAAACACTCGGAGCGCTAAACTGTGTGTCCGACAAGGTTCTAGTTCAGGTTTGCTCGTCCACGGCGCCGACGGGGGCTGGATCAGGACACCAGCCAGGGCATTAATGCCTGAAATAACCAGAGCAAGGTGAACTGACAAGATGTCTGCTTTCACCTTTCTCACTGTTGTGCTAGCATAAAGTGCTTTTTGTTCCCTTTGTGCAGGTTTCCATTAAGACTCTGTTCTGACTAGTTTCAGCCAGTCTCTGCAGTTTTATTTCTACTATGTAGCAAAGATAGTTAAAATAATAATAAAACTAGAACCAGAAATAAGAGCCACAAATGTAATAAAGAAGATAAATCGTCCTGAAAAAGAGCAATAAAAAGAGAGACGGAAGGTCTGGTCTTCCGTTCACAAACTGGGTTTCACGGGAGGCGCGGAGGGAACCAAGAGGAAAAGATTCCAGGTTTTGGACCTTCCAGGGTCAACAGGGGGAATCTTTTCCTCGTCTCAGCGCTCACAGAATCACCTGTGGGCTGGAAGCCCAGGTGAAAGCGCTGGCTACCTGTAGGATGGAAAACCCGGCTTGAATCCAACCCCGGAGGACCGGAGTTGCCCTGATCCACGATCCCGTCAACATGTACGCAACCTCTGCACCAAGGAGGAAATGTGGGAAGAGCTGACAAACAAGACCTCATCTAGAGCCCAACTTCCAGATTGTCTCGCCTGGTTAACGGTTCTGTTGCTACCGAATGAAATCACCATGAGATCCAGGTTTGGGATCTCTGGGCTTCTGTTGATCCCTTTGATCCGACAGATCTGCATCGTTTAAACTCTCCTTCTCTTTGCTGCGTCAAAAAAAAAAGCGTGGTCGTGCTTTTAAGTGGTGATTTTGGTGGCTAATAAAGGGATGTTTTCCACATTGGTCTGCTACGGTGGAGGAAAGGAGAAGACGCCGGGATTCATCGCCGCCGGATCTCGAAGACTGCGCACGTTTCCTGGCAGTCCGCGCGGAGGGTTTTAAAATAACCTGGCAGGGACCGAAATAGAGCGACTGGGCCCAGTGAAAGCTGCAGGAGAATGCAAAGCACAAACCATTAAAACCATCTCTGTGTTATGACATTTCAATTCCTCGCATTTTTATGTGCGTTGTTACGCAATTCTCCCCGGTTGACCGACTGCGGGGACGGCGGCGGGGGGGGGGAAGGGGGGGGGCGCACAGGAACAAGGCCTGAGTAGGTGTTTCTCCTCAGGCTGCGGCTCTGCACGCTGGCTACAATCCCTCCGTCGCTACAGGCTGCAGCTTTGTTTAAGCGCACGTTTTTCTCCGCCTGGGACACCCCGGGCACGTCGATATTCCACACAACAAACAACTGGATTAGCCTCAATCTGAGGAGTACAACTGGGATTATCCCACGTGCTAAAACAGCACGACGGAGGGAAATCTACGGCAGCGACACAGACACGGGGCCCGTGGCGACTGGAGTCTTCTCCTGGAGCTTCATATTCCACTGCAGCACAGTGGAGGCTCTGCTTACACTACACCTACACACGCTTTGCATATACGGCGGCGCTGCGGGAAAAAAAACATCATCTGAGGACCAATATTGCAAGAAGCGGAGGAATATATCAACTCCTTTGGAAAAAAATAGAAGAAGGTCGGGGCTGGAACGCTGCAGAAGGATCCAGCCTGGCAATAAAAATCCATCAGAGAGATGCAGGAAAGTGGAAAAATCTGATGAGCCTGCACACAATTTAATGGGATTAAAACGTCCAACTTTGTCTGTTCGGGTTTGCAGGATCAATCACACGCAAACGATCAGCAAACTTCTTACAGGTTGTTCCTTTAGCACAATGTCCACGTTCCACTAAGACCAGTTTAATCCCCTTTCCTCTCGGTACATTTCTCTCCTCGGCTAAATGATCTTTTTGATGATTGTTGCTCCTGGACGAACCCACATCCAGACGGTGGTATTTGTGTATCGAGGCAGAGCTTCTCTGCAGCAGCCCCGCTGAAGGACACCGTGCATGAGCGCAGCAAACTGCTGCAGCATCACTGTAGCTTGTCAGTAGTGATCACCGTCGTGCCGTTACAGCCGTGACAAGTAAGCACATCCTGATGCACGGGATGAAAGACTAACCGCGCGTCTCCGGTGGCTTGCCCCTGAACCTGTTCAGCACTATTCCGCCATTTTGCAGCATCGCCACGGTTGAGCGACTCGCCGAAAGGAAAACGAGATTCTTTTTGAGCCGCGGGTCGGTTTTAACCCGATGCATTTTGCACTGGTCAGCTATCTTCTAAAAGCCTCTGTAGTCCTGTATTTTACTGTAACTTCACTACTAACGGCGCTTTCTTTTGTCTTGGCCCTGAAAAAAAACACACTAAAACGCTCTTTTTTTAACTTTTCAACCACGTTCACGTCGATCACGGCGCGTCAACGACAGAACTGGCCGACCTGAAACTGAAGACGTTCTAAGAGTAGAAGAGTCGTATGTCGTTCTGCTCCCCTGTCCCAACGGCACGGCAAATCTGAGGCTGAGTACTTGTCAACTGGAGGCAGGTCATCCAGACTGACAGGTCTCTGGCTGCAGCAACGCAGATATTTTTATCAGTTAGTAGTGATGGAAGGAGGCGCTTTTAGCCGTCTCTCCTTCTGATCAAGGGCTCCGGAAGCCTCCTTCAAAGCTCTCAGATGAAACGTGACTCAAACAAAATGGCCCAGCGAATGCTGAGGATCATCACTCTGGACCCGTTTCAATGGGACATCACCGACTCTGGAACCGCCACCCAAACTCACCCACAACCATTTGATGGAATGAAGCCCTGCAACAAAGATAGAGACCTTCCTGCAGAGTGCGTTCCCTCGGGCCGAACAATTTGACAACTGTGTCTGTTGTGCTCATGCATCATTCATAGCATGTCAGTTTAAATGAGTTCTTAGTCATGACGGATTCAAGGCTGCATCGCTAAAAGCTCTGCGTGCAGTAGCCTAGCTTAGCGCAAGACAAAAGGCAAAAGCTGGCCTGTCTCGGCAAAATCTACCTGACAGCAGCTCAAACACCACACTGGTGCATTGTTGTCACTGGTTGCTTGGAGACCTGACAGGGACAAGATGCCAGGAAGTTATTGAACCCGGGTCAGTGATCAGACCGGACGTGATCCTCCGCTAACACTACTATGGTTTCCCGTCTAACAGATAAAGCACAATAATAATTTTCCTCCATTTAAGGAAAAGGTTTTAAATACCAGACTGGAGAATAAATCCCAGTTGAGTCAGACAACTAAGCAAAATAGGATTTTAACGTGTCAAATGCCACAAAGTTGTTATCGATTGTGACGTCTGCGTCACGCGTCGATGCTGGAAGGTGCAGCAGAGCGACAAGTTAGAGTAGGACGACTTTTTTTCCCACATGGCAACGACGTCCCTGCACAACACTGGACCCGGATTATGAGTCACCGTGGTCAGCCATGTTTTTCATCAAGAAGAACTTACACAACAGGCGTTATAAAGCAGTGTGTGCTGCGTGAGGAGGACTGTCCGTTGCCTACACACTGGAGTGCTCTAACATTAGCCTCTGTCTGCACAGCATCACACCGCTTGAGTCATAGCAGAGGGAGGACAGGCAGAGAAACTAAATAAACACTCCAAATACTGAAATACTGATCAAATCGGCCTGGTCAGAGGATTAAATCTGAGCAATATGCTGACATTTGCACTGATAAATAGTCTTAAAAATGCGTATGGGCTATACTGCCACAAAACAGAGTTTTTTGCTGAAGATTCTTCTTCTTCTGGTCTGAGTCTTAATGGATGCTGCCTTCCTAACTGTGATTTATGCAGATTTATCTCGGCCCGGGCCTGGGGCAAGGTGTCACATCAATACATCCCGCAGCTTCACTCCAGACAGCCACAAATTGGCGAGATAATAAGCGCAACGGCGCGGCGGAGTTCTCTTTGTCGGAATCTATTCCGTCAAACTGGGGTGACTGGAAACTGCCTGCTGCTGATGTATGGCCGCTGACGGCCAGGTGCTGTTCATCTCCCCACTTCCCCGGCAACAGCCCGGGCATCAAAGCGAAGATTCACCGTCTCGGGCCGGGGGAAGCTGGAGAGCGGCCGTATATTAACGAGGAGCGACTGAGAGTGAGAGGAATAAAAGCTCGGTGAGAATTGATTTTTTCTGTGTGTTTGTTTTTTCACAGCGGCCAACAAACTGAACCACACACTCACAGTAGTGAACTCTAGCCTTGGACCTATCGATCCACAGTGCCAATAACGCAGCCATCTGCCATGGGGGAGTTGTAATAATCATTATATAGTGACCCAGCTGGAGGTCAACAGTGTCATCCTGCTCTAGTCTAGAACGCTGACAGCAGTTAACAGCGCCTGAAATAACAGTTTATAGAAAACTTGGGCTGCGAAGAATGACTGTCTTATAATATGAATATTAGACAGCTTCATATTCATAGCAAATCAGAGGACAGATGAGTGGTAAACTACCGCAGGAGGTCCAGCTGGCATAACAGCAGCATCCTGATCCGGTTGTTTAATGACGCCACGGAGCTTTGCTGACAGTCTGATAAACCGGAGGTAATATTCTGCTTTTAAAATGTGTCCTCGTGTCCACACTTGCTAAATGACAGAGCGAAAGGCACACCATTATCCAAGCAGGATATAAAGCTATCAGGATGGAGCCATTATCGCCTTAGCTGCATAAACGCTTGCTTGGCAAACCCAATCCAAACAAATAAAATGACAATTTCTGCCTTTATCCGGCACGACCGTGGTCGCAGGCCTGCAAGGCTGCCCATTTCTCTCCAGTGCCGTTTGTATGAGCTCATCTCCTCCTGATTGTCTCTTTTAAAACAGCCGGGCGAGCTGGACTCAACATCCACGTTCCCCAAAGATTTAGATGAAGAACATTTTGGAGGTCCGCTATGGTGTCACGCACGTCCGCCTCCATCATCCATCACAACACAGCATCTCCCTCTGGAGTTACAACAGCGACTTTTATCCTCTGAAGGAACTAGAACGCTAAAACCACAGCAGACTGTTGAATTTCGCAGGAAATTCGCAGGAAATTCAACAAATGCTAAACATTTGCACCGACCACCATGATGTTCTGCCGCTGACCTCCCGGATGTGGAGAGCAGACCTGAGGTAAACGGGCGTGCGCTTTAACCCTGATCCAGACAAGTCAGGCATGTGATCTCTCCCCCGCGTCCTCAGTAACAAGTGCTGAAGTGCCCTTGAGCTAAACGCCGACCCCCTCCGCTGTGTCATCGCCCTGCGATGGGCAGAGTGGCGCCCCGGTTAGCACGCGTCGAATCCACAATGGCAACAACCGCAGCGTCGATGGTGTTTCCGTTCATTAGAGTTCAAGGTTGAGGGGATATTTGACGTTCTGCTCCTCTCACTTCATTAGTTATGCAACCCCCCCCCCCCACCCCCCCACAGCTGAAGAGTGTGAAGAGTGAAGTGCAGTCGCTGAGGAGAAGGCTAACAGATGAAGGATTTGGTGCCCTACATGGCAGACGAGTGACCCGTACACCAATTCTGAAGCCACCTCACACTCCACAGGCCTCAAATCCGCACGGATGCCAGAGCTGCTCTTCATCCATCAGAGGTGGAGTCAGAGGAACGTGCTCGCCACTCCGAGCCGGCGTGAATGGGACTGGGACTACACATAAATTGTGCACATGACGGCGAGGGCGGCGAATGTTTCATTTCCTGTTGTCATCTGCAGATCCACCACTGTGGAATCAACCAATTAGTCTGTTGACAAAATCCGGGCTTCACCAATTACGCGCCATCAGATCCAACAAGCAGCTGGTCAGTTGAGTGAGGGGCAGCTGCCAGGTGTGTGTGCGCGTGTGTGCTGCGTTTTACTTAAACACCAGCTTCTGCCTAAAAAAGGGGGGAAAGCACCATCATGCGTAATGCTTGGATTGGCCTGGCAACAGCACAATTCCAGCATCACTTATTTCCTGTGCGCGCGTCACAGCGCTGTGACACTTTCTGTGTTCCGCGGCTCACCGGCAGTTTGGATTGGGCATTTAGTTCCGGTCCTCGCGCAGGGAACCGACGTTCTGCGGAATACTCACACGCGTGCGTGACGGAGAAACTGTTGGAGGACTCCAGGTTGTCCACGTTGTAGTTGAGGTGGAAGGGTTTCTCCGTCACATTCTGGTTGGTGTTGTACAGCTGGACAGCGAACCTGAACGCGCTGTGCTCCTGCACCGTGGAGCGCATGAACAGCCCGCCTGCACCAAGAAAACCATCCACACTCGTCACTCCAGACGCACGAAGAACAGTGCGCGGATAAAATGCGTGTACAACATTTCGGGCTAGTGTTGCTTCGTGGTTTTTAATTTAAATATGGCTGAATGTTGCGCTGTAGGAGCTGAAACTCTTACGCAAAAAAAAAAAAAAATCAAGTCAACTTCGCGGGGAATTAACGGGTCCAGCCAAAATTAGGACGAAGTGTGTCCTATATAGTCTGAGTGCGCCAAAAAGAGGGGGGAGATCTACTTACCGATGTTGATTTGGTTCGGAAACCCGGCCAACGCGTCCCCCCAAAAACGCAACAGAAGCAGCACCGTCGCGACTGTGCGGTGCCACATTTTCCCCCGAGCTGCGTGATCGAGTCCTGGCGCGGATGTGAGTGAGGACAAGCGGCGTGAACCATGTACACGAAGCTCGCGCACGCGGAGAAATCCACAAGATCGCGGCGGCTCTCGCTCGCTCGCTCCGTGCGCCCACGTTGAACGTGTGCCAGCGCAACCGCAGCGCGCCAGCCCCCAGCCGCTGCTGCCGCTGCTGCCGGGAGAGCCGGAGCCGGTGTTCGAGCTTAAAGATGGTGGAGGAGGAGGAGGTGGAGGAAACGCGGATCTCCTTAGCCTGGAAATAAAGCGGTGAAATGGAGCAGGAGAGAGAGAAAGAGAGCGAGGAGGAGAGGAGAGAGGGGTGGCGTTGATCAAACTTGGGCTGACGTTGAATTCTAATAAGAGCAGCTCCTGCCTCCCCCCTCCGTCACTGCAGAGTTGGTGTGCAGCCTCCGCGCGATCCAAAGCGTGCGCTGCAGCACCCACTTAGCACCAAGCAACTATCCATCCTTCTGCAGGATCTCAGACTGTCCCTGCAGGTGTGCGCGTGCACAAACTGCTCAGGTTCGATTGTGGCATCCGCCCTCAGGGGTGAAATCGGCCATCGCCTTGACAGCAAGTCAGTTTAGCAGGTAACCAGGCGGGTGTTTGCCGCCCCAGCGACGGTCATTAGTGCGCGATACGACTGTCACCCCACGTGCACGGTCCGAAAGAGCCACGTTATTGTCAGTGCGTCGCCTGCTGCACCCATGCAACGTGATCAGAGAACTGCAGCACGAGATGGTGACGCGGAGTGCTCGTGCGGTTGTAAACGTGCGATTGATTATTGATGATCTGCAGCACTGACGCCCCTCAGAAGCTGCGGGGACGGTGAACTTGTGGTGCGTTTCCTGTCTGTAGCTCTGCCTATTGATGAGGGGCTGCGCGCAACAGTTCCCCCCGTCTGTTGACCTGCTCTCCACCATTTCCTGCTTCAGATGACTGCGTCTTAATCGGCCTCTGCGTTGCTCAGCAGGTCAGCGATGCATCGGTGGGGATGTGAAAGCCAAATATTGTTGCAGACACAAACGCGTGCACGTGTGCGCGCGCGTAGGAAATCATTTCTCTATCAGGCTGCTGTGAGGCCAGCACAGCAGAGCAGCCCGGAGAGGCTGCGTGTATTGATCAGAGGGTGATTGAATGCCTGCCACGCCGCTCTAATCTTCCACAGGACACAGTGGAACTATTGCTCCATAATTAAGTGCAATTTCGCCCCGGAAAACAACCTCGGCGCCGAATGACCTTTGCTAAGTCCTGTGTTGTATATTGTTTCAACAGCTTCCTGCCACTCGAGAAATGATCCAGTTACTTGAGCAAAACTCACATTTACCGACCAGATGGGGTCAAATTAACCAGGTAATTGATACAGGAAACTAGAGGGTTAAAGTAAACATGGCAAAAGTCAAACTTCTTATTTGGGTATGATCCGAAACCATCAGAGTGGCTCCATCAGTGTGATAATGATGCTCCAGGCTGACGTGAGGACATCTCTCACCAGGCATAAGCTCCCGTGTCAGGCGGCCTGAAGAGAGAGACATGAAGAGGAATGAAAATGGCTTTTTTTACCTCTTTTTCTGCCCACTATCAAACCTGCCTCTCTGCCTGTGAGCGAACAGCTCAATTGAGCGATTTAAGCCAGAATATAAAAAAATAAAAAACCTCTCAGGATAACAGTTTCCCCTCTGTGAGGAATATATATGACTGCATATCAGTTAGCGTTAGCCGCCGAGCTGCCGCTTCAGCACACCTTGGGCATGATTGCCACTCCCCACTGTGGCAAATGAGCTCTGCTCAGGGGGTCGGTCGGCCTCTAAGCTGCACGAGTTCTTCGGCAAACGTCTTCAGCAATTCCCCTCAGAACTTTAAGGATAAATGGCGTTGGCGGTGCTCGTATAAATGACGCTTCGTTACACTGGGTTATGAAATATCCTCTCTTGCCTCAGAACCTTTGCGCTCTGCACCAGACCACCAGAGTTAACCCTGCACATGCAGAGCACGCTGCAGCGAAGCCTCCTTACTATCAGCAGAATTATGCACACAAGTTGGGAGCCCGAGGGGGCAGAGTGGCCTAAATACAGACGTACCCAGTGTTGGAGCACACAGCTCCAGTCACACACGTCAGCCATCCACTTTAATTAAGTCATCAAAAGGCCAATTATTTATTCTTTTATTCATCAGTAATCATCCCAAATTAGTTCCTTTTATAAAAGCTCCTGATTGTATCGTTTCAGTGGCAGAAAGAAGAGACGCCGTTCCTTTCTTTTACTTAACCATTAAACTGATCAGTCATACAATACAGCGGTCCAGGGACCAGAGGCGTAGCTGCACGTTTAATCAAAATCGTTGTTTTGGTGTCATTACACAGTGTCCAAATGTGTGAAATTGGATGCGGAGCCGCACGCGTGGCTTTGTGTTTCACATTTACAGCGAGGTTAGAGCCAAAGCCTGCTGGGAAAACTGCAAAGTGCAGAGCTGAAGTGCTTTGATGCGCAAACACACACACACACACACACACACACTCTTCTTCCTTGAGCAGGCATAAATGGGAATGCTAGATAATTAAAAATGATAAATTCAGCTACAAAGCCTCCAAATGCTAACAGTGTTTTCTGGTGCTAACACATAAAAAGGAGGACGCTCAGACTGCAGCCGTCACATCGTCAGAACTTTCATTTGGTTCGGGCCACTTAGAGTGAAAGCCTGAAGGAATAGTGCGCATGAATTAACTAGAATTAATATACCAGCATAACATGCACTAGTAACTCACCCGCCCATCGAGTCAGTTTCCCCCTGCACAGAATAAAAGTGATGCTGTAAAAGTCTGGAGATGAAATGATGCTTCAAATCTTGGTGTTGTGCTTCCTCAAGGTCAGGGCTGCCATAAAGTGGTCCATGCTCCCCAGAAACTGCAGATTTAAAAGGGGGAAAAAAAGCATTCTGCCTTTACAATAAAACCTTTCACCTTTGAGCTGCTGGTGGCTTATAAAATGTCTCCTTAGCGGCTCAATATTGTCTCAGGTCGCTTAGCGCTCCGAGCCCCGCAGGAAGCCGCATTTCTCACCACAGACCGGCGTTTTCCTGCCGTTTCACTGACAGATGATCTATTCCATTTCCACAAAATCTGAGTGACTGTGATTTGCCTTTGTGCCTCTCATTGCAGCAGCCGTGCTGTGGTGGAGCTGTTAGCGCTGCAGCTAATGAGGACCAAACCTCCGGGAGGAGAGAATCCTCACATCACAACAAGTGCAAGTTTTTCATTGAACAGGATTCCAGGCAGAGTCAAACGTTCTCCCTCTTAAAACCTTTTGCCTCGGCATCCTTTTCAGTGGATAGATGGCGCGGAAATGTAGCTGTAGCGATGGATTTTAAGGCCAGACAGGTCGCCACTCCATCGAGACACCTACAAACACACTAATAACTCACGCAGTCAAGGCAAGGGGCAATTTAGTATCTCCAGTCAAGGTCAAATTTATCATTAAAGCACATTTTAAAAGAAAAAGTACAGATAAAAGTATCGTTGGAAGAGACTGGGTAGCTCTAACCTGCAAGTGGATGGTTGTTCCTCAGGGAAAAGAACCAGCAAAAGTCTTCGGCACATCTATTAATAACTAATTTGTTGACCTCAGTGACCTTGATGGTGTGTGAAAATAGAGAGAGGAACAAAACTGTCCAGGATCACAGAACAAAACACTGAATACTTAAAAACAAACCTGAAGAACTGGTATCGGACAAACTTCAAATTTAACAAACCAAACAGAGCAAAACAGAGCAAAACAGACCTTTTTCTGCAGTTCTGGGCTCATAAAAAGATTATTGCAGCGCTCGTTTCACAATGAGGTGCAGTTATATTCCCTGGATATTAGCAGGCTCACCTGCAATTATGATGGGACCCTGCAGAAAGCCCATTTTGTCATTTAAAAGTGAATAGAATTCAAATTTGCGGGTTTCATCAGTGGGGCAACAAAGAGCGTCGATGATGGCGATTACCAAGCACCTCCATCATGGCCAGCCCGGGTGTTCTGCTCAAGCACGCCGTTTCTGTGCTGCGAACCGCCCTAATATAGAAATGGAGCAAAGATTCAGGTGAATGCAGATTTGTTCCCCCCCCCCCGCAGAGCGCTCACAGGGCTTTTAAATGATTGTGAAATGTGCCGTGAGAGCAACCCCCGACTGTAACAGAACAAGTCTGAGTAAGGAGACGAGGCTTGGAGGCCCGGGGGCGAATGGAGCGAGCGTGATTTAAGGATGACTGTGGTCGGCAAGAAGAAAGTGCATCACAATAACCTAAACAGGTTGTGACAATTAGAAAATCCCGAAATAACCCGGCGAATGCTCGGCCAGAACAAATCCGGAAGGTGTAATGAGGACTAACCCAACACAAAAATGAGGACTAACTCAACACAAAAGCCCGGTTTCCAAAGACAGGAAATGGGAGCTGGAGCTCCTGCAGGTCCCGGTCCAGATGTCAGCGGACAGGAAGGGAGACGGCGTCCATTGTTCGCAGATGGCAGAATGACAGGAGAGGATGAGACGCTGCCATCACACATCACTAAAACAGCACTTAATGAAAAGAAAGAGAGAAAGGGGGGATGCTCAGGGATGGGGGGGGCAGAGGGGGTTGCTCAGAAATGGAGAAAATGCCAGAAATCCAGTTGTTGGGGGGCCTGGCGGGGCGGCGTGTTGGTTAACCAGAGGGAGCAAAGGTGCAGCTGCACCAATGAATTTTAATGGAAACTTGATTAAACGTGCCCCCCCCAGTGAAATGCTTACAGGCCAAAACAAATTAGTCCTACAATTTTAATTATTGATGTTCTGTTTCCCTTCATTCTTCGCCCGTCTGCCTGATGAGATCTCACCAACAGATGTTTTAAAGGACAGAGCTAACATTAGGCTTTCTGCCCCTCGGCCGTCCTCCCGGGGGGGTGGGGGGAGGTGTGTGGGGGGTCTTTCCAGAAGCGCGATGAGAAATGCCTCACCACATTCACCCAATAGGGGGGGGATTCTCTGCGATTCAAGCCAAATATCGAAAAGAAAGTTCCCAGAATGCACCTTAACGAGCGCAGCCTTCACCCCAGTCTGCTGGCGCCAGCGCTCCCAGTGGACGCCGGTCCCGGGCTAAATTGCTCGCACTCCCGTCCAGCAGCACTAAGCCGTTTCAATGTCGCTGCCAACATTCAGCAAGGACACGAGCGTAAAGAAACCCCAGATGGTTTCTTCCCAACACGCGTGTTAGATCTCGGTCAGGCTTGGAACTCTACACCAACACCAACGCTCCTCCTCTGAGCGACCCACGAGAACCTTATCAGACGGCTCCAGGACCATCAGACTCTGACATCATTCACAAACATCCCGAATCTGCAGAGGATCGTCTAAACTACCATCATCTACCATCGCCCTCCTTTCTCTGGTCATCCTCCGCCTGTTTCGCTTATGGGATTAGAAATTACAACTGGAATTTTGTAGAATCCCGCGTGAGGCCTGGACCCCCGACCCTGAGCCACGACCAGTTCCCTCTGGCCTCCGATCTTTTTCCACATAGTAGGAAGCAAGTGAATAAAAGATCACGGGCCTCAATCTCCAAACTACAGCCTGAAGGAAACTGAAAGAAACTGTTGTCTCCGTTCATTTTAAATTCCCACAGAGTCCAAAGGTTTTGGCAAAGGCCAAGGAAAACCACTGAACTACACTTGGAAGCCAGGAGGAGCGAGCAGGCTTGATCATGTGCAGCAGGACAGCATGACAAGCTTGATGCAGACTCCCGGCGACAGGCAGAGAGGATGACGGCAGATGCTCTGGTCTCAGACGCTGAGCTGTGACGGCGCGACGCCAACCTCAGAAACACCAGCGCTTCTACACACCTCATGAACGATCGATAAGAAAACAGGTCCGTGAGGCCGTCGGCGACGACGAGCATCCCCGGTGACCTTGAGCACCTCCGCTCTCTCACATCTGGCTTGGCTGAATAATAAATGATCCATCAGTTAACAGCGACATTACAATTTTAAAAAAAGAGGATTCCTTACTGCATCACCAATGGGAAATAGAAACACAGAAGCTCACATTTAGCGGCATTTAAATCTACAGGAGAGAAACACCTGAATACAAGTTCCTCACGCCCTAAGATCGGTAGAGGATGTGGAAACTAACCAACTCTAACAGACGTGTGACACTTTGACAACATCGCCCTCTGCTGGTTAAAGGCCGCACATGACGGAGCCGCCTTCAGTTTTAATTCCGCTCTAATCCGGCTGTGACTGAATGTCAGACACTGGAAAAACCCCATAAAGACACAGCTCGTTGTTGAAATTCAGTGATTTTAAGGTTTTAGGCGATAATCTAATCCTGTTTTATGATGAATTGTCTGCAGACGAGTGCAAATTAGTTTTGTTCTCCAATAAAATCCAAACCTTGCTCTCACTTACTGTGATGAGGTGCTTCATGAGGTGGGATACACCAAGAGGCCTGAAAACGCTGCAAATTGTGTTATTGGCACTCGTGACAACATGACAGATTGCGCAATTATCTGGTTCACAACCGTGTGTAACACCATCCATCCTCGGACTGCAATAACGTATTAAAAATGAACTTTTATAAGATCAATAATCACCAATGTGACACCAACTAACCACTAACTAAAGTGGAGTCTGCCTTTTATTTGAGTTTTCATGAAAACAAAGAAGAACACAGTTGCCAGCTGGATATTTATTAGTGTGAAATGACAAGTAGGAGTTCATAAAAAATAAAAAAAAAGATTCTTGGTGATCTTGAAATTTATCAACAATACATTTCACCATAATTTACAACATATGTAAATATAAAAGTACTTTATTTGGAAAGTGAAACTGAAAACAAACAAACTTTGGGGCTAAAAATCCTGCGGTATTAGCAGACGCTACTTTTTTCTCAAATATATTTAAAGCATCTAAAACAGTCGAGAAAAATAAATGACGTGTAGTTAAAAACTGTGACGGTCCATCTAAACCCGCGTTTCCCACTTTTTCCAGGAGATTACTTACTTAGCAGCACTGAGAATCAGTTATTTCAGCATCAGCTCTCAGAGGTGATCATCCTGGGCTGTCAATTTCTCCTCCTCTTCCTCCTCCTCTGAAGAGCCCTCAGAGCTGCTTATCACTGCAGCACTGAGAGCTCGGAGCTCCTCTAGAAGAGACAGGAGCTTCTCTGACAGGAAACAGACCTCTGGTCAGATCAATCTCGGCCCTGTGAAGGTTTTGACTCTAAAATTAGGACCTAACAGACTAATTACCATGTGCAGGCTGCTGGAGTCTGGCTTCCTCCTGGTGAGCCATGCCTGGAGGACTTCCTTCTGAATTTGCTGTTGGAGATCTTGTGCACTCGCCCATCAGTCCTGCCTCGTCAACGCTGGCCTGGAACAGATTCAGCTCACATGAGAACAACGAAGATCCTGACTCAAAACACCCGTTTGCTTTCTGGAGTCCACCTTCAGACGCGCTTTGTCTCCCGCCGCCTCTCTCGGTGGCTCGTCCTGGATTTCCCTCCGTTTGCTCTCCGGCTCATCCTGTTTCCATGTTGCCTGTCGCTCAAATTGCCGCAGAATCTTAACTGTGAGAGACGACACGGGCTGAATCCACGGGGGAGCGTTGGGCACTTTCGCCGTGCTGACATATTACATCACGGGCCACATGTGAGGTGTGACTCCGGCCGCCTGTGTTAAGCTACCGAGGGCTGAGGAAGCACGCTGCTAATCCCGGTACCTGCTTTGGTGTGCTCTTTCTCGGCTGTATTGACTCGAAACTCCATCTCTCGCAGCTTCTCCGCACAGCGGCTCTCAATCTCGGAAACTCTCTCCACTAGTGCTGAAGTGGGGCAAAAAAAGGCACACATTTGAGTCCTTAATGAAGAGAAACAAGTGTAAGACCGTACTGGTACCACAGGAGAGAACCAGGATTTTATTGCATCCATAAGCACATTTGTCCAAACAGCTAGTCTCCACAAGCAGGGAGCAGCCTGGGTCGATTAGAGATTTATCAATAAAGATGTAACCAGTGTTTGCTAACCAAGCTGCTTTAACTCTAATGGCTGGGGGGGGGGTGAAAAACACTTCCACTGATGAGGGAGAGAGCGAAACGTGCGTGGCAGGGGTTTAGCTTTGATTAGACCTCGATGCAGCACTCTCATTTTAATCCGCAGCGGGAAACAGTTTTGACAGAGAACGAAAAAAAAGGAACGTTCTTCCAACACGGATCTCATACTGATTTTTTAGGATAAATCTATGAGCGGGCTGGTTTTAAGCATTAGAGACTTCTGTAGAGGTCTGTAGGCTTTAATTCATATCAGTCATGACTGAAGCCCCTGATGCTGCATCTGTAGCTTCTCTAACGCAGCTGTGACGTTTCCCAGAGTTGATCCTTGAATCCCCTGGAGGAGCTTTAGTAACCGAAGAACTACGTTCAAGGTGATCTTGAAACCTTAATATCCGACTGTCCCGGTGATGCTCCCAGGTCTAAGGGTTGATGAGGTGTAAATATGTGAGGTTTTTGGAGAGAGAAAAGGCCAAAGCCTGCATTTTCCAAGGTTGAAAAACAGACAGAGTGGTGGCCTCACCGCGGTCGCTGCGCTCCTGCTGGCGGAGCAGCTCAGAGGAGAGTTCTCCCAGGTTGACTCTGCACTCTCCCAGGTGGGCCTGCGTCAGCTGCAGGTTGTGCTCAGCCTCGTCTCTGCCGGCCACGGCCCTCCGCACCTCCGCCCAGCTCTGCTCCAGCTCCTGCTGCCGGTGCCCCAGTTTGCTCTCATCTGGGGACCACGTCCAAAGGCAAAGTGAGACCCAAACGTCCCCACAGGTGGACCATCGAAATGTGAGTTGCACAGGTGCTCACACTGTTCTCTGAGTTCTGTTAGAGCTTTTCCGATGAGTTCAGGGGTCCTTTTCAGCTCCTTTGTGAGTTTATCTCTCTCCTCATAAACCAAATGTAGTTCTGTTTGGAGCTTTGGGACGCTGCAGCAAACAAAGGAGACAGACAATGAAGACGCAACTACACAGTGGAACAAAGAGCGAGAGGGAACAGGATGTTACCCTAAAATGTTCCTCTTGCACTTTTCTGTTGTCAATTATTGTACCGGTATCTCAATTTAATTGAGCACCACAGGACATGAAACACATGCGCAGATATAAAAGAATCAAATAAATCAGATTAACGGGCAAACGTGCACTAAGACATCAGGGAGAAATCTGTTAATCAGATTTCTCATAATCAGGTAACTGCCGGTATCAGATGAAACATATCACATTTCAGTGTTTGTGTGATCGCTAGAATAATGGGATCACTCCAGTAATCGGATGATGATCGCACTGGAAACGAGCTCGCAAAGTTCCTCACTGTCATTTAGGTTGTGTTTGGACTCTCAGCAGGTAAATAAAATAACAACCACAACATCTCAGGAGACTCTGGCAGCTTAAGAAGTGCCGACAGTGGAGGAACTCTGAAACTCCTTGTGCACGTCAACAGTGATTTCTAACCAATTTGGCAGTAAATGCAGCACATTTAGCACCAGTTTGAGTCTCACTGCAGCTCCACATCATTAACAGCTGCTAAAATGCATTTTCTTTGTTTCCTATATCAGTGTAGACCCAGAAAAGGAGAACCAGTCAGATATTTCTGAATGTAATCTAATCAGGCACAACATTATGATCACAAGACCAAATGGGTTGGTCTCCAGTTTCCTGCCAAGAGGGCCCTGATCCATGGAGGGATGGACTCCACTAGACCCTGAAGGTCTGCTGTGTTATTTGGCTCTAAGATGTTAGCAACAGATCCTTTAAGGCCTGCAAGTTGTGTGTTCAGGCTTCCCTGGCTGGCGCTTGTTTGTCTGGTACATCCCACAGATGCTTGATTGGACGGAGATCCGGGGAATTTGGAGGTCAAGTCACAATGACAAATTCTTTGTTGTGCCTCTCAAAGCATTCCTGAACCATTTCGCCACGCGGCAGGGTGCATTATTCTGCTGGAACAGGCAGCAGCCATCAGGGAATACCGCTTCCCTGAAAGGGTGGACATGCTCTGCAAGTGCAAGTCGGTTGGTTCGGGGCTATTCAGGCCAGGTTTCCCTCCCCACCTGCATCAATGAGCCTTATCCGCCCACGAACCCTTTGACATTGGCAACTCTTCTGTTCTCGGACCACTTTTGATAGTGACAACTGCAGAGCAGGAACATCCAACAAAGGCTGCCATTCTGACCCAGGCCCAGTCATCCTGCCATCACTATTTGGCCCTGGTCACACACCCCCTCAAATCCTCACACTTGCCCATTTTTTCCTGCCTCCAACACATCAGCACTGAGGACATGTTGGTTTTTGGTGCCTATCTAATCCCAGGCACCACAGTGAAGAGACACCTGGTGTTATTTACTTTACCTGTCAGCCCTCCTATTGTTACACATGATCAACGTCTGGATGACACGGTACCTTTCGTTGGGGTGTTCTGACTGTTTACCGGCCTGCTGGACTTTGCGCAGAGCGTTTTTCCTTAAGACCAAACCTGAAAAAGAATCGCAATGCACTTAAAAAAGCAGTACAATTTACAATGAATGGGAATGTGTACATTAAGCTGCACTTGAATCCCACCTTGGATGGTCTCCACCCGCCCTTTGGCAAAAGCGAGCCTCTGGGTTAAAGTGCTGAGCCGCGTTATGGCAGAATCCACATCTGCCACCTTGCTTTCAAATGCCTGACTGAACCTGAGGCAAAGGCAACAGACGCAGCATTAAATACGAGTCTAATGAGCTAGTTTATAGAAACTATTCAAATTTATGAGGGACTCCACTTGAGCTTGATTATAGATTACTCTTACCTACGCACGGCTTCTGTTAGGACCTTAAGTTCAGCTTCTACTTTCTTATTTTGCGATTTCAGGTTCAAGTTCTCCTTTTGACCAAATGCCAGGTCTTGTTTCAATGTCTGCAAAGAAAAACAAACATCCATATAATAAAGTACACAAACATACCGCAACCCGCAGACTCAACAACGCCTGTATGCCCATGTGCTGCTGTTATTAAAAACAACACCGCTACTGTAACCTGGCAGAGTTTTAATATAGTCAGCATTCTGGGCAGCAGTGTTTTATCATGTTCCAGCCACAGATTTACTGCGCATCATCACATTTTCAGACAGCCGTGTGAGGCAAACTGCTTCATCTGCTCAGAGACTCACTTCCTTTGCCACCCTCTCCAGGTCCAGCTCAGCTATCCTGTCATCCAGACCGTGCTGGAGAAGACGAGCTCGACGCTGCTCCTGCTGCAGCTCTTGCTCCAGGGATCTGATCTAAACGGCAGACATTTTGCTCGAGATTTTTAAACAAACTGGGCGAGAATGTGCGAAGAGGTGACCGTTTTCCTACATTTGAGACGAGTTTATGCTTCTGCTCGTTTACTTCGATGTCCTTTGTCCGCAGCTGAACGCACAGTTTGAAAACTTTCTCCCTCCAGAGGTGAAGCACTTGAAGCCCTTCAGAAGAATTCTTCCCAAGCGGATGAGTTAGGGTCTAATAAAGCACAAACACCTATTTTCCTTATCTGAACGTGGTTAGCTCTGGATTAGAAAGTAAACTTCCAAATCAAATCATAAGCAGTATTTCCATATTATGGCTTCAAACACACAGAATAAAGGGACCAAGTTGTTCACTGTGACAAGAACTGAGCTAAAAACTGGAAACACTTCTCAGTAGCTTTGTCATCCTGTCTAGATCTACGCAGTCATCATGCTGGTTTGCCTTTACCCACACAACCAGCATTCCTCTGTGCTGTGGATCAAAACTGGAGACAATATGTGAGCTTTTGACCTCCTACAGCTGATACTGTCCTGGCACCAGACATTTATCTAATCGCAGTATTTAAATTCAAATCAAACACGTACCTTCTCCACCACTTTCTCTTCTTGAAGGGTGAGCATTTCATTCACAGAGTTAAGCCTGATGGTCAAAAGCTCGTTGGCCATCTGGAGAGCCACTTTCTCTCTGTTCAGCCTCTAAATTTTGAAGAGGTAAATACACAAGAAAGAAGCAAATACGTAGAAAAGATTAATTTATTTCTTATTTTTTATAATACCTTCTAAACATACCCACATTTCAACCCCCCCCCCCACACACACCACCGCCACTGCAATTACTTTACAGTAGGCCGATTGCAATCAATAGTGTTTGGATTGCCTTCACCTCAACAGTGTCATTTAATCGCTCCTTCTCTCCATTCTCTGGGGCGAGCTGGCCAATGTAATTTCGGAGGCTGTGCAGTGTTGCTGATTGTGTCTCAAAAGCTTGTCCCATTTGGCTGGAAAAATAAGCCAAAACAGTTCATCTGACTGCAAAGCACTACATGGCTTTCTGATGTTTTCAATTGAACGTGGCACCTTAAATGTTGTTTCAGCCCATCTCTCTCGGTAGTTATCGCCTTCAGAGTACTTTTTAACGGCAGCAGCTCAGAGGTCATTGACTCAAGTCTGTCCTGGAGTTCATTGGTTGTTTTCCCGAGTGTGGCCAACTCCGCTTGATGGGAAGTGTTGAGCAATTGCCGCTGAAAGTGACGAGCGCCACAGTGAAAATTACAAAACAATTTAAAATGCTGTTCATTGATTCTCAATTTTAATTCCTACAGCTTTCTTCTTTTAAAGTTGCATTGCACCCAAGGGGAGATAAAGAAAAGTAATGTTCAGTGATCTTCTTAAGGAAAGTTCAGCAGCACGGCCGACGTCGTTTGTAGAACACAAGGCTAAAGTAAATCATCATGCTAAATGTTTATGTAGATGTTTCTCCATAAAGACTGTGAAGCCACAAACCTCCACCTCGTGCTTCTGGTGTAATTCTGACAGCTGCTCTGATAGTTTCAGAGCCTGCTGTTTTGCCTCTTCCTCAGCTTGTAATCTGCACATTTCAGCCCTTAAAGCACACTCCCGCGCCTCCTCCTTGCTCCTCTCAGCATCTCTCCTCAGCCTTGTACTTTCCTCAGCAGCCTCTTCCCTTAATCTTTCCAGCTGTCAAAAGCACAAATATTAAACACAGAATAAAAAAAAGCTTTATGAAACTAATGATAATGATGCTGCATTAATATTATAAGCTGTCATTGTGTTATTGAGACAACAAGACTGCAAACTTTAAAAGAAGAGGCAAGCAAATCTTAACTCAGCACCAAATGGCAATTTCTTTTTTCTGTGCAAATACCTGTGAGCTTATTTTTTCCTTCTGTGCACTGCTATGAACAAGTTCCTCTCTGGTTTGTCTGAGTTCAGACTTGGTTTTAGATAATTCTTCGTGTACTGCTTCCAAATCACGAATCTGTCTGCAATGAAAAGATCTTCATGTTGAGATGGTTTAAACTGATTCACCATTAGTCTCTCACATGTGAGGATCCCATTACTGAATATGCCAAAGCTAAACCGAGCACTCACCAAACACAGTCATATCACTCACCTCTTCATTGTGTTGTCTCGGTCTCTAATCTCTTCCCAGTGTCTCTCCACAGAGCTTTTTAAGACCTCCACCTGCATCTTCAACCTCTCCGCTTCTTCTTTATGCCTCTCTGCCTCCAAACGCCACTCTGATTCCCATCTGAACCTGTTTTCGAGAAAGCAGGAATACTGGGAACAATCCGTTCAAGGGACTCATAAAAAAGTCTCTCTTTTGTGGTACCTTGTCTTGGAGTCGGATGGAGACAATACTGGTACGTTTTCTCTGGGATTTTCTTTTTGCAGCCTCATGAGCCTCTCATTTTCTCTTCTGAGTTCCAATATTTCCTTGGCCTGACTGATTGCAAGGCATGGATTTGGAGTTCCTGGATCCCCTGATGTTATGCCTGAGTGTATCCACGGAGCCTGAACTGTCCCAGAGAGCTGGACAGCTCTGCGTGGTAATTGGGCGCTGGATTCAAAATGCGATGGAGGCACCAAGTCTTTCTGGTTATTCCCTAAACAACAAAATTAGACACGTTAGTTAATGCACAGCTGTCGTGTTATTGTGTTACAATAATGGCAGTCCCTCGTAACGTCAGAGCCAATTCCATGAAGGTTGACCAAGGAACCTCTGCCACCTCCTGTTGTATTTTATTAATATGCTAATGCTGGTTAGCATTTGACCGAACTCAGGTTCGGAAGAGACAGCCAAATACACCAGCCAAGCCATAACTTACGTGAGGTCCCCGATGAAGTGTAATTATCTGGAGCTTTGAGTCGTTCTTCGCCAACGTTATATCGATCCATGTTCATCCAATGTTTCTAGATAAACATTGAACTGGAAAATACAGTGCAAACATACAGTTTCCAGCTGCTTCACTTGTCGTTACCTTAGTTACGGATTACAATGACAACCGGAAATCTCAAGCGTTCCTTGAGACAGCTATCTTTTAACTATTCAGAAAGTCCTGTGTCATATTTGAACAAGCCTTAAAACTGTCGGAATAGTATACCATGGCAAAAAAGGTTTCATATTGCGATTACAAATATATTTCCCTCACATTGCGCGCCGCGCAATGCATCACGGGACAGTAAAGCGAATCTGAGGAGGTTGGAGGGCGACTGATCCCCGGGTGTTGCCTTTCAGACTGCACTTCTTCCCAACTGGCCTTCAGAGTTTGATGCAAAGATTCTACATTGTTCTTCCATCAGAGACAGGTTCACCTTATTTTCCAGAGCTGTGTTAAAACCTGTTTACAAACGGTAGCAAAACTGACCTGATAGACAAAATTTAGGGTTTTTATTAATGAAAAACATTTCGGTAGTTCTGACAATGTTAACATAAGTTCCTATTAACAGTCAGTGTCAGTGTTGTTTCTAAGTTTTAATGTGACTTACAGTTGTCATCAATAAAATGTTTGGCTGTGTTTATTTTTTGTTTGAATGTTTTGTACAAATAAGAACATGTGCTACCACAGTGTACAACTATTACTATAATTTCCATGGGGTATGAGTGTAGATGCTTGATTACTAGACTGAACATTTGTAAATCTTTTGTGCTTTGCTTGGGGCTCGTGTTTAAACCCAAGGGGATCTGTCAACCAGACCATTCTTGAATCAGTTTCCTATTTGTGCAGGAATTGCGGTGTCAAGCGTGTCTATTGGGATGGCCAATAAGCAAAGGTTTGAATGGTAATTAGCAATTTACTGGCCATGCAACTTCAAAAACTGTAAGGCTTATCCCCAACAGCATAATTACCAGTGAATAATTTACAGTGAGCAAGCGTTTTCATAATTTGTCAGCATTCTGCATATTTATTTCCCTCTTGTTGCAGTGATGCCCTTTTTATACATTGTGTTTATGCCATAGATCTCTGAAATGTAATTAAGCACTTAAGGACCACACCAATTGCTTTCAATAAGCTATATTCTCTATTTCACAGGCTGCACTCAACCGCCAGGTTTTCATATCCTGCTATTCCCAGCAGCTGGCATATTTTGTTTGTTCTTACCTTATATCTTCTCAACCCCTGCAATGACCCACTTTCCCCCAGGGATTCATTAAACTTTCATCCAATCTTCGACGAGAAATAGAATGACACATAAGGTGCTACATTTACATTAATGCTACCATAATAGAGCCTGACACTACACGTGCATGAGAAAGAAAGATGTTTCTATACGTTGCTATCTCAAAATGGAAAATACAGTATATGAGTACGCAGGTAGATTGAAGGCCAAGGTAAAAGTTGCCATCATAGAATATTAAGGAACATTGTGACATATTAATATCACGCTGCCTGCTGAAAGACAACATGGTAGAGTGCACAGAGAAGTATGTTAAGGGTGGATTCGCTCAACACTTGGCAGATACTCAAAGAGGTCCTGAAGAGCAAAGCAGCTGAAAAGCAGGCTCGCGAAGGAGCCACTGGGAAACTGGAAAACAAAGGCAATTCCGACCCCTTTAAGAAGGAGGGCAGCATTAAAATGTAGCTCCATGACTTTCAAAGCGGTTTCTTATTGAACATTTGGAATTACGGGGGTAGAAAAACATTACAAGAAAAAGTTTCATGGATTGGCACCGAGAAATGTTGATCTGCAGGTTGCAACCAGGAACGGCCATTAGCAGTGTGGACCATTGGCCTTTTCCTGAGCTATTACTGCATGTTCTGATCCCACTAAAGTTCAGTATTTAGTGTTGGTCGTGGAGCATTGATTCACTTCATGTGAGCCTCATAAAAGAATTTAAATTCTACTTAAACATCATTGCTGAAGTTTCTGAACACACAATTATTTGACACCTATAATGAACATTCCTGTAACTGTATTTATGTGTATTTGCTGGAGCATGTTGGAGCTGTGGTTTTTCCCTCATTTCTGAAAGGTTCGAGGCTCGCTCCTGGCTCCAACCTTTCGAGAGGCATATGGACACACGCCTGCGTAGACAAGATCCCCCAACCTGACAGTGCACGCCAGAGTAAACACATCAGGCGAAGGCTGCAAAAAAAATGATGAGTACTGCACTGAAGGTGAGCACGCATGGCCTCTACCATCCCGATGAGGACGACAGCCAGGACTCATCCCGGTGCTGTGCTCTGCATGAAGTTGCCATGTTTCCACTCCAGTTTCCTCCCACAGACCAAATACAGGCAAATGAGGGTGTCTGGCGGCTCTGACCATCCCCTTATGAAGTCAATGTCCAATGGGCTGCCAACCTGTCCGGTCTGTATCCTCGTGACCC
Organism: Takifugu rubripes; assembly: GCF_901000725.2. Taxonomy (NCBI): domain Eukaryota; kingdom Metazoa; phylum Chordata; class Actinopteri; order Tetraodontiformes; family Tetraodontidae; genus Takifugu; species Takifugu rubripes. The sequence goes on from NC_042299.1 coordinate 13,044,646, forward strand.
TGGTGATCCCGTCATGACCTCGATAGGATTAAGGGGTTGTAAACAATCTTGTTTCTCTCCTTATGAAGGTCGGACTCTTCCACACACATAGAGGAACAAATGAAACACAGGTCTTGGGTCGGTGCTCAAGTATATCAAAACTGGAAAATAACCTCAGCACAAGATGGTCAAATGCAGAAATACTGATGTCTAAGGAATCATCTTTTGAACCCTTCTGAGCATCTTCATCATGAAAGAGAATGGACCCTCTTCTCATGCTGTTACTGCAGGACACCCACACAACAGAGGTTTTTCTTTTTAAATCTCTCTTCCTATAATCAAGCTGATTCAGATCACACTTTAGGCTAAAACTGATTGCAGATATGTGCTGGAAACCTCCTCTTCCTTTCAGGATGTGAATTTTGCATCACAGGGAAAATACTTCAACATAGCTTCAGGAACACATGAAGGAACAGATGCTCCAGTATATTCTCTACATAAGCGTGTGCAAATATGGGTGTTTTTCTTTTTTAAAGGAACTGAATGAAGCATGCAGAAGATGAGATGCAGAGATGTTGAGCTGGTCTCACAGCTCTACAGTTTGTGCAGCAGTTATGACCACTGGTCATTAAAAAAGGAGGAAGCGCATGCACTGTCAGCAACTAAACAGCCAGGAATCTATCTAAAGGAGTGCAAAAAGCAACAACACACTCATTTTAATGATTTCCTGTTTAAGATACCCCGGATTCATAAACTGTCCTTGGATTTATTTCCTGTTACCTGTTGTCATTTTCTCCTCGGAGCAGGTTAAGAACAGCTACATGAAATCAATGCACTGCCTGTGGACTTTATTAAACAAGTGTGCCTTTTCCAGTCACAGCCATGCCTTTTTGCACACAATCCTCACATAGAGATCAGGGAAGGGGGGCTTGATGAGGGCGTGTGTTCAGGCTTCGCAACAAACATTGATTAAGAATCCAATTTAAAACACAGGTTATTACAGTGGCGGCCAGGAATCTCAAAGAAAGATGGTTTGTATTTTTCTGGCCGTTCCCAGATTATTCCCATCCCCTTTGCCATGCCTCTCACAGCGTACCCACTAAAAGCCTCACGCCAATTAAATGTAATGCATTGGAAATGCACATCTTCTCAGCGTGCACAGCGGGAGCACTTCTTTGTAAACACTTTATCTGGCACACGGGTTTTGTGCCAGTGAAAGGCGCATGAGTACGTGAGTGCTGTCCGGGGTTAAGGTGGTTACTTAATGGTTTCTAAATTAGGATTTTGTCGGTTGTTGGAGGGTGAATTTAATGCACTGGCGTATCCCGGCGGTTGCCTAGTAACGCGCTGGCAGTGAGATCTCTATGGTGGGCGCTCCATTAAAACCGTTGGCGCTCCTGACCTTGGCGTCGTGAATGCGCAAAGCACACAGACTGTGCAAAGCAGGAGATAAGAGTAGTAAAGATCCGCGGGTTTGATACCGAAATCGGAGGGACATTTTAGCCACGGCATTTGGTCTGAAAGCGAAAGCGGGGGGTGGAATATGGATGCAATCTCGGCACGGAGAGGGTCTCAGCTTCTGTAAAAGCAGGTGAGTAAACCTAAACGCTCGGAGGGTTTTTTTTTTCTGTCCGTGGGACGATCTTTGATCGGATTGATCACTGACTGGCACCGGGACAAAATCGGAGCAATAAAAATCGGTGGAGCATTTGTTGGCTTTTTTCCTCTTTAATTCAACAACGTCCTACCTATTAAAGAGGGCTTCTCAGTCACGGCGTGACACACACACACACACACACACCCACACACACACTACAGCAGTTTGCCGATGCTATCTGGGCTGTGGCTGTGCGTCTTCTCCCCACCGATTTATTCATCTCTTCCAGAAAGCGCCAGCGGTTCGTGTTAAATGCTACCTGTGTCTTATCTGCGCTCCTCTTGTCATTGCGCTGCTAAATGGTGGGAATATTTGGGAATCCGTCAGCCCTTTTTGATCCATGCACCAGTCGATTTTTATGTTGCAAGGGCAATTGGTGCCCAGTTTGGCATCTGATGTAGTGTGTGTGCTCCTCCACAAAAGACTTCATGTCTGAGGACCCCGGGCTACACTGGAACCTGATCGATAAAATGTTGTCGCCGAGATTTTTATTAGTGTTGAATTGGTGTTGAATTGTGTGTCTGTCGATGATGTGCGTAGGGAAGGTTGAGCGAGAAACGTGATTAGAGCAATCATTCTAATGGCTCTGTAATTGAGATCAAGCCAGTCAAATGGGAATTAAAGCGTTAGGTTCCCGGAAAGCCAAAGTACCCCACCGCCCCCTCCAAATCACCAGCACCAGCATTCGTCTGGTGCAAAAGAGGCTGTAACAATATGTCAAAGGTGTGAAACTCGAAAGACTGAACAGCTGATTGATGCAGGCACACCTATTTAACCAAATTCGATTGTTTAAACTTTCTCTGCTGCCATCATCTCAAATGTTATTCATATTTGATAAGTTGGAGGGTTGTTTATCTGTAGGTCAAAGAATGCATTCCTAAACAATTTAAAGTTTAAAAAAAATCCAGTCCGAATCCCCATCGAATGAGACTGATTTCATTGGGATTGAAAGGGAATTCAAACCACCACCACCCCCCCCCCCCCCCCCCCCCCCCTCTCCCCATCTACACCAGCTTTTAATTTTTTGGTGCTTCTGTTCCACCAACATCAACCAACTTTGGAGAAACCAATAATATATATATATAATTTTGTAAAAGCTCCTTGCTAATTGTTATAATCCGGTCCACGGCTTGAGCCGCAGACATGAGCAGAGAAGATTTTTACCTCCGAATGATGAATGATCACTACCAGTTTCAAAGCAGAATGTGCCCTGATCTACAGGATGGGGGGGGGGGGGGGGGTATCTTGTTTTCTGTCCCTCCTATTTTAATGTCCCGGGAGCTCTACATCACTGTCACGCAGCAGATAGGACACGGAGAGAGACAGCATCGTCCTCCTTTGGTTACTGGGCACATTCATTAACACGGACAAAGTGGCCTGTGGCAGCAATAATTCTCAACTAATTCTGTGCAATATTAGGCTGATCCCCCCCACCACACACACACACACACGCACACACACACACACACACACACACACAGACACTAAAAGTCTCTTCTGCACCTGCATGTGAAAGGGAGATTAGCATTTATTGGTGTTAATTTTTTTTGCCAGTGTAAACAAAATGCTTGAGGGAAAAGGGAAATCCGATGCGCTGCTTCGCTGGTTAATTAGCCAGCTATATTAGAAAGGAAGGAAAGTGTCCTCGGTCTAAATAGGTAGGTTCATCAGACTGAGGGAAAGCTGTTTCGCTGCAGAGTTTGACAAAGATCCAGGCAGTACATGTCAATAAATTTGATTAGGGTAACAAGCTTGTTTTTGCCTGTGTTTCGCTGAAGAGCCTGGTGCCCAGCATACTAACGGCGGCTTCTGAAGCCCTCTGAAAGTGTGCATTTTTGATGATCTTAATTGGAATTAGCAAAGCCCAAGTCATTCCTCAACACGCGAGAATCCATCATTTAAAGAGGGAAACATACACTCAGTACTGAGCAGCAAAGCTCTGCGCGGCAACGTGATAAAACAATAGAGGAATATGCTCCATAATAATATGCAGCATGCAGATAGGCAGCATTCCAAGCTAAATCAAATCCAATTCTAAAAATAAGAGGCACAAAAGGATCCTTTTCCTCTGATATTAAACACAAACTGTCTGCCTTTTCCAATTAACCTACAATTACTCTGCTCTATGGTGGGGGTGGTGCCAGTGTGGTCCAGACGTGCTGGTTCTGAGACGCTTCCCTTATGAGCCAGACAGTGTACCCGGCATGTAATACACAAACAAGGATGTCCACAGCATGAATATTACCTCCTGTTGGCGAGTGTCTCTGAAACGCTCTGTATTATGTCCCTAAACATCAGAATGATTTCTCTTGTCAGGTGAAGCTCTGATGCTTTCGGTGTTCTCTTTGTTGCTTTTAAGGAATGACCAAAGTGTGTTTAACACCTTTTTATATTGAGATGCTTTTGTAACATCGCTCCAGCCTCAGAGCAGACGGATTTGACAGAATCCTTCATCACCTCCTCTTCTCAGTGCTCAGTTTGCGCCGAGAGATTAAAATCGTATAAAACGGTGCCATCAGAGATTCAATCATTTTGTCAGCTGTAATAACAACGTTCACACACTTATCCTGGTGTCTGCCTTGTTTTTCGTCTTGTTTACAGGTTTGCGTTTACTGCGATGAACAGTGGGAGTCGGGGCGGTCCGTACTCGGCTGAGGTGTGTTTGGGTTTGCTGACCGTCGGAGTCGAAGGTGCCGTGGGTGATGCCTGTCTGACAGGGTGGGTGCACAGGGGCTGAGCAGACACTACAGCGTGCGTCCGTGCTGTTCCGCGGCACTCTCCAGATCATGTGGCTGGCTACGTTCAGAGACCATCTGTTGCCTTCACACCTGCTACATCAGCAAGGGACTGTGACCATCACCCACTGTGCTCTTCTTTGGTGGATACTATGTTCCTGCTGGTCCTTCACCAAGACTACCAGCCAGAAATTCTACCCAACAGTCACCACTCAGTTTGGGAAACTGCGAGGCCTTAGGGTTCCTGTGCCCAGCGAGGTGCTCAGGCCCGTTGATCAGTATCTGGGGGTCCCCTACGCCGCCCCCCCTGTGGGTGACAAGCGTTTCATGCCGCCCGAGCAGCCCGCCTCATGGTCAGGGGTCAAGAACGCCACTCACTTCATGCCCGTGTGCCCTCAGAACATCCACAACACGGTGCCAGAGATCATGATGCCCATCTGGTTCACCTACAACCTGGACACAGTAGCCACCTACATTCAGGATCAGAGCGAGGACTGTTTGTATCTGAACATCTACGCTCCCACCGACGACGGTGAGTGTGTGCGTTGGGCGTGCACTGCTCCTTGCTCCTCGTGGCTTCACTGTTGCTCCCCACCTCCTCCTGCTGTCACCATAAAGCACGTCAGCCACCGCTTCTCATGTGCTGCCACCAAGGGCTGAGTCACCATCAGTAGCGCTGTCACCACTATTTTATTTAGTTTGAATTCTTTCAAAATGAAGAGCCAAGCCGGAATCTACTTGTTTTTACTTGGTAGTCATGGCGACGGACTGTGCCTATAGATGCTGTTAGCAAACACATTTCTAATTCATAGTACTCCGATCTATAATTACCTTCCTCATTAGAATTCAGCATTAGTAAAATGTTCTTTGTGCAAAGCTAAACTGTATTCCGCTTCCACGTGTGGCGCAGTCTTTGGCTTATCCGTATCATAGCAACAACAGATCAACAGCAAACGGTGTAGCCTAACATCTTACCGAGCTTCTGAGTGACTGCTGCCTAAAGGAAATCTCCCATTTCCATTCGTGTTACATTGGAAATAGCACAACCCATCAGGGTCTCTTTACTTCTTCAGACTCGGTCCGTGTTTATTTAAAAAACACCTACGGCATTCCGTGAATTCATTACTCGTTTCACCGATGCAGAACTTTTGATTGTGCATCTGCAGCACTTCCAGCTGCAAGTTTCTGTAACACTTCAGAGGACAAATGATATTGGCCACCAACTAATAGTTTTGGCGTCGCCGACTCACATGCTGCAGCTGTTGAAAAGCTCCTGAAACTGTCTGCAACTGCTAAAATGACTTTCACCTTTTTTTTCTTCATGTGAATCCCAGGGAGCCAGCACAAGAAAAAGGGGGCGGCTTTCTCACACGCTGAGACTCATATATTGGAAGGTATTTTTCGTGAGCTTGGACTCTCGATGCATGGATTGTTTTTCCCTTCAGTTTGGAGGATTAAGATCCTCGACTTCTTAGCTCTTGTCTCCTGTGGGGGGCTCTGTTATTTTCAGTGTATTGAGAGCGAGAGAAAAAAGCAGCCTGATTTATGATTACATAAGTTTGCTGTTGCTGCTCGTCTTGTCCTGTGCAGCAGCGCTTACAGTACGAATTTGATCTCCGCTGACTTGCACATCGATCACGGTGTTGCATTTGATGCTCATCCTTCTTATCAACCCTGTAAATGACAGCCAATGGTTAATATAACAAATTGGTCTCCGAGCATGAAATATAGAGTTTCTACTTTTATTGAAGTTTGAGTTTGTAGCAGTAGATAAAGTGCCCACTGCACAACCTAAACATGACTTTAATGCTTGTGCATGCCTCATAGAATTTAACTGTTGAACATGGATCAAACTGCCTGATTTTGATCACCAGTAGCGTAGCTTCTTCTATTTATCTGTCACATTATTTTTTCATACTCCCCCTGTGTATTTTCCATTACATTTATTGAATCTCATTACAGCTTGCACACCACAGGCCTGTCGCTGCTTCTGAGCACCTCTTCTAAGCCGTCTTTACCCACATGCCGCAGTGATATGAAGCCTAGCGATGTCGATGACGCTTCATTAGTGTTCCCTCCTGTCAACAAATGAATGTGTGCGTGTGTGTGTGTGTTGACTTTGCAGACATCCGGGACTCCGAAGCCCGACCTGTGATGGTGTACATCCACGGAGGCTCCTACATGGAGGGCACTGGGAACATGATGGACGGCAGCGTGCTCGCCAGCTATGGAAATGTTGTGGTTGTCACGCTCAACTACAGGATCGGAATATTAGGTGACGGCAGTTTCTCTGTTAATGGAGCTTCAAATGGGGGTTTTAATCCTTGTTTAGTCTGAGAGGTTGAGAACGTTGTCGGTAATCAACCATAAAAAGACGACCTGTGAAAAGACTGGTTCAACAGCCTTAACTAATAGTATAATCAGAGGAAATTGATGAAGGTATGCATCGGTTTCTAGAATGGCTTTCATATATCCTTTTAGATTAATCTAGCTGATCTGATCTAGGGTTGCAGCATTCCCAAGGACAAGACGCTTTGTATTTTTTAAATAAGACTTGGAAAAGGAATAAGTAATAAGCTCGGGCGGCAGAGCTACTGTGAAGATTAACTAAATTCTCGCAAAGAAACAAGTGCATTTATTTATTCATGCACTCCAAATCATATGAAGTTATATGTGCAGAGAGCTTTCCGATTTGTTGAGCAGCGCTGCTGTTGCACAGAGGCTAAAATAAAGCAGTCATGACGCCGTCAGTGGAGCAAAAGCTGATTTTCTTTTCAGGGGGGATGCTGTTGGTTCTTTTGGTTGCCCCGCTGGGCTACAACTTCAGATCAAAGCTTTGACACAAGCTGAAGATCTGGACTTCACCACTGGTTCTGTTGCCTTTCTGTGCACCTCAGGCTTCCTCAGTACCGGAGACCAGGCGGCCAAAGGAAACTACGGACTCCTGGATCAGATTCAAGCGCTCCGTTGGATCAGTAAGAACATTGGTTACTTTGGAGGAGATCCGGGTCGCATCACTGTATTCGGATCTGGAATCGGAGCTTCCTGTGTCAGCCTGCTGACTCTGTCCCACCACTCAGAAGGTAAGAAAGGGTCACTTAGCTCTGAAGACACAGTTCTTCGCTGCGGTTAGCTTATCAACGTGCACAAGTGACAACGTTTTTGGCTTTTTGAAATGTTTGTTCCTCGTTTTTACTTCATCTTTAGCAAGTCTGTCATAGAGATGAAGTAAGCAAGGCAATTGAGGGTTTAGTAATTTATTGCTTTTGTCCCTGTCTACTTACTTTAATCAGTCTAAAAGCTTCACAAAGATGCAAAAAGCAAAAAAATGCTTCACCAGGTTGTTGAGTTCACCTCTGGCCTCTTTCAAACAGACTAATGCTTCAATCATTTTGGATCAAATGAAAGGTAATAAAAGCGCCTCAGCAAAATCTTGAATTCCAAAATGATCTTTTATGTTATCAAAACCTTGGTTGAAGACAATTTGGCTGCATGCGCACAAAACACCAAATCTGTCCTCCATGTTTCCCCTTACGAGATGTCAGTGATTGCATATGATCTCCTGCTTGTGCTCGTCTCTGCAGGACAGAAACAACGCTGCTTATTTAACGCGAGGGCAGCTGTGGCAACTGTCCGTTCTTGTGGTTTGTGTTTGATGTTCTCCCTGGGCTGCAGCAAACGCACAAAGACCTCTGGCTGTCTTTGAAGTAGCCTAGCTAGCGGTTTGCCCTGGGAAAAAAATAAATAAATAAAATAAATGACAGCAGGGAAGGAAGAAAGTGACACTGCCCCAGCGTTGTTCTCGTAGGCATCGCCACGCTCAGCCTCAGCAGAGTATTTCTTGACATGATTCATATCACTGTCACTTTTAGGTGTGGGATGCGAAATCCACGGAGACAGAGCGGATGCACAGCGCAGAAACAATTCAACCGAGCGGCGTGTTTACTGTATCAACACTGAAGGATCGGGGTGACTGCATATTCAGCTCTCTGCACAGACTCACCGCTGTGCACTCGCCATCAGCAGTCTCCGTGCACGCCATGTTGATTTTTTCAGAGGGACTCTATTAACTGTTCTACAAGTGCTGCGAAATAATTAGAAAGTCGACCCTTCCTCTGAAGCTCTGCCGCACTTTTATTCAGCTGCTGTATGATGGTGAAGATGCTCCGTGATGGATCAATAAAAAGGGAGGGTTATATGATTGGCCCAGGACCGACTTTGCAGGACTCAACTTAAAGTGTCGTTTATCGAAACTATTCAAAGTGCATCTTATCCAGATTTTTTTAGGTTTGTGTGCCAAAGATTATTGCAGATAGGAGTATTTAGAAGATGGATTGTGTGTTTATTTTAAGTTGTTTAGAGTGCTATTAAGGTTTCTAGTAAAAATCCAATTCAGTAAATTGGATTTCATGGCCATGAATGAGCAGAGCTGGTTATCTCACCTGCCTTCTCTCTCTCTCTCTCTCTCTCCATCTCTCTCTCTCCATCTCTCTCTCTCTCCGTCTCTCTTTGGTGCACAGGTTTGTTCCACAGAGCTATCATCCAGAGTGGGTCAGCACTGTCCAGCTGGGCTGTCAACTACCAACCAGTCAAGTACACCCGCATGTTGGCCGAGAGAGTCGGCTGCAACGTGCTGGACACCCTTGACATGGTCTCCTGCCTGCAGAAGAAGAGCGCTAAAGAGCTGGTGGAGCAAGACATCCAAGCTGCCCGATATCGCGTGGCCTTCGGTCCCGTCATAGATGGAGATGTCATTCCAGATGACCCAGAGATCCTGATGGAGCAGGGCGAGTTCCTCAATTATGATATAATGCTGGGAGTCAATCAGGGCGAGGGGCTGCGCTTCGTGGAGAATGTGATGGATCTGGAGGACGGGGTGTCCGGAAGCGATTTCGACTTTGCGGTGTCAGATTTTGTAGACAGTTTGTACGGCTACCCGGAAGGAAAAGACACGCTGAGGGAGACAATTAAGTTCATGTACACAGACTGGGCTGACAAGGACAACCCGGAGACCAGGAGGAAGACCCTGGTTGCCCTCTTCACTGACCACCAGTGGGTGGAGCCTTCGGTGGTGACGGCTGACCTGCACGCTCGTTACGGCTCGCCAACCTACTTCTACGCCTTCTACCACCACTGTCAGAGCCTCATGAAGCCCGTGTGGTCAGATTCGGCGCATGGTGACGAGGTGCCTTACGTGTTCGGCATCCCCATGGTGGGCCCAACCGACCTGTTCCCATGTAACTTCTCCAGGAATGACATCATGCTCAGTGCGGTGGTTATGACATACTGGACCAACTTTGCCAAGAGTGGGTAAGTGACATCACAGATCGAGTAAATTGGCATCACAGATCGAGTGAAGTGACATCACAGATCGAGTGAAGTGACATCACAGATCGAGTGAAGTGACATCACAGATCGAGTGAAGTGACTGGTGAGCTCTGGTTGTCACTGGGCAGAAACATGACGCAGCATGAATCTGCTTCCAAAACAGGATTTACCGGCTGAAATGGAATGAATTAGAGGACCTTCAAGTGTTTTTTAAGTGATATTTATTTAACACTCTCATTAAATACCTGTAGAGGATACAAGCAGCCAATACAACATAAAGTCAAAGCTGAGTCTTGAACAGACCGCTGAGGCTTCGGGATAATCTTTCCCAGTGCACATCAAGTTTTATCTCTTTGGGCAGGCTTCCTAGAGGAGATGGATTTTAAAATTTACAAGGAAATGCTGATAAATGCGTACAGCATGTTCAACAAAAAGGGTGTGTTGACGGGGAGACTATTACGGTGATACTCCATAAATCTCTGTCATCTCTACCGTGACTCAGTATAATGTAGGGCTGAATATCCCAGGTTGCTATTGATCAGTGACACCACACGCCATGTATCTATTGGACAGTAAACTTTGGATCTGTTTTTTTTATTCTCAAATTTTACCAAAGTGTTTGTAATATATTTGTCACGTTGTCCATTAAGCTAAACCAAATTGGCCGGCTTTGCTTTCTGTGACGTGTCTACAGGGATCCCAACAAGCCTGTGCCACAGGACACCAAGTTCATCCATACCAAGGCCAACCGTTTTGAGGAGGTGGCCTGGTCCAAGTATGACCCTTATGATCAGCTGTACTTGCACATTGGCCTGAAGCCTCGGATCCGCGATCACTACCGGGCCACCAAAGTGGCCTTCTGGAAACACCTGGTGCCACATCTGTACAACCTTCACGACATGTTCCACTACTCCTCCACCACCACCAAGGTCACCCCACTGGATCCCACCCAGTCCAATGGTAAGCGATCTGGCACCACCGGTCGACCACCTGCATCCTCTGGCCACAACAACGGAGAGAGCGGGAGGGAGATGGGTCCTCTCATCATGCCAAACCCGAGAGATTACTCCACGGAGCTCAGCGTTACCATTGCTGTGGGGGCCTCCCTGCTTTTTCTCAACGTCCTGGCATTCGCCGCCCTCTATTACCGCAAGGACAAACGCAGCCGGCAGGACACGTCCCAGCAACCCAGTCCCCAGTGTGATAGCAAGGGTAACAATATGAGCCACACCAGCACCATAGATGAGAGCCAGTCATCCCAGCAAAGGAACCAGTGTGAGGCCCTTCACAATCCTCTTCACATCTCACCAAGTATGGAGTACTCCCTCAGCCAGCGCCACTCCCCTGACGACATCCCTCTGATGACCCCCAACAACATCACCATGATCCCCAATTCACTGATGGGCCTGTCCAACATGAGTCCATACAGCACCTTCCCTGCTGGGTACAGCTCTAAAGGCCTGCCCAGCACCCACTCCACCACACGGGTATAGCTTGACAGAGGAAGCTGAAGGGAGCCTAAACTTAGATAACCTGAAAATGTATAGCTGTATTTAGGATATGTAGGTAAAATAGGAATCCAATACCTTTGTTTTGTTTTTTCCAAAGATGTACAACCACTGACATCCTGCCTTTGCGCTCCCACAATAGGAAACCTAACTGCAGTCATTTTATAATGTCATTTTCAGAGGCAGGCAAAAAGATAGAAAGTGCATTTCATGTTCAACTTTGGCTTTTTGGGGACTTTACCAAGTAAGAACTTAGTATAATGTTTATACAGCTGGATTTGTATGATAAGCTTTTTATTACTCAATCTATTCTGATCAATTCGTTCATCTCATGGTGGAGACCATAACCAGTGTTGATGTTATTATTATTATTATTGTTACGGATATTTTATGAACATCTCACCTGGCACATTGCTTCTAATGACACTATTATTACTGCATTAAAAAAAACCTTGTAACTGTTATTAAGAGTAACTGCAGACGCCCAGAATCTTCAAATTTGGTTGAATTTTCCTGCTCATGCGTGCAAAAATTTTACCAAGATATATGATGAAATACCTGCTAGTGCAAACAAAAGCAGCTGCATATGTGTGAGGGCGCGCACCTGGGGTGAGCGTGCACGTGTGCGAGAAAAGAGCTCCACAAATGTAAATGAACCATTGTTTTAATTAGCCATTCCGTTTTGCGTACAGTATGTGTTGTGTAATCTAGATTCTAGTCTTATTTTCCAGTATCCTTGCACCATCTTTTTTTTGTGTCTATAATTTAGCTAAATATGTTGTACAAATATACCTTTGGCTTTGCTATAAAATAGAATTGCTTAAAATGTGTTTTCCTATTCAAACCAGCTCATGGTTCTTTCAGCTTGGCTTCTTTGTACAGAATAAACTTAGACTTCCATTTGATTTGTCTTTCATTTATGAATACTGTAAAGAATTCAGAACAATAGCTGTAATTACATGTAACTGTATGGATACCGACTAAATATCCTCATTTGAAAACGGTATGTCATGACCGGTGGTTTTGACCATCTACCGAAATATAAGCTCTATATGTGGGTCAGTCAAACATGATTAACAACTTTGATTAATTTGAAACGATCCGAATGTTGTTTAAAGAAAAACCATTAAAAGACTTTTGGAACTGGTGAGTCTTGTCCAATGTAGATACTCTGCTGTGTATGCAGGAATGCAGTAGCATATGATAGCATGTCCTTCTATGCTAGGCTGATATTAGAGCTCCTCCTGCGGGCAGCCATGTTTGGTACGGTCCACCCATCTGGAGCGAGCCCACCCTGTCACAGGGGGAACATGCAAACTCCACCGAGAAAATCCCCTGGCCTTGTCCTTCTTGCTGTGAGGAGACAGTGCTAACCCCCCCTCTGTTTGATACCAGTCCGCCCAAATGTCTGCTCTAGTGTCCTCAGATCGTGTAGTTATCTAGAAATCCAGTTAGATACAGGCGGGTATGGGTCAGGTGTAGGCACAGTTACATAGATCTGTGGCTACAAATATATCCGTCCTATTAAATAATGTTTTCATGTCAGCATCAGCATTACATCACGTTCCTCCTGTGCAGTCCGCTGATTAGTTGTCCAATTCAGTTCGGTAAGTTTTGAAGTAAAAAATAATAGAGACAAAACTGAGCGCCAGTAGATTCATTTACTGGGAGGTTTTTAATGAGGCAGAGCCGGGATGACCTCTGTCTTTGAAAGGCTGTGAAGGTTTTCCTCCCACATTTGTGGGGTTAAGCTTCACACACCTGGAGCGTGGTAGCCCGGCAAACAGCCGGCGGAGTGCGTAACATCAAACACACAAGCGAGCACGCTCCTTCCTCTTCTCCGCTGTACGCTGACACAAATAATTTAGGCTTTCTCCACGGGAGGCCATTGCCATTCAGCCCACGTCTATGTGAGCCTGATGCGATCCTGTCCTCCAAGCTCATGCTTGCTTGTGTGATGCTTGTTTGTTCACTCTGCCAAATGATAACACAATGCGTATTATCATAATGAGGCGGGGAGGTGCTGCAAACACGTCCACAGGGCTACCTGTTCCCCAACATAAACACATGCCTACTACTGATTTCCACGGGTAAATATTGGCAAGCGTATCAGTCTCACAGTAAACAGTTACACATTCTAACTCAGAGTGCTACAATGTTACCACAATTCTAAAGTGCTTCTAGATTTGAGACACAGTTGTGTCACAAGGTCGAATATACTGTGAGGCCAGTCAGTCTGTGCAGGCTGCGTCAATATAAATATGCTACAGCCGTTCTCGCTCATTGACAGGGATAATAATCAATTAATAATATCTATAAATAATTAGATAGCTAACTACCTGACTATTATTTAATAATTCCAGCATAAAATAGAGAGCTAAATCAGTGTAGGAGAAATGGCACGAGTGGCATCTGAGCAGAAATAATACACCCAAAGTGCACGGAACGAGAGTACGATAGTTTTCATGGCTGTTACTGTTTGCTTGAATATCAGTATTTATTCTACGGAATTATTTCCCCCCTAATCTGCACATGTTCTCGTCATCCTTTTGCTGCTTATCCTAAAACCTAAATGGACACATTTTTGAATCAGCTCACCCCGGTGAGCCTGTGAGAGTTTCCCTATATTGATGTGGGTCTTTGAATCTCCACATTATTGCTATAATCACATTTGCTGCATTCAGCTGACAGCAATTCTACTGATTCTCACCCAGGCCTGGATGCTTAATTAGTAACGCTCCGTCTCTGTGTTTTGCATGTTCTGTCAGAGATTTCAAAGGCGTCGGTCCTCTCTGTGCAGTACGTTATTCATTACATTTGCATTTTTGTAAATAGCAGCTCGCGGTTCTCTAGTAATTTGATTTGTCCAACCCTACAGCACCATACAATAACCGTACCTTCGATATCTTCTATAACATTTTCACATAGAGTCTAGTGAAATGTAACAGCGGATGGCTCCCGCCCCCCCCCCCCAAAAAAAAACCCCCCCAAAAACAAACAAAATAACCAACATGGTGATTTCTCCCTCTCCACACTGGCTCCTTTGTACTGAGCCCAGCTTTGACATCAACTGGGTCAAACAAGAGAGAGGGAGGGAAGGAGGGCAGCAGCTGGACCCAACAGTCAATGTCACCCTTGTTGGTCAACTTCAGCCATGTCAGTCGCTGTTGTTGTGTTCAGTTTACACCCCCCTCCCTTATCTGTTTACACCTCTCATCTCTGTTGTGACGATGCTGCTCTGAGGTACCCAGAGGTGTCACTTCATTGATGTCGTGCACACGTTTGTCACTGCAACAGGCAGATTCAGTTTGGAGCATCCAAAAGCCATCACACAAGCAATTACTGATGACACCTAGTGTGATTCGCAAACATAAAATAAAATAATATCAGAATCGACCTACAGTCTTCAGGGGTTGACCAGAGGCTCAAATCTCTGATTCTGAGTTTGACACATTCATACTTAAAAAAGGTCAAATATTCACCCAAACAGGTATGATAGTGCACATGTGGACAGATACTAACAATATAAAAAGCTATCTGAATCTGTGTGCTCCCCTCTGTCCCTTGTCCTGTGGCTCTATATAAATAATGACTGGCAGCTAAAATGGGACTTGTGACTTTAAGATGTGACTTGGGAGACGTGGTCCCTCTATTGTTGATGAGACAAAAGCGCAGGGCAGATTCATATAGGATCGGCGAGGATTAACTTCTCATCTTCTCATATCGCCATCACAAGGCCACCACCAGCCAAACGTCAATAACCCCCCCACACCTCTCTCTGGACATGGGTGAGTGGGAAAAAAAATTTAATAACTCTTGTCATTTATTATTAATGTGATTTGGAACTGTGGCTCTCAATAACTGACTAATCTTGGCTCTAATACATCTTTTCTGTCCTCAGACAACATGTTGCCCTTGTGCGGCGAGGGGCAACATTTTGATTTATACGCTTTTCATTCATCAAAGGTATTTAATATGCAGATGGGGGGGATTGATTCATCATTGAGCCACCCTTTGCCCTTGTATTTTCACATGCACTAATGATTTTTTTTGAGGATGTTTTTCTGGACTTTCTGTACACAGAGGCGACTCGTTTCTTCCCCCCCGCCAATATATTTTAATCATCTAGCGAACTGGAATCACAGTGGCAGACATCAAACCAAGGCCATGCCAGGTCACTCATGTGGAAGAGGTCAAGATTTCGCCACATGGGTTCCGGGGATAAATTAGCAAGTTTGCGTGAGGCGAACTTCCCCTCGTCTTGTTTAACTTTCGCAAGTTTGTGAGCAGCTCCTCGAGTTGTGGTTGATGAATCGGCAGCGACGTCGTTGAGTTCAAAACTGCGGCGCCGAGGTTCTGCTTCGCTCCGCTGTAGCAGCGGGGCGCAGCTGAGGCATCCGCGGACTGTCTTCAGTCAGACTCTGGCAGCCTTCCTGCTGTTACTATTTATACTTAACGGCACTTTGTTTGACTCTTTTACCAACTACTCCTCTCTCCCAACTGTAGTCTTGAATTGAAGTGAATTGAATTGAATCAGGTTTATTGCCATTGTTCATGTAATACACAGTATTACACAAGCTAGGAATTTGTCTTGGTGTGACGCTGCGACATTCAACATAAAGAACACAACACTAGAATAAGATAAATAAAATAAGACATATATACAGTATATACTTGTGCTTATTTTTGCACTGATACAGTTTAAATGTTCACAAATCCTCCTCAGTGTCGAGCAATAGTTCTGTGTTTGAGTGTTGTTGTTGTTGTTGATGTCATCGTCGTCATGGAGATATTTAAACGACCTCCACTCATTCCGTATGCATCTGCCTGGTGTTTGATTTTGAAACTCTGCCCCCTGCTGGCGTGGGCGCCCGGTACCATGGCACCAAACTCAGGCAGCTGTGGGTGGAGGATGGCCTCAGCAGTGACATTGCCAGTGGTGTTGAGATGATCCTGGTGACCCCTGGGCTGCCGTGTACCACTGCGTGTGCGTGTGTGTGCGGGGCACCGAGTTCTTTGTTCGTTTGACATCGCTGCTCTTTGTTCATCCCCTGATCGTGGCAAAGACAAAGGCGGCTGTATTTGCGGTCACAAAGAGGAGTTCTTTCTCTGGGCTCCTGAACTCGGTGTTTCAGTCCCATCTCTCAATTGCCTGGTGACGCCCGTGGCCGCAGGACAAAGAGGGCAGGACCAGAGAGAGCGGAAGAAGGAGCTGCAGGTGTCGGTAGGAGCAGAGGAGCTGGCAAATACGGTTCAAATCTGTGCAGAGAGGGTTCCATTACCACGGGAAACACCTTGTAGGCAGCGTTGTCCGCTCTCACCCTCTTTCTCGTCGTGGGGCGCAGGATCAGAAGCAGCAGATGTTTCCAGTCAGACAGCCTTGGCTTTGCAAAGCATTAGGTGCCTTCCTCTCTTTCTGTCCATGCATGTATTAACACTGTGGATGTTTGCTACCCGCTCCAGCAGCGCAGCTTCCAGTGGAAGGAGCCGTCGCCGGGAAATCAGCCGCGACGGCTTCAGTCTGGACGCTTATTGGAGAATACTGCTTGAAACCTGCTTTCTGGCCTTTTTTTTCTGTTGCTGCTTCCTGCTGATGGAGTTGTGGCACGTGCACGTGGGTTTTCCGCCAAAGCAGGGCTGTTGTCGTAGCGCTGAAGAGCCTCCTCTGTGGCGTAGATGTGCTGTGTGCTTATATGTGCGGTGTGTGCCGCCTGTGTGCTGATATATTATGCCCCCTCAGGTTGTTATGATTCCTGTATCCGGTGCATTGGGGCAGTGCCCTACCCCTCCCTGGTGGCCACCTTGCTGTGCTATACTGGCATGGCATTATTTTGTGGCTGTGGGCACGAAGCGTTGAGCCAAACTGAAGTCCTGGTGGAAACATATTTCGCCCGCAATGCCTCAGGACTTTGCGGTCCTGGCCTCTTGTGAGTGACACGTATTCGCTGAGTATATTATCTGAACTGTGATGTTCTTGTCTCGGTTTCCTGTTTGAGCTGGTTTGTCTTTGTGTCTCAGTATCGAGTACTTCCAGTATGTGATCTACGGCCTGGCGTCCTTTTTCTTCCTCTATGGAATCTGTCTGTTGGCCGAGGGTTTCTACGCCTCGAGCGCCGTCAAGCAGTCCTTCGGGGAGTTCAGGAGCACCCAGTGTGGCCGATGCCTCAGCCTAACAGTGAGCACGGGGGCGTCTCAAAGAGGGAGGGGGGCATGACATCACTGTCACTGCTGCACATTGGAATGATTCTCAATGAAAAGCTCTTGGGTTTATGATGTCTCCAGGGAATCCTGACTTACGATCCACGGATTATTTAGTGGCACCGCATTTATCACACTAAAACCTTTTTTCCTGTGCTGCGTTCAAGTGACCCAACAAAGTGTGTCCTGTATTTCTACAGTTTATCATAGTGACGTACATCCTGGCCTTTATCTGGCTGGCAGTGTTGCCCTCAGCGCCATCCCGGTCTTCTTCTTATTCAACATGGAGCAGACCTGCCACAACATCAACATCCTGGCTGAAACAACCCCCAGCATTAATCAGCACGGCTGGATCTGCATGGATGCCAGGCAGTACGGTGCGTTGCTCTCATAATGACCGACCGCGCGGCCACCCGAGAAGAATGTTAATGTCGCCATGACAGAAATGAATTAATCATTAAGAAGAACGTCCCAAGTCAGATGCTGCATTGATACGCATTGATGAAGATAACCGTGCCTTCCTGTCAGTCTGCTCACGATACCTCCCTGCTGTGTCCAAAGCAGGCGCTCAAGTGCATCATCACGTTTCAGAGGCACTGGAATTAACCTGCGCGCTTACGTTTTATTTCAAGGTTTACTCCCCTGGAATGCAATGCCGGGCAAGTCTTGTGGGATGACCCTGGCTTCTATCTGTAAAACCAGTGAGGTGAGTGCAGGAATCAAATATTGCTCCCCGCATTGCGTTTGTGCTCTAAAATTAGCATATTAGCATTCATTCTTAGTTATTGAAGGGGGGAGTGAGAAAATGAGTGTGTGTAAGTGAGGAGGGGACACTTAACACCTGGTTGATGGTTTTATGCACATGTGTTCTACAGTTCTACGTCACCTACGACCTCTACATAGCTGCTTTTGCCGGGGCTGGTATCACTCTGCTTGCACTGGTGAGCGATTGCCGTGGAAATATGCACTGAAAAATATACAGTTCAAACTTTAAAGCTCCACATCTTCTCTCGCAGTTTGTGTATATGATCGCCACCACCTACAATTACGCAGTCCTGCGGTTCCTGGGTCGAAAGGGGATCCGCTAAAGGGTGACCAGCTGGCAACGATAGCTGCACATTCATCTGCTACTGTAATAGACCTGTCTGATTGTGGACACGTGCTCCTCGTCATTTGCACCCAAGAACAACAGAGAGAGGGATGAAGATGATCCACATCCATCGTCAACCACTGCTCCTCTAATGGCAGGGTGCTCACATGATTCTCTCGGCTTTGTTGTTCGTTGCATCTCCCCGTACGTTTGCTGTGCCGTTTTATTGTGGGGAAGCTTTAATGGTTCCGATGCTGCTGCAAAATTGTCCACAGCCCGATTTTCACGAGTAATTAAGACAGCTCATCTCAAATGAACCCTCCAAAGATTTACTGTTCACATTTTGGTTCTGATTTGGATTTCAATGTGGTTTGTTATCTTAACCATCGCAAACTAAAGTGAAGGCACCAAAATTCTTTGCGTTGTACGTTGCATTCATCAATAATGCATTTTTGCTTATAACTGCTCAGGGAAGAACAAGAATTCACTAATGGTGGTTTTTTAATTACTTAAAATGATTTTTTTTTTCCCCTGACTGATGTGTTGATGTTTCAGTAATTGTGTTTAATTTAAAGATAAAGGCCAAATAAAATATTTACAGCAGAGGTTTGTCTTTTTATTTCCCTCCAAATAAAGTTTATCCCAGCAACCAAAAAAATAATCCAGTATTTTCATTAGGCAGCCCCTATAAACCATAATGAAACAAAGCCGCACCAGCGGCTAAATGCTGTAATGTTCACTATTGTATCATATCAGCATCATGTAATTCAATCATACTGGGATTTAGTCTTATCTGGTGGTATATTTATCCCACTTAGGCCCCAGAGTGTCACTGAAAGCAGTAATCACAAATTATTCTTTGCTCATTTGAAAAGATGGGAGTCAGCAGATGTCCCAGGTCTTCAGAGCACATTTTATTAGCTTTGGCTACAGTCTCAACAGGATCTTCTTCAATCTTACCGGGGGAATTGTTTTATCAGCTTCATTTCAACAGGAGACATTTCAGATTGTGTTTTTATAGTTAATTCAAAGGCGGCACGCTGCTCGATGGCTCTGTTACAGCTGTAGCGTCAGATGACGACTCCACAGTTGTTTGAAAAGGAAGAATCCCGCCTGCTTAATTTTAGAGGCAACCTCAGCGGAAGATTCTAATGGATCTGCTTTGCATAAGGAAGGGAGCAGTTTCACCATCTTGTATAGTGGTTCCAACTGGAGTCTCGGGCAATAATTCAGAATTAACTTCACTGTCTGATGAGTCATCATTTCCAACAGATTTTTCCATCATACTGTTTTGTAAAAAAGGCTGGTCTTGGGACCTGCAACAGATTAAGTTGTACCAATGGAAAAAGTATCTCTCCTGTATCTCCTCTCAGCAATGCATAGAACACAGAGAATTGGACTACATTTAACTACAGCTAGAGCAGTAAATAAAAGGTGTGCTATAAAAATCACTATTAAACTATTAATAGGTAAGTAACTGTTATGGATCACAGCAGAATCTTACAATCGCTGACGTAGCTATGACTTTATGTTCGTTGAGCCTTTTGTTAGACTCTTATTTTTGTAAGGGGCAACCTTCCGACTTTTATTTTGAAGAGGGAACCACAACATCCGCCCTGAACACTAGCATGTCTGTAATCAGCGTTAGCAGCTTCTTGCTAAGTAAAGACTTTAAGATTCCGTAGCGCGTAAATAAAACAGTGTTTAATCCAGAGACATGAAGCGACGGGTGTAGATAAACACTGCTGCTGGGGTTCGCACGTTAAATGTTTAAACAACGGGACAAATACGACAACAGTACCACAACGTTCGTGTTGGAAAAGTAATCCAAGGTGCCGGTGCGGCTCAAGATAAACACGGCGGAAGTTCCACCGTGGAACTTCCACCAGCCTCTAAAACAAGTAAGGACAGGAGAACCTTGACAGGAGAACCTTGGAGCGATTTCTATTCAATGCACTGCAGACTAGCAGACCTGTTGTAGCCTCCTGCTTGTGTTTACAGTGGCTTCTCTGACTGTTCCTGATGCCAAACCGCTTCATTGTTATTTAGGATTGCAAGGAAGTGAGAGAAAATACGTTTTAATCGATGCAAAAAATGTCTTGCTGCACAGGTGACCAGCAAAATCCCCTCACATTTATCATGTTATTCTTCCGGGAAAGCTACAGCATAACTGCAAAACACTTATTATTGACCTCAGCCTTTTAGCTTTCATTAAAAGTTGGGTTAAAGCTGCACGCAACAACAGCAAAAAAAAAGCCGTTTTGTGAACTAAAAAATGTGCTTGCTTGTGTTTGTGCTTGTCTTAGACAAAATGCCATCAAGAAATCACCTTGACAAATTGGGAGGAAAAAGAAAAAATGGACCGAGGAGGCCATGGGAACGTGCTCTGATTGAGGTGAAGTCAGGGAGGTGTACGGTCAGACAGGCTGCTAAAGAGTTCGGGGTCCCCAAATCGTCTCTCGGCGACAGAGTCAGCGGGCGCGTGGCGCCGGGGAGTCGCAGCGGGCCCGCTCAGCTCATCACATCTGCTGATGAGGAGCTGCTGGTTGAATTCTCCTTATACATGTCCAGCACGGCTTCCCGTTAACCAAGCAACAGCTCGTGTCCTTCGCCTCAAACCATTTATAAGCGGCAGCATCGAAGGGTGGCCTTCTCGAAGCTTGGCCAGACCTGGTGGCTGAACTTCAGAAAACGGCAAGAAAAGAAAATTACCATTCAGCCGGCAGAAAACGTAGTGCGCGGGAGGACCCTCTGCGTGAGGAAGGAGGCAGTGGATCAGTTTTTTCACTTGCTGAGCACTGTCACGGAACGCACATGCACTCAGAGACAAGCCTCACCAAATATTCAACTGCAGCGAGACTGGCTTCCAGCTGGGCAGGAAGAGGACGGCCCTCTCCAAACCTGCCAATATGGGCTTTAAGCCAGCAGCGGGTCTGAGGGACCACATCTCTGTCCTAGCTTGCTTCAACGCAGCTGGAGAGGACATTCCTCCGTTTATTATTTATTCAAAGGCCTACCCCGGAGGGGTAAGCTATAAGACGCGCGGGCCCTTCGAACGCCCTTTATGGGTGGTCAGACTCGGGATGCATCAACTCTGACCTCTTCAAGAAATGGTTCCTCAAACACTTCCTTCTGCACGTCCCCAAAGAGCGCCCCCCTACTGCTGATTTTAACGGCCACAAGTGTCCGGTGAACCTCGAAGTGGTGGAAGCAGCTCGCAAGGAGGGCCGTCGTCCTGCTGTGCCTTCCGCCTCATTGCTCTCACATCTTGCAGCCGCTCGACGCGGGATTCTTCGTCCTTCTCAAGCAGCGGTTCGGCCACGCTCATAGGCGATAAACACTGCCAAACCGCGCTCACTTTGCAGTGAGCAAAAAAGAGTTCTCGGGTGTTTTTAAAGGGACATATCGGGCGGCAAAGGAGGAGGAGGGTGTGAGGACTGTTAAAGAAGGCTTTAGGAAATGTGGCATTTATCCACTGAACCACTTTGAGATCGGCGGACGGTCATTTTAGCGCCCTCAGATGGTCTGGGATCAGATGCAGACCCATCTCTATCCACACCCATGCAAGAAGGGAACGCTGCTGGCGAAGTCACGATTGCTGGCCCCTCTTCCTAATGCATCATGTTTTATGTGGCAGGATGTCATTGTTGAAATGGCTCCGCCGTCTTGGCTGTTTTTATGTTGGTGGTTATAGTTCTCATGGACTGAAGTGCTTGTGGTGGCAAAATAACCCGAATCTGCCGAATAAACCTTGTTAGAACGACTGAACACGTCTTCCAAACTCCTTCAGGGTGTTTTTCTGAAGAAAGGTGCAAGTATTTGTGAGTGAATAAAAAATGTTCAATGCAGTTCAAGGCAGGTTTCAAGGATTACGTTCCCGAAGTGAATTTAAAAAAATTTTCCACCTGAATTTCTGTATTTCTTAAATAGGACTCAACTCCTGAGGCACCTAAAAATCATTAAAAAATGCAGGAAGTGAAAATTTGTCTTAGTTGATTTTGATAAGGTTTTTTTTTTTTTTTTTTTACAGAACTTTCATGATTCAAATAATGGATTCTACAGCTTCACTTTAGGAAAGGTAAAATAGAGGTAATGTTTCAATCACGCTGCACAACATCAAACAATAAAATATCAGTGGATAGGATGCTGAGGCGGCCTGCATATATGAATCATAATTACTCGATATATGAATGTTCTTTTATTTATTATGAGAGCTTTTTTGCAGCCGTGTTGTGAGATCAGTGTTAGAGCACCTTTTCATAACATATCAGTGGGTTTAAAGGAAAACAGCTACTTAGCCCTAAGGTTTTCTATTATATCCGGTCTGTTTATCACACTGCAGTGCAAGTTAGAATGGAGTGAATGGACATATTTTGATGTTTTCATGTTTATTATAGTGGTTTTATTTATACTTTATTAATGGGGGGGATTCACAGATGTATAATTTGTCTCCATGTCACCTTTTTAGCCACGATTAGCATCTGCATAGCTAATTTACTCTCATATATGGACTCATCGCCTGATAAATCACCTAAACGCAGCTAAAAAATGACGTACCGATAGATTAGATCATCTCAGCCCATCAATCACCGAGACAATTACAACGGCTCAATAATGGTCTAAATGGCGCCATCTGCTGGTCAGAGTGTGCAGCGATTCCAAATAAACGTCAGTCACGTTTCACTTCTGGAGCTCTCGGATTTTATTTGCTTCCGTGTTGATAAACAACCCTTTCTATTTCAACTCCGTGACTTGCATTTGAAAATTGACATCTAATTATTTTTATCCAGTGACACTCAAACTCCTTCGCTGTGGAGAGAACCTGGTCTGAGACAGGTCTGATCTCTGCAGCCTGATCCTCCCTGATAGGCAAAAATGTTCAAAAACAAACAAAAAAAAAACCTTTTTTTTTTTAAAACACAGGTGGGAACTATGTGCAGTTTTTCATCAGCCAAACCAGCAAATATAACAGCAATGTTTGACACCATTTTTTAAAACATCCCGTGTTAAACGTTACAGCTTTGAACAATCTCAAGTTTCAGTTTAGACGATTGCATCAGGGCTGATTTTAGTCAGGCCTGTCTGGCCAGTGGGCTGCCGCAGGTCGTCTTGCCGTCTAGTTTTCCGATCTGGTCCTCTGGATCAGCTGGCGTCAGCGCCCGTACCCGGGTGATCTCAAACCACCTGGTCTCTGTCAACATCTGCAACACACGCTCGAGCCACAGCCACTATTGGTTAAACAGCTCGGCTGGTGTCATAGTCAGGCTTTGAAAGCAACTTGCCATATTTCTAACAGCTTCCACCCAAAGAAAATCAGCTAACATCAAAACAAGCAACAACAAAAAACCAAACACATGTTATCACTGAAAAATCACACCATGTGCCCATTTATATTTCATGAGAGATAAAACCGGCTGCCCGTCGGACTGATGTAACAATCTTTTCAAACGAAGACCCGCTCCTCTTTGCAGTTATCTCACGGTCTTGCTCAACAATGTGCTGACAGCCTCCTGGCAGACGCGCCATTTTCACCTGAGAGCTTCTGTTAACACTCTGACCTGTTCTAATCTCAGATGATGATGCTCACCGACGGTATGGGGAACCACGGATCATCCAGGTCAGACCCATTTTACCAAGAGAACCAAAAGCAATTCTCACCGACCGCAACAAACCCTTCGTGCTTGACAGCTGTGTTTGCGTTCTCACCTTTTCTGGTCTCTCTGTGAGCGTAGCAGGTGTCCTCAAACCTTGCCTGGGTCTGTGCTGCAGACGGGTACCTCAGCTGCAGCCCGTCGCCCCCTCACGTCAAATTTCACCCATGTTTGTATGTTTTTGAAATTCACAACCCCCCCCCATGCCCCAGTTTTGACAAAGAAAAATTGTCCTAAAACCACCCTAAACTGGTCAAATGTTGCGATTTAACCCAAGCTCAGCAGAGATTCATCGCTCTATGTGACAGCTGTAGTGCTCCTTCAGGGTCTCTCTGGGAGTCAGGATTTGCTGACTCAGACAGTCATGAATTCTAACAAAACTCTTGTCCCCATTCATACATTCATTTTCTCCTTGTGTTCCAATTTTAGAGTCTTCCCTTTTACGACTTTTTTTTGGTTTGGTCAACATCTGCTTTTTTTGCTGCTATGAAATCAAGTTTTGGTTTATATTGGTTTGTAAGCATGCTCATAAATGCAACCATCTGTTGTGCCCTCAACACTTATCAGGTCAGGGTCCTGTAGGTCCAATGCTGGATTTCATTACTGGGCTTTCTTCAATGGCCCACCCCCAACCCATACCTAACCTACTCATCCCCATCCCCTAACCCTTCCCTATCCTAACCTATCCCATAGCACTAACCTAACCTATACCCATCCCCTATCCCTATCCTAATCTTCCCCATCCCTAATCCAACCCCTAACCCCTCCCCTACCTATTTAACCCATCCCCTACCGATCCTAACCCTAACCCCATCCCATAATGCTAACCTAACCCTACATACAATGGATCTGAACAATGCATCGCCAACATCAATAAGGTGAGGGTGTTCTAAAATTTCCCATTGTCAAGAAATGTAATGGCAGCTCCGAAGTCATTCAGACATTAAAGATTATAGGAGCCTATTTTTAGATTCACTGCTTCTGAAGGGAAAGCACACTCCTTAAATAGCTTGTTGAACTTCTACTCCTTAAACTGGTTAATGAATCATTTTCATGGCAAAAGCTTTAAGTGCCGTACATTACATCATAGGGCTTTTCCGCCATCAAAAATAAAAGAGCTTTGAAGATCAAAGTCCGGTGCATGTTGTACTACAACAGATTAAATCTCTAGAGTAAGGGGGAAAATACCTCAATAAACGTGATATGTCCAGTTATCCAGGCGGTGAAGCACCTGCTGCAAGTCTCTGTTGCTCAAACTTGTAACTGGAGCAGAACAGCTGCTCTCTGATGCCGATTTTCAACCACTTTGTAATTTTTTTTTTAAAAGACCTTTTCTTTCCCCAATTAAATTTACATGTCATTCCATAATGAGACCTGTAGGGGCATCATTTAAAAAAACCAAACAAACTATTTCTCTTCCAGAGAAAATTTCACTTTAGGACCAAAAGAAGGAGTTTCTGATGGAAGAGGACACGGGAGGCACAGGCCCGAGGTAGATTTTAACTCTTAAAATTAATTTACCAGTAATTGGATGTAATACTTCCATATGACCACCAGTTAGGAGTAATGCTAACCATTAGCAACGATTAGCAAAGAGATCACTCCTGAACTAGGTTGACTACTGAATGGCTACTAAAGTCGGAGGTTCTCATTCATGAAACGTGAGAGAGCGAATGTGTGTCTGTTCTTAGACGTAAATTTACGTGAATCTCGCATTCACCAACACTTTAGTAGCTCAGATCTGTTCGTAGCTACTGAAAAACTCTACACGTGCTTTCGATCGGTGCGAAGCGCATGTTTGAATGTACGAACACAAATCATGCTTGTCACTATTGTAAATTACAATTTCAATTCATATTGCACCATGTAAATAATAATAATAATTGAAAAACGTGATATAGGAATATCCTAAACACGACAAACCATTAGAAATATAAAACACTTGTTCGTTAAATTAATTGGCAATCGGACCCAAATTATTTGGGACTATACGACCTAGACTAAATTGATCACTAAGGTATGTGTGATTTTTCAGAATGTAGACAATTGTGACAACATGTATTACCTTACCATCTGTCTCAGTTAGGGGTGATTCCTGACAAAGCTCTCCCCCAATAATTCCTGCCTGTATTTGACAATTCGGACAGTGAGCCTCTTCCTCCTGTGGCAGATGGGTTTTGTTTTTTTTTAAATATCAAATCACTTTCTTTTTACGTAGGGCATGGTTCTGGGACCACAGAGACCACATTAACTGCGTCTGGTGACTCCTTCTGATGTGAATGTCCCCGTCACACCACGCTAATTGATGACAATCACATGATGCATGTGTTATCATTGTCAAAATCTGCTTTAGCTCAGCTTTACTCAGAATAATCGTTATATCTGCTTCAGAAAAGCCTGTCCTTTCGTTCTCTCGTTTTGCTTGAGCCGTGACTGACAGGTAAACCGGATGTGTTGCGCTACACCTCCTTTTATGGTGCTCATTACCATTCGTGGGCGGGGATTTAAGCAAATCGCTCATTACTGGGGCTGGTCAATTTACGATCGTTTCATGAATGAGACCATTTTTGTCATGGTCCCAAACATCTATTTATGCTCTTTTATTGCTGAAGTAGCTTTACATTTATTGAGAGCTAGCTCAGTTACATTCATCTTAGAACTGTATGAAACGGCTAAAAAATAAACTGGTTGTAGTTGTGAGAGTCTGATCATTAAGTGTTGACATAAACTGTAGCTTGACAGCTGGAATGCAGGATTTACCCTTTTGTCTACTTATGTTTCAACCTTTTTTAGCGTTCTCGGATGAAAACTTTGAGAGCACCGGGGAGGATGAAGTCCAGGCTGCCGTAGAAGGGCCCCCCATCACACAGGTCCAAGATTCCAGATCAGCTATGAAATCATCTGGACTTCAAGTTGGATTTTTGGCATGATTATAATTTTAGCTTTAATATTGGCCCGGTGGGACTCGAACTTGGAGTATATTTAGCGCTAAAGATCAAGCCGCCATTATGATGGAAAAAGAGCGCTATCAATTAGGCTTCAATTCAACAGGACTTTGGAGATTCTGCAACAGGACCACCTTAGATTGCTCATGGTGCCCGCCTGGCTGGATCGACCACGACTCACGGTGCTACTTAGCGCTCCTTGAGACTAGAACATTTGTAAATGCTCAGGAGGTATGCAAAAGGCGATACCGAGGTCATCTGCCAATTGTTTTAAATGCGGCAGATCAGATACTGTTGACCAATATTACCAATAAGCTTGACGAGGAGTACGGCGTTAATGGAGTATGGGTCGGTTTGAATGATATGCAAATGGAAGGCACCTTTACCTGGGTCGATGGAACGCCATTGACAGCAAAAGCCTCGTTCTGGAAAGTGGGGAACCCCAACAATATGATACCCTGGTATGACAGCTGGGGGAGGGACAGGGACTGTGTGGCCATTGTCCCTACAAGAGCATACAAAAAGGATGACTGGTATTATTCATGGGACGACATCATTTGCCGAGGTAAACGGCATTTCATCTGTGAGATTCCAAATCTTTCTTTAGATGTAACAAACTTAGCAGCTTCACAATCACAGAGCTCCACCAACAAAACAAATGCAAAGTCCAGTGCGACATAGCAGCCTCTTCTACTTGGTCTCGGCACAAAAGGAACTTTTTCATCCATCCCTGGATTCTCTGGCCACCAGATTCACTCCAAGTGGTAAACCAACACATATGGAGCAAATACAGGTGGATTTTTGTCTTCCACTTTCTGGATACTACTTGCTTCAATGAAGGAAACCAAGGTCACACACACACAAAAAAGCCCCTAAAGGATAGAGGGATTCAAGCCATGATTGGACCATTCACAGCAAAATCAGCACCCCGATTCACACTGTCAGTGTTGATTTTATATACGGGTTCATGGAAAATGTGTTAATAGAACTCTTTTTGGAGAGTTGGCACCTTAACTCTAATTTAGTGTCAATTATTGTTTGCTCAAATAAAGCTATGTGAGGTTAAAACACATTCAAATATTTACTTTTGGAAATGTGTATTAAAACATGTAACATTAAGGAATATCTCTCACTGTCATTGATTGGATAGCAAACACCTCAGTCATCATTTGTTTCCTGTATACAGTGTGCATGAAGCGACAAAGCAGAAAGTATTAATAATTGTTTATAGTATTAAGACTTTATAGTAAAAAAAGCCACTTGATGCTGGAGTTACGTAGAGACTTTGAAAGGTTTTCAATGTTCGTTACATTGCGTTTTGTGTATTTAATGTTTGATTTTTAATCACAGAACAAGATTTTAAACATGTTATTGTGGTCACAAATGTAATGTTTTTAATAGCATATGGTGCCATCCATCGGGTTGGAGGATAACATCATGCTAACATTTTGTAATAAAAGAAGCAGTTTCAGCGACTGAAGTTTCTGTCTCCTTCAAGCACGTGAGCACAGATTAGAGGGGTCCTGCCTCAACTGAACCATCGTGGCTGTTGCCACATCATTTCAACCCCACTTGGTTTCTTCTTACACTCTGTAAAAACCGTAATTTAACCTACACCATGTTTGAAGCAGAACTGTTCATAAAATGTAGCCATTTTAATCAGGTCCTGAACTTACACTCATACTGTATGATACACAGTATATGTTATGTCAAGTGTGTGATTGACAGAGCTGTGAAAACACCATGAACTCAGCACACAAGAGTTTTTAACACCATAAACGGAGGATGGAGCAGGTTCCTTATTTTGTGCCTTATAATGTCCAATTTCTCAAAAAATGTGTTAAATCTTCAATGAGAGGCTTTTTTATCTAAACTATATCTCCTTAATCTCGTGTGTAAAAAAAAATCATCAAGGTGATTTAATTGCGTCGGAGAATAAATAAAACGCCGTTCTTCAACCTAAGGGCTTCTGGGTCGACACAGTCGTGCACGTGTTGCTTCGAGGAAAAGAGGATGATTTTTGAACTGTGCCGTCTTCTCCTGTTCACATGGACGCAGGTGCTTGTCTGCCGGTCATTTGAAAACCCCACCTCATTTGTGATCCCACTTCCTGTTAGTAGTGGATGGTAGAAGATACTTTAAGGGAATCTCTTAAGATGGTGTCTGCGTGTGCTGGGCTGAGGTTGGCAGGGAAAAGAAATAGTTTGTTGAAGAAATTACTTGCGTTGTTGTACATGTTCCATCTTAAAAAATACATAAAACTATCAATTATTCCCTGAAGTCATTCCCAGAATCGGGGTCATGAACTACAAGAAGTTCCTAAACAGAAACAGGTCCATTAATGTGTCAAAATCATATCATAGGTTCCTTAAAATTTGATTTCAAATTTTGAATGTTTTGTTTGAAGCATTACACATGGACTAAAGGTCCAACTGCTGCTGAATGGCAGGAGCATTTCTGTCCTTTACCAGCAGTGGATAGGAAAGGAATAGCTGCACATTTGTATTAAAAGGAAATAATATAGTTTGGGGGGGGGAGTGCATGTTTATTCCTTAACACATTTGTCATTTTTAATGAAACCATTCGACCAATTTAAGCATCAAAGCTTAAGTAAAAATAAACTTTTTGGAAGCTTTATTCAAAGAACATGTTTCAATCATTTCTATACAATATCAATGGGAACTGATGAGCACACAGAAACCAAATCCATTTAAAGGAGAGTACAGCTGAATGCCTTCTACGCTTCCTAGGGCAGCAACAACATTAAGGAGCTTAAGAGAAAGCTAAAACAATGAAATAAAAAGGTTTACAGAGTCCTTTATTTACATATTTCTCCATAAATTTCTTGTGGAACTCAGAGCGCAGCGTGTCATTCACAAAGCGTTCTCTTTCCGTGCCTCGTCTACTCCTTTGGCACAATTCTTGAACAAAAACATCGTGATCCCACCTTGAAACATAAACCAAAGTGTTAATTTGCTGAAAGGAATCAACAGTCTTCAAATACAACATGTTTTTGCTTTACCTTCTCTTGACTTTGAATGTAGTCTGAGTCTGGGCCTGTTGCTGCTGCTGCTGCTGCTGCTGTTGGCCCGCCAAATTAATTAATGGGTTGCCACTCAAGATGTTCTCCATGCGAATCCTCTCCTCCTCTGCCTTTTGTTCCCGTTCCTAGATGGGGGGGGACCCAGAAATGTCACCACTTAAGTTCTCATTTCCTTGCTTTGCTGTCAGACAGCCAGTGAAACCGCGACGCTCTGAAATGCTTCTTTACTTTGCGCTCTCTCTCCTCCTCTCTCTCTTTTTTATCTTTCCAATTCTGCCACAAGAGCTGCATCATCTTCACTTTCCTCCCCAGAATCCTCATCTTCATCTTCCTGTAAATACAAAAACCCACCATCAAGTGAGAATTCAATCAAGACTCACAGAACACAGTGGTTTTTTTACACTTACATCAGTGAGAGGGTCATCAGCATCCAGGTTGACAGCTGGGATCTGATCAAGCCTGGGCCTCTTTGAAGAAGATGAGGATGATGATGATGTGGTATGCTCTGGAAAGTCAGAATTAAACAAGTGCTTGTGGTGGGTACTTAAATTAAGACAAATGAAACCGGAACAAACGTCATGCAAGAATGAAACATGTTAAAACAAGAGCGCCAACCTCTTGGTCCCCTCTCTCGTGTTTTTTTCCCGGGCCGCTGCACGTTCGCGCTCCTCCAGCTCCCTACGGAAGTCACGGGCACGCACCTCTTCGGGGGCATCCTGTGTAGGTTGCCTAAGGTCAGGAACATAATAACAGACATAATGATACACACACTTATGTGTATTGTGAATGAAAGGATGGAAGAGGATCACAGTGGCCCAAGAGTTCGGTGCCAGCCAACAATTAACAACCTAACTGTTTACCTGTACTTAATCTTGGTGTGTCCCGGGAGATCTCGACTGGAATACTGCTTAGACAGGGCACTTCAAATCCCCTTCTCCTTACCCCTTCCTCCTCTCGCTGGCTCAAACGTTGGTCTTGCAGCTGTAGTCATTCTGGATGGATCTACGGCAATTTAAAAATGTTTTTAACGATTACAGAGAATACAAATACAATGCTTACAACACAAACCAAAACTATGGATGCAAAACACAGAAAACCAAGATATTAGCGTTGGTGATTGTCCAATCAGCAATATGGACGATTAAATCTCGTAACTACAGTATGTAGAACGTTTCCTATTAATGTTAATACTGTTTTGATAACAGTTGATTAGCGAAGCCGACAACGTTAGTATTAATACGTTTCTTCCCACTTGTTCAGGAAAAAACACAACTGAGCTTGCTAGCCGGCCATGCTAATAAACGGCTACCATCCTAACCTGGTCAGAAACGCTACTGGACTGACTGTATGCTAAACAGTATACTAACACATGCTATTTCGCGACATTATATAATACATATTCAAACGATATAGAACGGATTTGTAACTGGTTTCAAGAAAACAAAGATATTACACTTACAAAGCTACTAACTCCGTGTGACAAATTCAACCCCCCCTAAAGCCCGAGTTCTTCTTCACGTTTCTTTAAAGGTAGGAACCTTTACCGCCACCTGGCGGTCGATGATGAGAGCTGCAATGCGTACAGCGTAATATTTAGATAATCAAATCTGTGCGTGTGTGTGTGTGTGTGTGTGTGTGTGTGTGTGTGTGTGTGTGTGTGTGTGTGTGTGTGTGGTGTGCGTGTGTGTGTGTGTGTGGTGTGTGTGTGCCTTCTTCAACCCACGTCTTGTTGATACAGTCTCTTGGAATTCTAAGTATTCCAAACAATTTTGAAACACAGGGATTCATGTAAGAACTATTGACTGATATTAGTACTACTATTAGTGCAACTACTACTAGCACTACTAATAATACCACATCCTCAGCCCAGCTCTCTCCCACACAGGCATCTCCTCGTCAGGTTTTAATTCTCTCTGTTTTTTTTCTGTCCAGATTTTATGTTAAATCTATTTTGTTTTACTTCATTTGCCTTGAGGGTCAATTTATAACGAGGGAAATTTTGTTAATAATAATTGGGGAAAAAAAGGGGTACAGTGAGTGTGTGTAAATCCTTTGTGTGTTCTGTGTGTGAAGTCAATTTCTAATATGGCAAAGATTTATTTATGTTATTCATAGCTTTCATCTTCATTTTCTGAACCGGTGCATCATTTTAATATGTGGTGATCTCTAGACCCTGAGGTTTAAACTTTTTTATTTTAACAGGAAATTGGTCACAGGCTGGACAGAGCCATTTACCTGCCCTGTTAGAGGAGGAGGAGGCAGCCATAAACCAGCAGGGTACAGAAACCTGTCAGGCGATCATGTTCCTGTCGCCGGCAAACTATAGCAGCATAACTAAGATGTTAATCTAATTAGACGACCCTGACCCTCTAAATATTATAATTAGTGCAACTACCACAGTAACTGGAAGTACAGAATTACTGTGCTATAAGCTTACTCAAAGAGGAAGATTCTGAAGAAAGAAGACCGTATTAAGTTGAGGTGGACATGTTCGTGCCAGTTATTCGATTTTCTTTTTTGTGTGTAAATTAGGTCAAAGGACCAAATTCTAGCAAGATGCCAAAGTCAAAATGGTGAATTTAGCTTGATTAAACACACAGTATGTTTTGATGCAGTGTAAAGAGAGAAAATTGCCACGTATATTCCAGAGAAATAAAACAACAGTCTGATTGATTTGTGCCATTATCACTTTGAACACCAAAGTCATTTTATTAAAACGTTTTTTGTTTTTGTTTTTTAATATAAATTTTACACTGTTATGAGGCAGCCAGTGGCTCCACATGCCTATGCCTCTATTATTCACTGAACACTTGCCCCAGAAATATCTGTGCACACCACTGTGCACACATCCTTTTAGGAATTTTGCTTGTGTGTGAACATGCTTTGCGTTTCCTTCATTGAAGCAACTACAGTCTTTAAGGGGCGGGGGGGTCGACCTGTGTTGGCTCTGTAGGTGTGGGTTTGAACTTGGGAGAACAGCTGGAAGAATCCAGGAAGTGAATAAATACTTCCATTTGTGAGGATGATTTTCATAAAGATGTTGTTCTGGACTCAGCATCAGGTTTTTATATTATAGATTGTGTCAGTCTTCGTTGAATGTGTTCCACCTTGAGAGAAAATCTTGATTCTCACAGATAACGTGCTGTTCACTGTCACAAACGACGTTATCCCAATTATAGTACCAGTCCTCCTCTGTGTCATTTTTGGAAGGAACAATGGCCACGCACTCCTGTCCCCCTCTACTCATGTCATAGGTTGTCGTAATGTTTGCTTTCCCTGGCTGCCAGAAAGAGTCATTTGATGTCAACTTCTCTCCAGTGACCCAGCTAAAGCTGCCCTCCATGGTCTCGTACCTCAGACCGATCCATACTCCTGTGTTGTTCCCCTTCCCAATCTCAGTGGCCATTTTGGACAAAACCACCTGATCTTCTGCAGTTAAAACAATTGGCAAGTAACCTTCATATTGCTTGCATTCCTCCTTGGCACTTTCCCACGTTCGAGTGTCATTGGCCATGAAGTAGCACCGTGAGTCATGCATGATCCAGTCAGGAGGGCACCATGCGCACTCAAAGGTGGTCCGGTTGCAAAAATGCCAAATGAAGCCCGCCGTAGACTCAAAGAATACTTGATGTTGGTAATTTTCCAGGAGTTGGAGGAGGAGGGCCAAGTCTCTGCTACTGATTGTATATGGATTTTGAAACCACCGGTGCCCAAGAAAAAGAAAAATTAAAATCGCACCAATAATCCAACTTGAAGTCCTGACAGCTTCATAGCTGATCCGGGATCTCGGAGCTGTATTGACGGGGGGTTCTTCAATGACCACTTCCACTTTATCCTCCTCTGCGCTCTCAAAAGGTTCATCGGAGACACTAAAAGGGTAAATACATGAGTAGACTCTTGTATTTCAGTTGTAAAGCTACAGTTTGTCATTATTACTTTTGTAATCAGCCTCATCACTAGGTTATTTACATCTGAGATGGACGTAACACAAAGTAATACCGTACTGACCCATGAACATAAATGCAATACAGTTCTCAATATATGTAAAGCTTCTTCAGCCATAAAAACTCTTCAAATAGAACAGCATAAATAGATGTTTGGGACCATGACTTTTGACTTTAGTACCAGAATTCAGTAGTAAACCCAGTTTTGGATTTAGATTTTGGCTATTCTGCACTAATGGTTAGCATTACTCCTAACAATGGTGCTCACATGGAATTATTACATCCCATTACTGATGGCAAATTAATATTCAGAGTTATAATCTACCTCAGGCTTATGTCGCCCATGTTTTCCTGAATCACGGACTCGTTTTGGCTCCGTGTGTTCAATGATAATCCTCGATTGGATTTCCGGTTGAGGGAGCAGATTATAGAAATTTGCTTGGAGAGGTCTGGTTTCGTCTGGTTAACAGGTTGCACTCCTGGTCCGAAGGCATTAACCCAATGGATTTTTTAGGTATCTATTCACAACTTTGAGGCGGGGAAGGAAACTGATGCAAAAGAAATGTTACTGTTGATATTGGAAGTACATGGTACAGAGTGAAAACAGGATACAGGTAATAGTGTATGGGCTTTGTGATCAAAGCAGCTGAACTCTACCTGAAGCCAGTGTCTTCTGTATTGGCTGTATTCACAGATTCCTTTCTTTTCCTTTTCCTCTGTTTGATGGTGAGCCTCGATGGAAGGATTGCTGGTTGAATGAAAGATTATGGACTATGATTGTGGGTAGAGAATCAAGAAACTCTGAGAGATTGGTCTTAAGTAGCGTTATTGTTGAAGCTTTGTGATGAAAGCCCCTTTGCCCATTCCCCTTTGGTTTTTTAAGATCAAGGGTCAAAGCACGCCTGGAGACGATTTTGCACACACAACACAATAAAAGAAAGTTCTTTTACGAAAGACAGAACAGCTCCCGTAAGTTCCCGGACAGGCTGATGACCTCGCAGGAGAAAGTACATCCGGAAACTAATCCAATCCAAAGAAAAACCATTTGGCATGGGGCTGTTAGCTGCTTGAAAATTTGCTGTTGGATATTGGAGGGTTAAAAATCAAAAATTAATATGTCTACTTCTTCTTGCATCTCTCCATTTCCCTCTGGGTTTAACTATATATGAAGACCTACTGCATATATGTGTATAGCTGATTGTAATTATTTAAGATTTGTTGGAGCCATTGTTGTTTCTATCTGGTTATAAAATAAAAAAAAAGAAAAAGAAATACGTTCCAGAAGTATCCTGATCCAAAGTATCTGGAAGGTGCGGACTGTCTTCCGAGTCGCAAGGTGGCGCTGTTGCTAAAAAAAAAACCCAAACACAGACGGTCCTTGAACTGCGGTCCTGAAATTGGACGGGACGGCTTCTGGGAAAAATGGAAGCTTCCTTTCGTATGTGGGGATTTAGTGGAGCCCGTGGGAGGATTTAACAGTTATTCGGAGGATACAACGGTCTAAATCCAAGCACGCACACTAGGACACCATGGAGAAGAGCGGGAGTGTCGATAGTTTGGGCTCCAAACGGTTCTCTTCCCGACAGCCAAGTGTTGATTCATTGTCCAGGTAGTTCAGCACCAACCTTCCTGAGTTAGCGAAACATTTTCAAACTAACCACAAATGTGCTGTTTAAACCCCAACTCTCTGGTGACCACATAGCACCAAACACGTGTTCAACTTACAGTTGAGGAGGAATAACTAGTGATCGTACTCAAGGTGCATTTACGGGAGTGGTTACGGTTGTGACGACGAATAATGGCATCGTTTGTTTTAATTAGCGGCTGTGTTGCTTTAACCCAGAGTGTACATTATTTAACTATTTCTAACTATTGAAACGATAAAACAGATCGTTCTCAGGTTACTGTGGAAACATTGCATCCAAACTATTATTGCTAAATCGATTTTTTTTAAAAGTTTTGATCAAAAAATTTGCATCATGGTAATAATTTCCAACCCGATTATCAGGTCCTTTGAAAACGGATTTAGATACTTATATTTCTTTGGTGTCCACAAAATGCCAGATAAAAAGGTTCTTTTATATTCTAATATTATCGGGGTGGGGGTTGATGAAGGGAATGTCAAAAGCTGCATGTTTATATTTTTGGAGACAAAGAATCATTTTGAAAATGAGTTAATCTTGAATTCAATGAAATCTACTGTAGAGATTCTCAGGTGGTATGCAGATGTTTGATGAGTGCACGAGTGCCTAGTTAGTTCCAAAAGAAGGATTTCCTCTGATATTTTGTCCCTCGTCAGCACTTCCACTTCTCGTTCCGACCGATCTGGCCCAGCTAAGCCACCCTCAGCCATGTCCTCGGACTCTGCGTCCACCTCTACAGATCTCTCCCCGGAGCTCAGGGTCAGTCTGCATGTAGACCACAGCATTTCTGCTATTATCTTGTTAATAAGAACTGTAAATCTTCTTTCCTGCACCACTCAGGTGAAGCCCAAGGCTGTCAATAAGGTATGTGCAGATATATGTGCTTTTACAGCTTAAATAAGAATCTTTTTGTGGTTTGGACTCAAAAGATTGTCCCATATTTACTTATCAAGTGTATATAATGTGTCCAGAAGGTGTTAAGAGATTCTGACAAAGAGGAACCGCAGTTACTTCCAAATGAAACTGTGCAAAACCTAGGTAGGTTCTCTTGCTGTAATCACAGCTGTGGTGGAAGAACACATTCATGTTAACCTTCATTTATCTTTTTATTTGTGTTAGCCCTGGATATCACCTACTTCTGTCCTTTTATTGGAGCACTTAGGGGAACGGTCACAGTCACCAACTATAGACTTTTCTTCAAATGTATGGACAGGGTATGTTACAAGGATTACATTCAAGTTTAAAAAAATATATTCTTTTGCTTGCCCTTTTTAAAAATCAATTTAATATCTAGTATTTAATTGTGGTCTCCTGTGCTGTCCAGGATCCCACCTTTGTATTAGACCTGCCCCTTGGAGTATTGAGTCGTGTGGAGAAAGTAGGTGGTGCTTCAAGTCGTGGCGACGTGTCGTATTTACTGGTTTGCAAGGTAATCAGTATATGGTAGCAAGCATGCACTTTTTATTGGCAAAATCAGATTTTTATTAAAATGGTAAATGTAAAGTTATTAAAAATAGAACAAGAATATTAGCATAGCATTATCCAAGAGTCTACATATCACTGACCATGACCTGCTCTGCTTCTGTGCAGGATATGCGTCACCTCCAATTTGCACACAAACAAATAGAGGACACTCTCAGGAAGTCCATTTTTGAAGTGCTGATGAAATTTGCCTTTCCTGTTTCCAATGGCCTGGTGAGTTCTCATCAGTCCCACTGTCCCTAAGTCATAGTCTATAATCACGGACCTGTCTGTCATGTTCTGTGCAGCAAATCTTTGCCTTTGATTACGGACAAGTCTTTCCTGAAAATGGATGGAAGGTGTACGATGCTGTCTCGGAGTACAAAAGACAGGTCTGCCAAAGGGATGTGACTGGTTGGCATAGCGATGGCTTTTCTTTTTTTTTTAAATGCTCTCCTTTCCTGTGTTTTAAAGGGTATACCCAATGAAAGCTGGAGGATAACGAAGGTAAACGACCACTACGATCTTTGTGACACCTACCCGTCAACTTTAGTGGTACCTGTCAACATACCAGACGAAGAACTGAAGAGGGTGGCTGCCTTCCGTGCCAAAGGAAGGATACCCGTGAGTCTGTAGCACAAATCCGGTATCCTCCTGTGATGGAGCACCGGTGCTGAAATTGGGCTGCACTTTACATTACAGGTGCTGTCGTGGATCCACCCAGAGAGCCAGGCGACGGTGACGCGCTCCAGTCAGCCCATGGTTGGGGTCAATGGGAAACGGAGCAAAGAGGATGAGAAGTTCCTCCAGGCAATCATGGATGCTAATGCTCAGTCCCATAAGCTCTTCATTTTCGATGCAAGGCCCAGTGTCAATGCTGCCGCCAATAAGGTCAGAGAGTTTCAGGTTCAACACAGTCCTAATAGCATTTCTATGCTAATCTTGTCTTGTGCGTTGACTGTTATCCTCAGATGAAAGGGGGTGGTTACGAAAGTGAAGATGCGTATCAGAACGCTGAGCTGTTTTTCTTGGACATTCACAACATCCACGTGATGAGAGAGTCACTCCGCAAGTTAAAGGACGTGGTCTATCCCAACATTGAGGATTCCCACTGGCTCTCCAATCTGGAGTCCACTCACTGGCTTGAGCACATCAAGGTGGGCTCAATAATGGTTCTCTGCAGTTGACAGATCCCTGGATCAGATTATCGTTTTTCTTTCTTTGTAGCTGATTCTCGCAGGAGCGCTGCGGATCGCAGACAAGGTGGAGTCTGGGAAGACCTCGGTGGTGGTGCACTGCAGTGATGGCTGGGACCGGACGAGCCAGCTCACCTCCTTGTCCATGCTCATGCTGGACGGCTATTACCGCACCATTCGTGGTTTTGAGGTTCTGCTCGAGAAAGAGTGGCTGAGCTTTGGTCACCGCTTCCAGCTGCGTATCGGACATGGTGATAAGAACCACACAGATGCTGACCGCTCACCCGTCTTTATCCAGTTTGTTGACTGCGTTTGGCAGTTGACTAGACAGGTAAGAAGCATAAGATTTCTTGCATTCAGATTTCTTCACATTTAAGGATTCTAAAGTAGCCTTTGTATTTGCTTTTTACAAAGTTTCCCTCTGCGTTTGAGTTTAACGAATACTTCCTGGTCACCATCCTGGATCACCTGTACAGCTGCCTGTTTGGGACATTCCTGTGCAATTGTGAGCAACAGAGAATGAAGGAAGTAAGTTTATCGGTAGCACCGTTTGACCAATTTTCCAGGGGATTATTTGATTCACTTTAGATGATTCAGTTTAGATGGTGTCCTGAGATTCTGATAATATTAAATAATGTGGTTTTGGCTTACGTTCATGTTAACCGCTTCACCTTTTTGACAGGAGATCCCGAAGAGGACCGTGTCATTGTGGTCTTACATTAACAGTCAGCTGGAGGAGTTCACCAATCCTTTGTATGTGAACTATTCCAACCATGTGCTGTTCCCTGCTGTCAGCTTACGTCACCTGGAGCTCTGGGTCGGCTACTACATCCGCTGGAACCCTCGTATGAGACCACAGGTGCGCTGCAGCTCCTCTCTTCTGACTTGGGTGTTTAAAACAAAATGTTCAGACGTGCCATGATATTTTTCCCCCGTCCCTCTCCAGGAGCCTGTTCACCAGCGTCACAAGGATTTGCTGGCAAAACGTGCCGAGCTCCAGAAAAGAGTGGATGAGTTACAGCGAGAAGTCACCAACCGCTCAGCCTCATCGTCTTCGGAACGGGCCGGCTCCCCCACACGCTCCATCACTCCAGTGCAGACCTTCGTTTGAAAGCACCCCGACTCCACAGGCCCCAGAAGCGACGTAGAGCTGCGTCACCACTTTGGTGACTGAGCACATTGATGCACTAATCCTTGTTGACTGTATTTACACCTCTCACAGATCCTGTAGCAAAGAATGGTGAGTGTCACGCAGCTTTACTGCAGCCATATTGTGCTCCAGGGATATGTAACCGGTGTAGTGTTTTATTTAGCATATGGAATTACCTTCTGTTGCACTTCATATGCAGTAGACATTAAAAAGCAATAACAACATAGTTGTGAAATCTATTGCTGCAAAACATGAGCACAAACTACTACTAATCAGAAATGTAGCTTAAGGGCTGTTATATTAGCATCTAAGTAGAAAATTAAGAAAAAAAAAAAAAAGCCAGAGAGTGCATTTATACATGTCAGACATTTTACTTTGGATTAACTAACTTGTTTGTTTTTTTTAAACTTAAATATGTAAACTCATGGATGGCATTCAATCAATCAAGACTGTTGATTTTTGTGAGTTTAATTTTTCTAAACGATTAACATTATTTATTTTTCGTATAGTCTAAGCATGTATTTATGGATTACAAACACTTTGTAGTTTCATCTCATTTTAATTGGACATTTTCCAGAGTAATTTGATCGTTTCTTCAGTGTGTGTGTAAACTGGTCTGACAGATCGTTGGGGCCAACCGTTGTTGACTTTATAGGCATCAGAATGTTTTGCTTTTCCCTGAATGAAGCTGCCCTGAAATAAGCTTTTCTGTTAATTAGCCTTTCTTTCTCAAATCAACCCTCACTTTCATCTAAACACTGAAACTTTAAAACTGTTTTACATTATCACAAAACCATGATATCGGGGAATATGAATAAAGCGCTGCAAGTATATGTTGGGGGGGGGAAAGTGCCTTTTAATTATGAGTAACTAAATTAATAAAAGGAACGTGTCAATGTGAACTGAATGACGTCCAGTTGACGAAGTACTGGCGTAGTCTTCTCAAGCCGCTCCGTTGTCGCATGTAATATTCGGCTTCAGTTCAAAATAATGCCTGATGCATGTACACAGCTTCTATACTGAATAAATGATTTGAAAATTGACAAACTACCGGCAACGGTTAAATCATGTCAGACCAATTAGTTAAAGAGTTATGCACAATTTAGGCACACTGTCATTAATCACCCCCACACACACTGTATACACGTTTTTATAAATATTGTGATAATTAGTCAATCTTCATTTATATAGCGTCTGTTGCAATCCAAATAGTCTCTAGGGGCCTTACAGAATCCCAGGGCCTGGCCCCAAAAAGCAGCAGTGGCAAGGGAAAATTCACCCTTGACAGGAAGAAACCTTGAGCAGGACCAGGCTCATATGGGGGGGGACCCTCCTGATGATAGTCAGCTGGGAAGAGAGGAAGGAGAAGGGGGAGGACGGGTAGAGGAGAGAATAGTCA
This sequence comes from Takifugu rubripes, assembly GCF_901000725.2. Classification (NCBI taxonomy): domain Eukaryota; kingdom Metazoa; phylum Chordata; class Actinopteri; order Tetraodontiformes; family Tetraodontidae; genus Takifugu; species Takifugu rubripes. Next base: position 13,085,573 of record NC_042299.1, read on the forward strand.
TAGATCAGCTGTCAGTATGAGTTTAATGGGCCAACAGGGCCAGAGGTCGGCAGGTCAGTGCACAGCTATGAAGTCGGTGGTTCCTGTCGATGGATATGGGGGTGGGGGGGCAAAAACACTACACAATAAAAGGTGTTAATGGCATCATCACTGACCTACGAGGTGAGTAGGGGAGAGGAGGCCATGAACCAGCAGGATGGCAGAAGCCTGTCGGGTGATCATGTTTCTGTACCCCGGCAGCCTCAGCCTATGGCATCATAACTAAGTTGTCATCCTAATAATTAGATGACTCTGACCCTCTAAATGTGATCGTTGGTCTGACTAGAATAATAATTGGAACTATAGATTATGTATGACATTAAATACCCTTCTAAAGTATTTGCTTTTGCAGAAACAATAGGTAATTTGTTTTCACTGTAAAGGAGTTGGACAGTGTAACCTGGACTGAACAACTTACTTTGCTTTTTTTTTTTTTTTTTTTTAAAAACCAACAACTTATGAACTCATCATTATTGTGCTTTAATTCGGATATCGAGCTTTTGTTTCTCTTCAACCCTGTTTCAAAGCGATGACTCTCCGATGTGCGTTCAGAAAACTGTGATTGGCTCCGCGCGTTTCAAAATGTGGGTCCCGCCGGCGGAAGTGGTCTCGTGATAGGCTTCCTTTCTTCTTCGTCTGAGGCGCTGGGCCACTTCCGGTTACATGACGGCGTCGTTACAAAAAGAGAGAAGGAAAACAGGAAAATACCTCCCTTGGCGATAGCAGTGGAAACTTAACACAAATACGGATATAAAGGACAGGATTATTAATGTTGCCGCGTCACCATCGATTGACCGCGTGTGCTTTTATGCATAACAGATGAGCCGTGAAATACCTCACATATTTGGAGTTTATTGTTCTTCGCCTTCTCCCTTTGAGCTAAGCTATTTCTCTGTTGCCTTGCCTAGCCGAGCCAGTTAGCCTTAGCTAACGCTGGGTGCCAACATAGTGTGTGAAGGAGATCTTAATTCTCGAAAGAGAAACAGGTAATCCGCTAAGTTTACAGGTGGACGGCGTTGGCTGCTTTTAGCACTGATACTTTTGCTGCGGGAGAATGGCAACGTCGGCTCTGTACGCCTGTACAAAGTGTAACCAGCGGTACCCTTTCGAGGAGCTGTCGCAGGGCCAGCAGCTGTGCAAGGTACTTCTGTGTGTTTGGGATCCAGTGTGGCTGCAAGCACGCAAAAACAAACACATCACTCGTGGGCACATTCTGTGCCTGATGCGAACAATGGCGAGACTCTCCTTATGTAATAGGCATTTGAGCGATCCAATCTTCAAACGCCAGTAACCTTACAGTAAGAGTCATTTTTTGGTGAATCCAAAGGATTGTGTTGTGAAACGAAGGATGATTACACGTCTATTACGCCTGTTGTGCAACATAACGAATTCGGGAGGGGACGACATTGCTGTGAATGGATTATTACTTGCATGCCAACTTGTTGCTTTCTGCTTTTCATTTCCACCGTAAAAAGACTTAAGTTCTGACAGACCTCCTATTGCCTGTCTGCAGGGTGGTAAAGAAAAGCATCGAGCTATTTTATAATACATGAGATTGAAGCATTACATAATGCTGAATAATAAAAATCTGCACATTGTATTTGCAATCAGTTATTTGCCCACATCCCCTTAAGCACTGCAACTGGACAAAACAAGGATTATATAATTTGTCAGCACATGACATTCCGTTTCGTTGTCACTACAGGAGTGCCGTATTGCACATCCAATAGTGAAGTGCACATACTGCAGATCTGAATTTCAGCAGGAGAGGTAAGATATGACACCCCTGTTGCCAACAGTGGCTTAAACTGTGTCTCCTGTGGTTGATTTTGATTTGGAAATCCTTTGTTTTTGCAGTAAAACCAACACAATCTGTAAGAAATGCGCCCAGAATGTTAAACAGTTTGGAACGGTAAGACGTCATCTTTTGCACCTTTTTCATGGCGTCGCATTCGCAGTGCTTTTGTTTCACTTGCATTCCTCTTGCAGCCCAAACCCTGCCAGTACTGTAACATCATTGCGGCTTTCATCGGAACCAAGTGCCAGCGTTGTACCAACTCGGAGAAGAAGTACGGACCCCCACAGACATGTGAGCAGTGCAAACAACAGTGTGCCTTCGACCGCAAGGAGGAGGGAAGGAGAAAGGTGGGAGCAATGCACGGTTCCTGTTTGATGCTGATTGTTTTCCTGAGTTTTAAAATATCTTCCCTAAAGGTGGATGGGAAACTGTTGTGCTGGCTCTGCACATTGTCCTACCGCCGGGTCCTGCAAAAGACCAAGGAGCAGAGAAAGGGCTTTGGCTCCTCTAACTCCTCATCTTTGAACGAGAAAGACCACCACTCCAGATCTCACCACCACCACCAACACAGACACAGCAGCTCACACCACAAGTATGTAATCTGTCACAGTAACTCGCCCTCTCACTTCTCCTGCGTCGCTCACAAACACTTCATTTTATCCTGGAAACAGAATGGTGAAACCATTTGTATCTGTTTTAACACTAGAAATGTGAATCCACCAACTCACAGCTAACATATCTTTGACAGACTGAGTGGGAGTTTAAGTCCTGAACAGGAGCAGGGACTTTGGAAGCAGAGGTAAAACACGTTCCTCTTTAGGAATTGGTACAAATGTTTTGGGTTTTCAAGGCGAGATTGAACAAGGTTTGTTTATTTCTCCTTCCAGCCATAAATCGTCTTCGATCCAGAAGGAGACTCCAAAGAAAAAACCAAAACTGGAGCTAAAGCCATCTAACGGGGACAGGTATTATAAGAGAGAGGGGATGGATGTAACCCATCAGAGCACTCGCTTCATGCTCTTTTCATTCTTACACCAGTAGCTCCATCACACAGTCGATGGATTCCGGAGGCACAGACAACTTCATTCTCATCAGCCAGTTGAAGGAAGAAGTGATGTCACTGAAGAGACTTCTGCAGCAAAGGGACCAAACCATTCTGGAGAAAGACCGCAAGGTGGGTATTGACAGGCCTCCACTGACCCTTTTATTTATCCATTTGTATTTATTTAACACGTTTATGCATTTCACCTGTAGCTAACAGAGCTTAAAGCAGACTTTCAGTACCAGGAATCCAATATGAGGGTGAAAATGAACCAAATGGAGAAGTCTCACAAGGATTCTATGGAGCTGCAGCAGGTACACTCTAATAGAACCACGTGTTCTATATGACTATGAATACAATTATGTGTTCTAGTATTAGGAATCTTTATTTTAATTCTCTGTTACTTAGTACACACGGAAAGCTAGTGATCGATCAATAATACGTCTCATCATCATATCATATCCAACTAAGGGGAAATATAATAGAGAATTTAAGAGATAATCTGAAGTGGGGGACTTTTAAGGTGCACAAGGAAATAACACATAGTATATCGATTTCACATGACAAAAGGGATCATTTTGGCATGATTACAGGCATTTTTAGCTGAAAATGTTTCCCACGAAAGCAACCAGTTTTAAACCATTCAGTGTTTTTTTTCTGACACATTTGTTTCCACAGGCCAAGAACAGAGAGCTAATGAAACAAGTGGCGGCTCTCTCTAAAGGAAAAAAGTTTGACCGGACAGGAAGTTCTCTGCTTCTGCCCTAACAATAGGTGGGCCAGTGGGTCACGACAGGGATCGACTTCACTGTTCCAACACTGTGAAAGTCTCCCTCTTGTGTTTGCTCATCGCCATCGACGCTCGTCCTTTCTTAAGCGGTTACAGCCAGAGACCACAGACGGGGATCAGTTACTGAGTCAAAGGAATCTTTCTCTTCTTGTCAACACATTTTAAATATTTTCCAACAACTTTTCCCACTGGATTGATGTGACTCTGGTTGAAAGACTGAGCCCCCACTTTTACAAATTCCAGGCCAGAACTGAATGCATCACATGCAAACGTGGGTAGCATTCTGTTGTCTTGGTGCATCCACTTCAGTTTGTTTTTTTTAAATGATGTCACTTAGTTTATTTATTCAAATGTATTTCTTATCTTTTTTTATTCCATTACAATGAACTCGAGGGATATTCCACATGTTGGGGCTTTTCTTCCATAGATATCGCATATATTTTTCTAAAGTGATGGGTGAAAGTTCTCCCTAAAGCGAGAGCCCGTGCAACTCAACATTTTATGCAAACGTGGGATGGGTGACTGTTGAGCTGCCGCTCAAACCTAGATGGCTCTAACTATTCAGAAATCAACAGTTCAAGGCTGTCTGAGTTTAAAGGCTGTTTTCCCTTTAGTGGAACGATTGTAGTACTGCATGATTTACTGCCAGACACGGGTTGACATTGTGGACAGACGTGCATCTTGCTCCCATCTTTCCATTATTCTTTTTTTAAGAATTGTGTGTAAAAGTTTTACTGGGGTCGGCCATTGTATTTAAACTATTGCTTGTTTATGTTTTAGTGAAAACAGTGTGTGTCTGGTAAGGCCAGTTAAAATGAAATGCCTGTAGATGCTTTTTAAAGGAACACACCATGCATTATTGGGCTGGTTTCATACTGTGGCATCCACAATCTCTTTTGTACTTTTTTCCAAAACAAGTGTTTTAAAAACTATTAAAAAACTGGCTAAATGTAACACTTGCTTTTTTGTTACTCAACATATACTCCAAATGTTGAACATTTGAAATTTAAATGTTTCGGCACTAATGAATTTCTGCTTTTTTTGTTTACTGTTGTGTTATTTACCAATACATGGTGTCGGGTAGATCAGCGGCCTTCAGACTTAGAATTTAATGCTGAGGTAGACTGATGTACCTCACAGGTGTGCAAACACATGGCCTATGTGTTCTGTAAAAAAATAATAATCTGAAAATCCTACAATGTAGATGGTTGTGGGATAAATACTTTACAATCACAAGAGGTACAGCTTGTAGAAATTTAGACAGTAACTTAAGACAGTGTTTGGGATTTTTGAATAAATACAATTGATGGAAGATTCAGCGTAAATTGTCAGTGAGGAAAGCTTAATCAAGAAAATCCATCTGAGCTTAAATCGAATACTATAAACAATGCATATATTTTCTCTTGTATCTACATTCGTATATTTACTTAGATTCTCGATTGAATTTAAGGCAATAATGCATATAGCAAAACGACCCATAGATGGCGTAATTGCGATTTCCGACGCCTCCGTGAGAACGCCTCAGGTTGTTCTTCCGGGTCACAAGCTAGCTTTCTGGCCTGACCTGTGGGTTCCAGTGTAGCTACCAAATAAAAACAAAGGGTTTTACTGAGGTTAGGGTTCTAATACAACCTCAAACACATGCATATGCATTCCATAAATAGATTTTGATATGATTCAGACAAGCGTAGGAAAATGCTTGGATAACAACAATAATACTCAACATAGAGCTAACTGACGAACTGCTGTGAATTGGTATTGTTTTACGTTTTAGTAAATTCCTGACCAAAAGTTGAAGGTAAGTCCTGTAACGTAAATTCATTCTGTATCTATAGGAATATTTGCGACTTTCTTTTTTCCGATTCCTTTGAACGCCGGTTATTGATCGCAATAGCCAACGTTGCAGCACCCAAAGGCAGCGCTTCAACCATAGCGAGTTTGTCTTCGCCACATTTTATTGAGCAATTTCCAAGCGAAACATCACCCTGCTGAAGTGTGAACTTTAGGATTGGGACTCCTACGGAGTTATCTAAGGATCACAACAATGGCAGTAAAGTCGATATGTGTTGCTCTTCCAGGATGTCGGACTCGGACAGTGACGAGGACCAAGACAGACCCTTTTCTCTGACTGGCTTCCTCTTTGGAAACATCAACGAAGACGGACAGCTAGAGGATGACAGTATTCTAGACAATGTAAGTGCAAACCTTGATCAGTACATTCACGTTGCAAGTCAATTCTGTTGCTAACGTTTGCGTTTATCGCTCCAGGAGTCCAAAAAGCATTTGGCTGGATTGGGCTCGCTGGGTTTGGGCTCACTCATCACAGAAATTACTGCAAATGAGCAGGACAGTCGGGAGGAAAGCAAAAACTCTGGTATTAGGGAGAGTTTGCGAAACATCAAAACAGCATCTGTGTTGCCAGAAAAGTGATGTCGTTTCTACATTTTGCCCAGGTTGGGTGAAAAGTACTGAAGATGCTGTCGACTACTCTGACATCAGCGAGGTCGCTGAAGATGAGACAAAGAAGTACCATCAAGCTATGGGCACGTTGCAGCCCAACAGGAAAGCAGGTGATGGACAGACAGCCGATTTGATATTTCTATCTGTATCTTCTGAAAACACAGTTGAAAATGTCACAAATTTAAATATGTCTCTTCCTTCATTGCTGCAGATGATGAAGATGACTATGATGCAGACTGTGAGGATATTGACTCCAAACTTATGCCTCCTCCACCTCCACCAAGCCTTACTGGAGCCACCAAGAAAGAGGAGCCCAGCCCCCAGAGCACAAATGGTAACAGCCCTTTTACTAAACTAGAAGTCTGTAGCTTTTTATAAAACCTTTCTGCTCTAAGAAATGATTATTTTGTTCCTAAGTAAAGTAAAGTTGTCTGTTGCTCTTATAACATGACACCACCTCTTATTGCAGCTGGGGAAGAGGGCGATGGCATCATTCTTCCCTCCATCATCCCTCCGTCCTCTGCTGGTGATAAGGTTGACTTTAGCAGCTCCTCTGACTCAGAGTCAGAAACTGACCGACCTTGCCAGGGTTTGGGGTCTCGCGGTGCCCCAGATAGGCTCAACCTCCCTCTCGCGGGTATCATGCAGAAAGATGCTGCCAAAGCGTTACCAGGTGTTACGCAGCTTTTCCCAGAATTCAGACCTGGAAAGGTAAACCGTCATTCGTAACACAATGAAAGTCTTTATTGTAACCACTATTTTCAAGTGATTGTGGGTGTTCTTTTTCCCCCAGGTGCTCAGGTTCTTGCGGCTGTTTGGTCCTGGAAAAAATGTGCCGTCCGTATGGAGAAGTGCCCGCAGGAAGAAAAAACGGAAGCACCGAGACACCCAGCCTGGGACGCCTCCTCCAGACGGAGAACCAACAGAGCAACACCAGGAGAAGAAATCTGGATGGATTTATGAATATGCGGCCCCCCCTCCCCCAGAGCAGTGTCTCTCCGACGATGAGGTAGGCCTTCAGCAGTTCCAACCAAGGCTCAGATTATTGCTGCCACCTTTTGTCCAGCAGCATGGAAATGCATTTATTACCTCACATACCCGTTTATCCAGATAACCATGATGGCTCCAGTAGAATCTAAGTTCTCACAAGCCTGCGGTGATGGAGACAAAGAGACAGAGTCTCGCCCCAAGGTGGCAGAATGGCGATATGGTCCAGCCCAGCTTTGGTACGACATGCTGGGTGTCTCTGAGGATGGTAGCAACTTCAACTATGGGTTCAAGCTGAGAGACTTTCTGCCCAAGGAGCCTGAGAAGCCAGATGTGCCTCAGGAAAATACAGAGACTTCACAGAAGGTATGCAGATGTGGAGGGCAGACAGCAGAGCTTGTAAACTATAGATTATTCTTATTGTATTTTATTTCCTACAATTGTAATTGCAGGAACAAGACAGCCATGACGGAGCTGTTGAGGAGGAGGATGAAGACCTGCCTAAACGCAAATTGACACTTGAAGATGAGCTATTCATGATGGTCACTCAACTGCAATGGGAGGAGGATATAATCTGGAACGGGGAGGATGTGAAACACAAGGGCACCAAGGCTCAGCGGGCCAGCCTGGCTGGGTGGCTCCCCTCCAGCATGACCCGTAATGCTAATGCCTACAACGCTCAGCAGGGTAAGGAAAAAAGATGTTAAAACAGTGCTAAAAGAGTAAATATAATTACAAATGTAATTACAACAATTGCTTTTCCAGGTCTGGCGAGGAGTAATTTGCAGATGATAACACCTACCCTTCCACCCATGCCCAAAATTCCTTTGATCTCTAGCTCCAAACGTGAAAAAAACAGCCACGATAATCAAGGTGAGTAGCTTTTCCTTCAGAACTTACAGGCTATACATTCTGCACACATTTTTGTCCAACGTAAAGTTGACATTTTATTTTATGGATTGTGATGTAATTTGGTTCGTCTGCAGCATCTCATGATGAAGACCCTCCCTGGTTCTCCATTTTCCCCATCGATAATGAGGAGTTGGTATATGGACGTTGGGAGGATAACATCATCTGGGATGACCAGGAGATGGATCATATGCTCATGCCGCCTATTCTTGTCCTTGATCCCAATGATGAAAATATCATCCTAGGTATTTTTACATTTCAGTCTTCTTGGGCGACAGTGTTGACCGCTACGCTACCTGCTAACTCTTGGTTGTCTTTCAATTTATATCTGCTTTCTTGCCTCTTTTGTAGAAATTCCTGATGAGAAAGAGGAGATGACCTCTCACTCACCATCAAAGGAGAATAAAAAGGAAACGGCGATCAAGAAGAGTCGCATCCTCTTGGGGAAGACTGGAGTGATAAAAGAAGAGCCACAGCAGGTAAAGTATTAGTGTTAATAGAGAGTTTAGTGGAGGCAGGCATTATTTCAGACTGAAAACTTTAAATATTTTTCTTAAGTATAAAAAAAATGAAACAGTTATTACTCTATATATTTTCAGATATTGTTATAAGGTTGAAATAGACCCAATTTGAGAATTTCTGATCTGTTTGAATGTTATCAGAATATGTCCCAGCCTGAAGTCAAAGACCCATGGAACCTCTCCAATGATGAGTTCTACTACCCAAAGCAGCAGGGTCTCAGGGGGACTTTTGGTGGCAACATTATTCAGGTAACCTGTCAATAAATGCTCAACTTCTGAATCAATTGCATAGATTTACTGGCTATAAAGTAAGCACTTGGTCAGTGTAAATATACTGTGTAGAATAGCTGTATACTGAATCCATTTTCTGTCCTTGTAACAGCATTCCATTCCTGCATTGGAGCTGCGACAGCCCTTCTTCCCCACTCACATGGGTCCGATGAAGCTGCGCCAGTTTCATCGGCCGCCTCTGAAGAAGTACTCGTTCGGGGCTTTGGCTCAGCCGGGACCTCATGCTGTCCAGCCCCTTCTGAAACACATCAAAAAGAAGGCTAAGGTGGAGCTCGCATTTAAAACATTAACTTTATGCTGTATGCTGTGTCCTGGGTACAAATGTAAATGTTGTCTGTTGGCATAGATGCGAGAGCAGGAGAGGCAGGCTTCAGGAGGAGGAGACATGTTCTTCATGCGAACTCCGCAGGATTTAACAGGCAAAGATGGAGATCTGATCCTGGCTGAATACAGTGAGGAATACCCACCTCTTTTCATGCAAGTCGGCATGGCCAGCAAGATCAAAAACTATTACAAACGGGTCAGTGTGTCCGTTTGTTGGTTGGTTTTTATATATTAAACTGCTACTTGTTGCTGGAGGGTTAGGGTTAGGGTTAGGGTTAGGTCGATAAAACTCTTTCTGATATGTTGCTGTATTTAGAAACCTGGAAAAGATCCTGGAGCTCCTGACTGTAAGTATGGAGAGACTGTGTACTGCCACACATCACCTTTCCTGGGTTCTCTACACCCTGGACAGCTGCTTCAGGTCAGAACATAATGATCAAAGATTCGGTCTACGGATAAGATTGAAGATTTGGTCTAAAGTTTACGGTCTATCCATTGTTACAGGCATTTGAAAACAACCTTTTTCGAGCTCCAATTTACCTGCACAAGATGCCAGAGTCAGATTTCTTGGTTCTCCGAACGCGACATGGCTACTTTATTAGGGAGCTTGCAGACATTTTTGTGGTGGGTCAGGAGTGTTCCTTGTTCGAGGTCCCGGGTCCTAACTCCAAACGAGCAAACACTCACATCAGAGACTTTCTTCAGGTATGCTTCATTCTCTCATTTATCCCTGGAAGCTCCCTGCTGATCATTGCCGATGCTTAACATCCACTCCCCTGCTCTGTAGGTCTTCATTTACCGTCTCTTCTGGAAGAGCAAAGATCGGCCTCGCAGAATCCGCATGGAGGACATAAAGAAAGCCTTCCCCTCTCATTCAGAGAGCAGTATCAGGAAGCGACTGAAACTCTGTGCAGATTTCAAACGTACAGGTAAACGGGGCTCCCCAATCAACTTTTCCTGCGGTGAGACTTAACAAAGCAAGCTGTTAGCTCAGTGCTGCGTTCTGTCGCGTAGAACGGAGCGTTTGTTTCAGTAAGAGTAAATGTCTGTTCCCTCCTTCCAGGGATGGATTCCAACTGGTGGGTGTTGAAGCCCGACTTCAGGTTGCCCACAGAAGAGGAGATCAGGGCCATGGTGTCTCCGGAACAATGCTGTGCTTATTATAGCATGCTTCATGCAGAGCAGAGGCTCAAGGTACCCTCGACTGCTACTTCACTTCACTCCACGTGACATAGGATCTCATACCTATTCATTTACACGCTTAGGATGCCGGATATGGCGAGAAATCCTTCTTTGCGCCAGAAGAAGAGAATGAAGAGGACTTCCAAATGAAGATTGATGATGAAGTATTTATTTCCCTATAATAAATACACTTATAGATTGTGAGGTTAGCAGCATGCTGATGATTTGATCAACATTCTAGGTGCGCACTGCTCCATGGAACACAACAAGAGCTTTTATTTCAGCCATGAAAGGGAAATGTCTGTTGGAGGTTACGGGCGTGGCTGATCCCACAGGCTGTGGAGAGGGCTTCTCCTATGTCAAAGTGCCCAACAAACCCACTCAGCAGAAGGTCTGATCATCTTCATTAAATGCCCACCACCCTTTTGCTCCTGTTTGCCAGTGTATAGAAGTTGGACTCTGATCATGTGTGTTTTCCTTAGGATGACAAAGAGCCCCAGCCTGCCAAGAAGACCGTGACGGGGACAGACGCTGACCTGAGGAGGCTGTCACTGAAAAATGCCAAGCAGCTTCTGCGCAAGTTTGGTGTACCAGAGGAAGAGGTGATACACTGGTGTTAAACAAGCACGTCCGTGGGTGATAAAGTGGTCGTCACCCCTGCTTACGTCGATTGTTTTGAACTAGATCAAGAAACTTTCACGTTGGGAGGTGATCGATGTGGTTAGAACCATGTCCACAGAGCAGGCACGTTCAGGCGAGGGGCCCATGAGCAAGTTCGCCAGGGGTTCTCGTTTCTCTGTCGCGGAACACCAAGAGCGCTACAAGGAAGAATGCCAAAGAATATTTGACCTGCAGAACAAGTGAGACTCTTGTTAGGGTTTCAGTATTATGACGGCTCCAGTGGGACCGCATGTGGAATCAGATCCTTTGTCTGATCCCTCCAGAGTGTTGGAGTCTACAGAGGTGCTGTCCACAGATACTGACAGCAGCTCGGCAGAGGACAGTGACTTTGAGGAGATGGGGAAGAACATCGAGAACATGCTGCAGAACAAGAAAACCAGTTCCCAGCTTTCCCGTGAGAGGGAGGAGCAGGAGAGGAAGGAGTTGCAGAGGATGCTGTTGGGGGAGGAAAGCGATCGGGACCACAAGGGGCGCAAAGATCGGCGCAAGGGCTTGTGTGAGTTTGTAAATGTCAGAGTGCACAGAGACTGATGGCTCACCTCTTATTTTTCATCTCAGAAAGCTGATCAGTGACGTAACAAAGTCTTGTATTAATGTTGTTTGTCCATCTACGGGTTGACATTCATCACAAACCTCAACCGAACACGCTGACAGATTAATAATTGTAATTTGTCCTTTGTTTGTCTCTTTACAGCCAGCTCTTTATCCACCGGCTCCCACAAGGATGATGACGCATCGTCCGTCACCAGTCTGAACTCCTCGGCCACAGGGAAGAGACTCAAGATCTATCGCACTTTCAGGGATGAAGACGGCAAGGAATATGTCCGCTGTGAGACAGTGCGCAAGGCCTCAGTCATCGATGCCTACACCAGAATTAGAACTACCAAGGATGATGAGTTCATGTGAGTCTTTTACTGAAGAAACTACACAGCAGAATTACTTGTATTCAATTACTTTCGATGAGACCTTTTAGAAAACATAGATGCTGATTTTTGGGGGTGATGGTAAAAGCTCAGTAGAAGTTTCCTTATGGGGTCAAGGCTTCAGTATTTAGCAGCTGATATTATTTGTTGTTATGGCTGCAGACGGAAGTTTGCCGTCTTCGATGAGCAACACAGAGAAGAGATGAGGAAGGAGCGGCGGCGCATTCAGGAGCAACTGAGGAGACTAAAAAGAAACCAAGAAAAAGACAAGATTAAAGGCCCTCCAGAGAAGAAGACCAAGAAGGCCAAAGAGAGACCAGACCTCAAGGTAAAAGTAAGCCTGCTGAATTCCTACTAAACTTCTTGCTAATGTATGTTGGCCAGCTCTGTTACACCAAGCTAAAGCGTTTGCTAATCATTTACATAAATATAAGGCCAAATATTATTGAGGGTTAATGTTGACTGCGTTCTTTAACTTTTACCTCTTTTCACTAGCTAAAGTGTGGAGCATGTGGTGCCATCGGACACATGAGGACCAACAAGTTCTGCCCACTGTACTATCAAACCAACGCCCCTCCTTCTAACCCAGTTGCGATGACAGAGGAGCAGGAGGAGGAACTGGAGAAGACTGTCATCCATAATGACAATGAGGAACTGATCAAAGTTGAGGGCACCAAGATTGTACTGGGCAAACAGCTGATTGAGAGGTAGACTATATCTGACTTTCTTCTGTCTTCAATATTCCAACATCTACTAATAGTCTCAATATTCATCACATTGATGTGATGGACTCTACCCCCCTGCGTTTTTCCATAATTTTATTCCTTTTTTAGTGCCGATGAGGTGCGCAGAAAATCTTTAGTGCTCAAGTTTCCCAAACAGCAGCTTCCTCCTAAGAAGAAGAGGCGTGTAGGCAGTGCTGTACACTGTGACTACCTCAATGTAAGCACCTATTTTCTTTTGGGTTTTTGGTTTATTGGACATTCTCTGAGCCAGTCTGCATGGATAACCTTTGAAACCATTTTACAGAAGCCACACAAGGTCATCCACCGTAGACGCACAGACCCCATGGTGACGTTGTCATCTGTGCTGGAGAGCATCATCAACGACATGAGGGATCATCCCAATGTAAGATTTGTTTGACACGCACTTCCTTGAGTTATGATTTGGTTCATTCTTCTCTGTTGTAAGCGCTCCTCCCCTGTCCTATTCTACGCAGACGTATCCCTTCCACACACCGGTTAATGCCAAGGTTGTGAAGGATTACTACAAGATCATCACCCGGCCCATGGACCTTCAGACCCTGAGGGAGAACGTGCGTAAACGATTGTATCCATCAAGGGAGGAATTCCGTGAAGCGGTGGAACTTATTGTCAAAAACAGCGCCACCTATAATGGTAAAGTTGTTGGAGAGTGTTAATGTTTTAGCCAGAATGGAGGTTAATGTCACTTTTGATTTAACACGACCTTTATTTTTGTTTTACCAGGTGCAAAACACCCAATAACACAGGTGGCTCAGTCAATGTTGGACTTGTGCGATACTAAACTAAAGGAGGTCAGTGTTTGTGTGACTGTTTGGTTCTCTGAAACATCCTCCTGCCTGATTTACAGCGAGTGTGTGTGTGTGTGTGTGTGCGTGCGTGCGTGCGTGCGTGTGTGTGCAGAAGGAGGACAGGTTGGTGAGGCTGGAGAAGGCCATCAACCCACTGCTGGATGATGATGATCAAGTGGCTTTCTCCTTCATCCTGGACAACATTGTGACGCAGAAAATGATGGCGGTCCCTGATGTGAGTCAGCACCGCCTCTTTGTGACCATCAGTTTATGTGAACAACAAATTAAACTCTCGCTTTCGCCGCAGTCGTGGCCATTTCACCACCCTGTCAACAAAAAGTTTGTGCCGGATTATTATAAGGTGATTGTGAATCCCATGGATTTGGAAAACATCCGCAAGGTGAGCTTAAGTAATCATTCAAGCTTATATTTGTTTGAGGAATATGCTCAAACTGAACATGAATGAACCCTCTTTGTGTTCTCAATGGATCCGCAGAATATCTCCAAACACAAATATCAAAACCGAGATACCTTCCTGTCCGACGTCAGTCTCATCCACACCAACAGTATCAAGTACAACGGTAAAGGTGTTGCTATTTTAACGATCTTTGAAGTTGCCACGGTCAGAAATGCCGGTGGAGCCAGAGTTTTTCCCGTTCTTTTCCACAGGCCCAGACAGTCCGTACACAAAGACGGCCCTGGACATCGTCACGGTCTGCAAGCAAACACTGGATGAGGTATGTCCTGAAACCGGTGTTTCTGCACTGGTTTATTTAATATTCTTCCAGAGAGGTTTTACCACCAGGTAAACATTCTGCTAATGTTGCTTTAATGGCCGTCTTTTTGCCACCAGTATGACGAGCACCTGACCCAGCTGGAGAAGGACATCTCTACTGCTAAAGAAGCGGCTTTGGACGCAGCGGACCTGGAGTGTTTGGACCCCATGACGCCTGGGCCGTACACACCACAGGTAGGAGAGCAGCCAGATGATTCTGCTATTTATCTGCTAACGCTGAGCAGATTTTAGAGCTCAGCTGCTGCTCATCTGTCACTGCAGGTAGTCTAAGTTTCTTCCGAACTCAAGTCCCCTCGGCCCTCCCACCCCTTGTATTTCTTCATTGCACTAACTCCTTTTCCGCACTGTTGCGCGGAAGCTCTTCAGTCTGATTACCTCTCTGTCGTGTCTCCTTTCTCCAAAGCTAATATTTTTCCTTTTCCCCTGCCACTACATGTCGTTCCGTCTCCATTTTGTGTGTGCTTCTCTGTGTGGTGTTGGCCAGCCTGCTGATCTATTTGACAGCGGGGCTTCAGGGAGTCTGCCTAGAGAGACCAGCAGCCTTTTCTCTGAGGGACCTCTAGTGGTTGCTCCCGAGAAGAGAGGGGGGCAGGTATGGAGAGAGAGAACAATGGGTTGTTAAATTTCCTCCGAGCACCGGGTTTCCTTATAAACTGGTTTCTAACTCTACAACAGTGCAGATTAAACACTTTTCTCCTTGTCCAAGTGTTCTCAGACTTATTCACTTATCTACCTCAGGGACGCCACTTCAGAAGACCTGGGGAGGAAGAGTCAGATGTGGATATCGAAGGCTTTGAGGAGGAAAATGATGGCAAACCAAAGACTCCTGCTCCTGTAAGAGAGATGCAGATCGTGTTTGAGTTTTAGATGAGCTATCCTTTCTGACCTCGGGAACAAAATGCTCTTAAAAATCTTGTTTTTGTTAAATTTCAATTGCCATTACAGTCAGATATTCTTTAATAATGAAATCAATGTTCGGATTCTTTTTTTAGGCAGAGGATGCCGATGGAGATCTAGAAGACGACGACGATGAAGATGAGATGCTATTGCCGCTTCGCAGACAAGTGCACGACCAAGAAGAAGAGGAGGAGGAGGAAGAAGAGGACAGCGCTCCGGGCCGCCCTGCCCATTCCAGCGTGCTGTACCAGGATTTGCTCATGTCTGAGGGAGAGGATGATGCCAGTGAGGAAGAGGGGGACAACCCTTTCTCATGTAAGTTTGCTCTCCACTCACGTTAAAAGGACTATAAAATGAAAAAGGGCGGATGTGAGTTGTGTCTTTTGTCACTGCTGAATGGATCCTGCCTCTCCAGCCATACAGCTGTCAGAGAGTGGGAGTGACTCCGACAGAGAGATGGACGTGCGGCCCGCCCCTCCACGGAGAACTCAGGAGACGGCTCGCATGGGCATGGAGCTGGACGAGAGCATGATGTCATACGAGGGGGACGAGCACGATGGACCTCAAATGGAGGACAGCAATGTCAGGTAACTAAACCTCTTAACAGGGGACATGTTACGCAACACCGGTTTGCTCTTAATGTAAGGAAGCAGCAAAAAGGTTTTCAGGATATTCGGTTACTTCCAAGTCACCAGACCTGCTGAATATTGAATTAATCTGGATTATAAACTGCTCTAGTTTTCTCTGAAAATCAATTTGAGTAAGTGAGGGATGTTTAATTACATTACACAGTCTAAAAGGAGCAGCCATAATTAAAATATCACTAATGTCCCCCAAACAGTTACGGCAGCTATGAGGAGATGGAGAGCCAGAGCCAAATGCCGCCTTCTAGTATGGGAAATGGAGAGGAATATGGCATCAGCGACGAGGAGGAGGAAGAAGATGAAGATGAGGAAGCACGGCGGAGAGGTCCGGCTGTGCTTACTCAGGTCCAGCTCAG
This sequence comes from Takifugu rubripes, assembly GCF_901000725.2. Classification (NCBI taxonomy): domain Eukaryota; kingdom Metazoa; phylum Chordata; class Actinopteri; order Tetraodontiformes; family Tetraodontidae; genus Takifugu; species Takifugu rubripes. The sequence goes on from NC_042299.1 coordinate 13,101,765, forward strand.
TGAAGATGAGGAGAGCGAAGAATTCAGATCTATAGGAGACAGTGACTTGGACTCTGACGTATAGCTCAGCTGTTTTCTGGGGGGGGGGGGGGGGGGGGGGGTGCACAGCAATCGAGAACACACCGTTTTGAACGATAAAGACGGGAGTTCTGGATCAAATGTCAAGTATTTTGATTTTGTAAATGATGCTAAATGTATATAGCTTCTTCCTTTAGTTGCAGTATAACAGTGCGTGCTGTTCACTGACCAGGAAGTGTCCATGGTTTTCCTGTGCTTAAACACATCCATGTCCTGCACTTTTAAATCATTCACAGACTAGTTTGTTTCTACCTGACACATGAATGCAATAAACACAGACTCTTTCACATTCCGTCAACTCTGGCTTTGTTTTGTAGTTGGTTTCAGGCACTTTTGATATCCTTCAGGCAGAAACTAAATCTAGGCCCGTCATATATGAGGTCATATATGCAGCTTCTGGCTTGGACTGACACACTAATAAAATCCGAAACCCCCCAAAAAATCAACCACCAGCAAAGATTCTCTTAAACTTGTTCATTTTAATGTAACCAATATTCATAACTATCAGGTATATCTGTATTTTTTTTAGTTTCGACTCTGGTGACTTCAGTGTCTCTAAACAGGATGTGGCATCTTCTCTTACGCTAAATGGAATAGTAGCAGACAGTTCTGTGTACTCCACAGTACCAGGCAGACAGACAGCTGGAGCAGAACTCACCATCAATAATCAATATTCTATAGATAGAAAAATGTTCCTCAAATATTTAATTTGGTGCAGAGTGAATGGCATCATTATCAATTAGGAGATTTAAAGTGGCGATGGGCTGAACAAGGGGATTTTTGTCTTGACTACAGACAACATAATGAAACAAAATAATGATGACTATGCTTCGGGGGGAAACCACACCAGTATGTCACCTATTCCTGCGAGCGCTCTACCTATGACGCATACGTTGGTTGCACATTTCCTGTGCATGAGAGCTCTGCAGAAAACGGATGCTGTGAAAACAGATCAGCATCGAAATCTGAGTAGATTTCTGTGGTCCCCTCTGATGGGTCAACGGTGCGTGCCAAGATCGCTCGTCTCCATCCACGTCTTCATCGACTTGTTCCTTCAGCCTCGTTCTGAAGCTCATGTGGTGAAACCATTCACCTCTGGGTGGACGGTCCACCCCTGGCCCAGGCCGGCGCGGTTCCTCTCTCCGGTGAGGCAAAAACCCGTCCAATGATTGACAGGTGTGCCCTGGCGGAGTGAGGGATCCTGCCGGGGCTGGCAGACTGGGACCTCTGCTGTCTTTTCTCGTGGTCTCTCACCGAGCGCAACACGGCCGCGGGTCTCAACAGTGATGGAGACCAAAACCTGGAGCCCAACTTGTCAGCCGATGCACCTGAGGACATTAAGAAAACATCTATCACTGAAAACACCAGTTCAGACCTGCTGGTTCAAGGCCAATATGTAGCTCTAAAAATCTATTTATTTGAGGTTTTTGTGTCTTCTGTTGCACACCTGATGGCTGATAAGTGATTTGAGAGTCAGGAGGCTGGTAGTCGTCTGTGTCTAAGCTTCGGCTGTTCCTCACAGCCTGGAGGGAGCGCAGGCTCGTCCTCAGAGGGGACCTGGTCTGAACCGTGGGGGCTCCTGACATTTGGACACAAGCCAATTAAGGAAATTCTAGCTCGGGTTCTGGCAGCAGCACTTAACACAGACAGTCACCTTGATTCTGAGCAAGTTTCAGCAGCTTAAACTGGGTCACTTGCTGCTGTAGCCTGGACAGTTTTGGACTCTGGCAGCCGCGTTGAGACTCCGAAGACGTCAGTGACCGGCGTGACGGGTTTAATGTGGGTACATCCGACCTCCAACAGGAGGAAAGTGAAGCCCCGGATTTAATCTGAGTAGTTTCATCAAAAGTGTCAAAATATGACGGAAACGTCGCTGATGGCTCGGCCGCGCGTCCAGACACAGGCGTGGAATTGAAGTCATGTCTCAGACCTGGAAAGATTGTGAAAATATTCACATTGCGACCTTCAGAAAATCCACAGCGTCCACTTTTGCCTCTACTCACTGGCCTCCTGCATGCGAGCAACAATGTGCACGTCTGTGATGTCCTGCAGCTTGTAGCTTGAATTTGTGGCATCACTGCAGGAGTTCAGTCCAGAATAATCTATACAGGTGAAGACATGCAGGACATGCTGTTTAAATGTAAATAATGTACGCATTTGGACCCGAGCTTAAGTTTGAGGACTACCGAGGCTGTGTGATGTTTGGGGTCCAGATGAGCCTACAGAACCACTGTGACGGAAAACTGCAGGACATCTGTGGAAGTACCTGTCAGAACCTGAAAACAGGAGAAATCAACCTTATCAGAACACAGAAGCCGCTGCTCCACTTTTTGTTCTTTTTGTCTGCTCTGGATCATTTTGGTGCTCACTGTCGAGATCAATTGAAACCAAACTGGTTTTGTTTGTCTTGATACTCAAATTGAGGCCTCTGAAGGGCTGATTGTTCCATTTTGGGGCTTATTTTTCTTTCATGTCAACCACATCGCAAGAAGGAAACACCTTTACTAGATAAATGGTTTACCACAATTTACCAACAACTAAATATTACATTTAATCTGCCTCTTCTACGGTGACAAATATCACATCCTTAAATCTTTGTGTAAATTCAGGAGCGGCAGGCGAAGCAGCACCAAACACCAGAGCAAAAACGTAAATCACTGTGATGCTTTTGTCCCCTAAAAAGACCCATTTCAGTCAAAAATGCCAGGGAGCGTTTGAATCTGTGGTTACAGTGTTGCAGCTTATTTATCAGGGAACGACATGCCGCCTCCGTCTCAGGACTGGGATTATCCAGCACATGTCGGCACCATCCGAGAGCAGACTGACTTCTGTTCTCAAACGTGGTCTTTGAGGACTGATATAACCTGCGAGGAGCATAAAAGAATATTATAAAATATACTTGTTTCAGACAAGTAGGGGTTGTTTTATCTGTTAACTGTCTGATGGCATTTACCAGCTCTCTTCATCCTGAACATCATCCTCCACATCAAGGAGCTCCACCGAGTCTAAAATAGACTCCTGCGAGTCTTCATCGTCGCAGAGGTGCTTATATTTGTCCAACAGCCCGCCAGTGACGCAGCGAGGTGCTGCAGAATTGTACCCTGACTTCAGACTCTCCAGTCTGAGCCTCGCATTCATGGCAAGTGAGAGGTTGTTGTAGTTCCTGGTGGCCGTTCGCTCCGCGTCCATCCAGATGTTGCAGTGTGCATCTGCGGAGCGGCCCGCCGTCGCCCCACAGCCTCTGTCAAACGCTGCAGGCGGCTGACTGTGCAAATACCTGCTGCCGTCACTCTCCAGTTGGTCTTGGAACTCCATATCACCAACCAATCTTCCCAGTTTCTCTCGATCATTCCCAGATGACGACTGATTCCAACTCAGCGAGGTAGAATTGTGGCAAATCTCCATTTTTGGCTGCACACGATGGTCATGTTCCCCCGGCACACACGGCACCCGAGCATCTAATGACCCAGATTGCTGAGTAGGGTTGTTAAGCACAGACGCGCAACAGATTGGATGGATTAAGAGAAGCATCACAAGCTTATGTGGATTAAAGTCCACGAGTGGCTTCAGAGAAGGTAAATGCAAAATCACACCATCAAGTTTATTGTCAAAACAGATCAACTGGACCCTCCCAGGTTTGTCTTTCAGAACCATTGTCTCCTGACTCGTACTCGACGGCTGATCTTTATGTAAACGGAGGCCTTTCCTGAGAGGTCCTCGTCTCTCTCTGCTGAAACCGTTTCACTTGAAACCCTCAAGTGAAACCACATCTTCCTCCTTTTCTCATGTGAACCTAGAAAGGTCATTTATGTTGTGGTCCGTCTATAAATTTAGATCTTTTTCTATTCCACCTGGAGCCACATTAGTGGTAATATATTAGTTAATGATCCAAAATGACCAAAACCTGTAAAGATCATTAGATTTTTTAGTTTTTAAAAGTGACTTTAAAAAAAAAGCCCAAATGCTAATTCTGGAACATATTATCCCACAATCCAAGTGATTGTTTCAACCCAAATATTGATAAGCCCTGACCGTTATGTCTTTCTTCAGTCATACTGTCATTCACAGGTATTTTTTGTGGTTTAGGAAGCATTTCTCCTGGAAGGCATGTTGTCACGCAGTATTACCACTGTTTTGAAATGTAAAAACAAGGTGCGCAGACTCCACCCCTCCCTGCCCTCCGCTTCCAAAGGTGAGGCGAGGAGGCGGCATCGTTGCCCGGCGGCTCCTGCGCGTCGCTTCTCGGCCGCTTCCTCGTCGTCACCGACTGAAGGACCCCCCTCTCCTACACCCACGGAGTACCGAAGCGAACACCCAGCTGGACACTACGGCGGAGCATGCGGTTCGACGAGTGAAAAGAGCGACGCAGCAGCTTTTGACGCGGGGGAAATGCGAGACGAAAGCGGCGACGCGGCAGCCGAGAGCCCCGCTGCCGCCGGTGCGAGCGCGGCGCAGGTAGGAAGACGGGGGGGGCTCTTCCCAGGACTGCATCCACAACAAACATTGCTCTGTGTGGATGTGTTACACTGAAGACAACTAGAGACCCTTCCCCAGGGGGGGTTAATTTTGTGATGTTGCGGAGAGCTCATTCTTCATGTGACGGCAGCGGTCCAACCAGTCCGACCGCATTGCTCTCACCTTTCAGTCTCTAATACAGAAAAAGACTGAGATAATGGATGAAACACCTTGTTTACTTAACACGTGTGTGCACAAAAAAGTTGTCCTCGATATTTACGTGTTTGTTCATCTCTTCTGCCGAATTCGCCTTTTTTTAAACACCTCTAAGGAAGTTGACGTTGGTTTTTGTGCTTTACGACCGAAGCCGTTTCACTTCTTATAGGGAAGACAAATCTTACAGTTTCTGCTGTTTTCAAGCCCTTATCCTTTAAATTTGGAATGAACAGCAGCATCAAAAAGTAGATTTACCTATGAATCAAAGGAAAATGACCACAACCATATTGTTGTTTGCAATAAACACAATCATTACTGTCACCTATGAACTGCCCAGAAAAGAGTTTGAATGAAGGAGAAACGCATTCAAATGGATTTGATTGCATGTTTGCCCACGTTCCAGCGAATCCAGGCTGATTAATTCATATCTCCTTTATTGCCTGACACAAGAGGAGAAGTTACACACGGTTTCCATGGCCGATCTAGGTCGTCTTATCGTATCGGGGGTGTGTATTAGTAACGGAACAGTCGTTAATACCACATTAAGGTCACTGGGAGTGGTGGATTTCATGCAAATGAGGCTGGTAAACAAACATTGGGAAACATGACCGTCTGCATAAATGTCATATTAATATCCGATCCCAATGAACAGTGATACATGTCTGTTTAATGGCCGGGTGATTCATCTCTGAACGCTGCGGCAGCAGTTACAGTTAAAGCAGAAGTCGCGCTTTTATTCTGGTCTGACTTCCTCCCTGTGACCGGCGAGTAAAAAACGAGGTGTTCCTCTAGACGTGCGTGGTCCTCAGAAAGGAGCCCACTGAGGGGTCGCCCAAACCTCCTGACTCTTTCAGATGGGTTGTTTTTTTTTTAAAAAGATGAAATGAGACTGTGTGTTTTGTCTGTGCTCCTGTTATCGATTGATCGAGATCTGCTTCCACTCATTGGCTGCATCCTCTCCAGCATTCAGCACACCTGAACGGGCACGCCATCACGCAGAATGGCCACGGCTCTGCGGCGCCGCCGCCACAGTGTGACCCTTCCTGCCTCACCCCACCCCAGCCGGCGCTGCTGCAGAGGGAGCAGTGGGGAGGCAAGTACGAGTTCCTGCTCTCCTGCATGGGATACTGCGTGGGACTGGGCAACGTGTGGCGTTTTCCCTACCTGTGCTACCGTAACGGAGGAGGTGAGCTTCACCCGACCTCGGGAACCGCCCGAGCAACAAATGAATGCCTGTAATGATCTGATCCGCCCGGTCGGGCGGCCGCCAGCGTTTGCTGTGTTGTTCTAATCTCACCAGCCGCCCGGCTGTGAAGTTGCAACATGAAACATTCCATCATACTGTAAACAGAGTTTTCATTGTTTGCACATTGGGATTAACGTCTTCCTCAGCGCTATACATCGGTCCTGAAATCAGGCGAGTCACAACCAAGAAGGCGGCTAACCTGCCTCTGCAGGTCCCCCCGGGGCACCCTCCCTCATCCATTCCTCATCCATTCCTCATCCCTCCCTCATCCCTCCCTCATCCATTCCTCATCCCTCCCTCATCCCTCCCTCATCCATTCCTCATCCATTCCTCATCCCTCCCTCATCCCTCCCTCATCCATTCCTCATCCCTCCCTCATCCCTCCCTCACCCCCCCCTCATTCCTCCCTCATCCCTCCCTCATTCTGCCCTCATCCCTCCCTCATCCCTCCCTCACCCCCCCTCATCCCTCCCTCATCTTTCCCTCATTCCTCCCTCATCCCTCCCTCATCCCTCCCTCATCCCCCCTCATCCCTCCCTCATCCCTCCCTCATCCCCCCCTCATCCCTCCCTCATTCTGCCCTCATCCCTCCCTCATCCCTCCCTCACCCCCCCTCATTCCTCCCTCATCCCTCCCTCATCCTTCCCTCATCCCCCCTCATTCTGCCCTCATCCCTCCCTCATCCCTCCCTCACCCCCCCTCATCCCTCCCTCATCTTTCCCTCATTCCTCCCTCATCCCTCCCTCATCCCTCCCTCATCCCCCCTCATCCCTCCCTCATCCCTCCCTCATCCCCCCCTCATCCCTCCCTCATTCTGCCCTCATCCCTCCCTCATCCCTCCCTCACCCCCCCCCTCATTCCTCCCTCATCCCTCCCTCATCCTTCCCTCATCCCCCCTCATTCCTCCCTCATCCCTCCCTCATCCCTCCCTCATCCCTCCCTCATTCCGCACTCATCTTTCCCTCATCCCTCCCTCATTCCTCCCTCATCCCTCCCTCATCCCTCCCTCATTCCTCCCTCATCCCTCCCTCATCTTTCCCTCATCCCACCCTCATCCCTCCCTCATCCCTCCCTCATCTTTCCCTCATCCCTCCCTCATCTTTCCCTCATCCCTCCCTCATCCCTCCCTCATTCCGCACTCATCTTTCCCTCATCCCTCCCTCATTCCTCCCTCATCCCTCCCTCATCTTTCCCTCATTCCTCCCTCATCCCTCCCTCATCTTTCCCTCATCCCTCCCTCATCCCTCCCTCATCTTTCCCTCATCCCTCCCTCATTCCTCCCTCATCCCTCCCTCATCCCTCCCTCATCCCTCCCTCATTCCGCCCTCATCCCTCCCTCATCTCTCCCTCATCCCTCCCTCATCCCTCCTTCATTGCTCCCTCATTCCTCCCTCATTCCTCCCTCATCCCAGCATGTTTGTGATCTCCGCAGGTGTGTTCCTCATCCCGTACTTCATCATGCTCTTTTTCACGGGCGTGCCGCTCTTCCTCATGGAGCTGAGTCTGGGCCAGTATGGAGCAGCCGGTCCCATCATGGTGTGGAAATGCTGCCCTCTGCTCAAAGGTAAAGACCTCCGGAGGCAGGCTGCAGTATTTACACAGGTTAGAGTGTGTTGAGGGCATTAGTGCATCCTCCAGGACAGCTGAATTTCCCCAGAGTTTGGAATAAATGACATTTTAAAAACTAAACAAAAAAAACCCCAGCTTGTGAACTTCAATTTCAGTTGAAAGTAACAAGAGGTCTCCATATTTGTTTTAGAAAATGATGCTTATTTAGGAGTTGGATCAGTAACACAAACTGTAAAAAGACTCTATTTTAAATTTTCAAAGAGGAAAATGAAACATTTTCCCAGGAATAATAATAAGAAATCCGTGTGTTGTTTGACAGCTGTATGTGCAGCCTTGAGGGTGCCGTCACGGATGTGCCGGTTACCCATGGTGCCTTGCGCTCCCGCACATCCGGAATGCTTCTGAACGGCGATGTTCCATTGATCACAAAATCCCGTTTTTCTAGAGAAACATGTTTACATTATTTCATTTGGAAAATTGAACATTTTACAACGTTCAGATCTTTTGCTGCCTGTTTTCCTGGTGTCCAGGGATGAAGCTTCCGCCCATCCGTTCATAGTTTACCAAAGATATCAAAGATTTGAGGCCGCCCCACTTTACACTACTGACAATAACTGGTTTTGCAGGAATAAACACCAGCGCACCTTAGACATTCCTGAGCAGCTTGAGGTGTGTGTGTGTGTGTGTGTGTGTGTGTGTATATATATATTGTATATATATATTTATTTCTAAACCAAAGAAATGCGGAGCGGCTCCCGCTCAACCGGAAAAGCATGTTCTGTCATGTGTCTGTCACGGCTAATTTGACAGTAGTAATTCCAGCAGCAGCTTGGCAGACGGTGAATGAGCGATGACGACAAAAAGAGAAACTGGTTTGTGGTGGACGAACAAGGCCTGTACGTCCCGGCGCCCCTGGATGTGGGAATATGAGATTTTTGGACTTCTTTGCTCTCCTCCTGCAGGGATTGGCATCGGGATGCTGTGTGTGTCCACGCTGGTGTGCCTCTACTACAACGTGATCATAGCCTGGACCTTCTACTACCTGGGGAGCTCCTTCCAGAGCCCCCTGCCCTGGTCCTGTGACGCTCTAGCTAACGCTGGTCTCTGTGGCAACAACACCGCGGGAAACGGTTCCGGACGAGTCCTGAGCCCGTCGGAGATTTTCTGGAAGTACGAGTGCCCCCACCTCTCTCTTCTATGTTGCACATTTGATATGCCAGTGGAATGATTAAAGCTCTGTTTTCCATAGCGAGCGCGTGCTGGGCGTCGTAAACAGCGAGGGCCTCCATGACCCAGGCCCTGTGCGCTGGCCCCTGGCCCTCTGCCTCCTGGCTGCTTGGATCCTCATCTTCCTGTGCATGCTCAAAGGCATCCGCAGCTCCGGCAAGGTGACCCCATGCAGCGTTTCTGTTCCTGCTCGCACCAACGCACCAGTGCGGCCGCTAGCTTAACGCGCCGCTCTCCCGTCTGCCTTCCTCAGGTGGTCTACGTGACGGCGACCTTCCCGTACTTGGTGCTGATCGTTCTGGTCATCAGAGGGGCCACCCTGGAAGGCTCCCTTCAGGGCGTCGCCTTCTACCTCACGCCGGACTGGGAAAGATTGTCCAACGCACAGGTGAGGCCCGAATATCTTCTCAAAAATGGCCGGTTGAGGATTTCATCGAGCAGTTGTGGGTCTGACTTGGTCACAGGTGTGGAACGACGCGGCCTCGCAGATCTTCTACTCCTTGGGTATCGGCGTCGGGGGGCTCCTTTCCATGGCGTCCTACAATAAGTTTGACAACAACGTCATCAGGTCGGCTTGTCCTGCGCTCCGCTGTCGGCTCTCTGCTGCGGGTCCGAATTAACCCGGCCGCTTCTCATTTCAGGGACACTTTGATTATCACCATCGGGAACTGCAGCACCAGCTTCTTTGCAGGATTTGCTATTTTCTCAATCCTGGGTCACATGGCCTGGAAGAAGGGCGTGCCCGTCGCAGAGGTGGCCGACACGGGTACGCTGCACACTGGTTTTAGTCACTCTATGGACAAAGTTACCTTTTTTCTGTTCTACGCTATGATAATGAATTATGTACATGAAAAAAGGTTTATTTAGACAGTTTATTCCCATTTATACTGAAGACTGTATGTGTAGATACAGATGTTAAACATTAATTAAGAGACTTCAGCTTTGTTTTATGTGATTTGGCTGTAATCAGCAGTTTTGTGTTCTATTAAAATATTACTTAGATTCATTCTTTATTTTTGTTGTTTTTTTGGTGGGTTTTTTTGGCCTCAGGTCCTGGTTTGGCATTTGTTGCTTACCCAGAAGCCCTTGCTCTGCTGCCAGGCTCAGTGTTCTGGTCCATCCTGTTCTTCCTGATGCTCTTTATGCTGGGGATCGATACACTGGTAAGGCCTCACACACCCACACACACACACCGCAACAGCGACGGATCCTTTAATACCTTCTGCTCTCGCTGGCCCACACAGTTCGGCAACATGGAGGGCATCACCACGGCCGTGCTGGACGAGTTTCCCCAACTCCGACTGAACACGTTCCACAAGTCTCTGTTCTTGGCCGCTCTGTGCTTCTGCTTCTACCTAATGGGTCTCCTGCTGGTGACCGACGTGAGTGTGTTACAGTGAGTGTGTCTGTGGAACGCGCCTGCCCTGTGGTCACGCCTCACCGTCCCGTCTTTGTACTCACAGGGTGGGATTTACTGGTTCACTCTCATTGACTCCTTCAGCACTAGCTTTGGCCTCATCATCATCGCTCTCTTCATGTGCCTTGGCATCTCCTTCTTCTATGGTATTCACTTTCACACCCCCCCATCCCCCCGTCAGTCACAGGAAACCCCTCTAATGTGATCACGTCCACGTTGTTTTATAGGACAATATAACAGCTTTTTTTTTAAAAACGATTGTTATTTTACATTAACATTGATGTAAAGCAGCCACGAGTAGTTTATTTCTCACACACACCTTTCATTTAGGGGTCAACCAGTTCTGTCAAGACATCCTTGATATGATCTGCCACTGCCCCCCCTGGTGCAGCAAAGTGGTGCTTTATTTCAAAGCATGCTGGATGTTCTTCACGCCCTTCCTTCTGCTGGTAAGCAAACACATCCCAATTCATATTTGCTTTGTGAGCGCAGCATCATGAGTGTATTTGCATTGCACCTTTTGACCGTTCTTAAACCCTCAACTCCCCAGTGCTGTGGTTCATGTCGCTCGTCTTTAAGAACTTTCACTTTTTGATGCAGGAGAACAGCATTCCGGTCAAATGGATCAATTCTTCTGGAAATATTTTTCTTCCTCAAACTAATTCAAAAGACCTGAGCATATTAGTTCCAAGACTCCGATTTGGACAGTGAAGATCAAATGCTGAAGATTTATGTTTAAATTGTAGCCACCAGGGCTCAAATGTTCCCTTCCATGTTTATCTGTAACCCAATAGCAGGAATTGACGTTGAGCTTCTGTTTCTTTTCTTCACCCTGTGACCTACCCGGTTGCTCTGCGGCTCTAGTTCATCCTGACCTACATCTTCATCGAGATGTACAACACGACGCTCCACTACGGGCCCTACGTGTATCCCCGATGGGGTAAAGCGCTGGGGGTGTGCATGGCCACAGTCAGCTGTTTACAGATCCTCATCTGGGCCATCGTGGCCATCAGCAAGGAAACGGGAACGCTAAAAGAAGTGAGCGTCTCCCCCTCTCTGAATGCTTCTGTCTCTAGGAGGCTCGACCTCTGACACCTGCTCTTTCTCTCCCGGGTTTTCTTTCGTTTATGGCAGCGTTTCAAAAAATCAATCCGTCCTCTGAACTCCTGGAGGGCCAACAACGCCAGCAGCGGCGGGAGGCCCGGCGCCCAGATGGAGCCGGAGAGGGTCGAGGCTCCGTTCACCGTCACTCTCACAGACATGGATTTCAACACGCTGACGTGGGAGGCGGGGAGCCAAGCGTGAGGCAGAAACCCGACGAGCGAATGGTTATAAAAGGATTAGGTGCTGTTCATCCCAGCGAGGCTGGTGGCCAGACTGTGTCCTGCAGGGCGGCGTAGATTTATGGTTTTATTTATATTACTGTGTATATTTCAGTTGTATTTTTATTTTTTTATACGGTGTAGAATGTAAGTACAGCATCTGGGAATCTCGGACATAAATCTGTAAGTCACAAGAAAGGTTCTCATGTAGCCACGGGGAGGCTGAGGGGGAAAGATTTCACCTGGCAGAACGACCTTCGTCGACCACCGACGCAGCTTCAGAAGGGACCTAAAGTCATCAGACTGTTTTCAGGATGAATCAGACACGTCGAGGATCACTTGAAATACCTTGGAGGGAAAAAAGGATCGAATCAAATGACGTTTAACATTAATGACCGAATAAATCAACTAATTTCAACAAATGAACTCTTGTCCACGCTGTGGTGCACAGACTGATGTCTTCATTTCACTCTTTGACTTTGTTGTGTTGATTGGACCCAGAGTTTATTTTTTAAAAAGTTATTGCGGTTGCTACACCAGGCCAAAAACTGTAAATGGATGGAGTGCAAACACCACGGCCGTGCTGGACGAGTGCAAAAGGAAATAAAAACCCTTAAGTGGATATTTAAATATTTTGTTCTTTATTTCCTAATTATAAAAGTTTTTTTGTTTTTTTCAAATTGAACAATAACCTTCAAGGAAGTATGTTGTGTAATGTCTTGAATCTCAAAAGGGTAAGGTGCATTGCTCTGCGTGTTTGTTTTTGGAAGAGTCTCTTCGACCAGGTCTGCATTTGGCTTTGTTTCCAGTTTTATCCTTTATTGTTACTGGTAGTATATTTTATGGTTTTCAATTTAATTATTAATTCGTATTAAAGCGAGGTGAAAAGTCCAGTTTTCCCCAACATGGCAGCTGAAGGAGCAGTGTGCAATTTGGCCACACGAGGACGCTGTTTGTCGCGGTTTTTGCTTTATACAAACCGCTAATATAATTAGTAATTACAGCTTTTTCTACTTTTATACCAGTAGCGATTGATTGTTCTTAGGTACATGCCACTGATATTATCTATAATATCAGAATACAACATGTGTATATATTAAATGTCAGTATATATCGTTTAGTATGAAATTTGAATCTCTGTCTTTAAAATACATTTTTAAATGGTTATAGCAAAAAAAGGTTGATATATGCAAAATATTTTTCACTTATTCCATGTGTGATAGACTATTATGTGTATTGTAGAGAGGTTGAAGGACAAAGCTAATCACCTCAGCCAAGCTTTTTCATTGGCAAGAGACAGCAGAGAACCTCAGCAGCCACGTCTCTGACTCCTTCTGTCCTAATCCAGGAAATGGAAGACACTCATCAAGGTATACAAAAAACAACAACAAAGGAACACAGCAAATCCACAGGAAAAGAAGCCATTTTCTTGCAGAGCTGGTGCATCACCGTGGAGGTTCCGGAGGTTGTTTGGCCTTCAGGTGTCACAGCAGAGGTCTTGGTCCAGCAGCCACAGGCCAGCAATACCAAACAAAAAGGAGTCCTCCAGTTCCTTCTTGATCCCATGGAGTCCAGTCAGAGGCGTCACAAGGAGTCGCTGGCTCAGCTAAAGTCAGCCCAGTATACGGGTTGAGGGCATGATGAGGCCACCCTTAAACTATGATTCTATTATTGCTGAAACCATCATTTGCACTATATTTATTGCATAAATACTAAACCTTTTTACACAGTTTGTACGTTTGTTCAAAACAGCATTGTTTTCCCAATAGTAATATGGGGTGTAAAGGTGTGATCAACAACATTTAGACACACTGGTCTGATAACATCAACAGATGAACATTTTTGGAGCCCTTTCTGAGATCCCCAAGTTACTTTGAAATAACATGAGCAGCTTTTAGTTCTGTTGTCTTTGGAGCCTATTTTATGAAAGTAGGTTATACATATCCTATTTTTAGGATGACAGTTGACGCACTTAGTTTTTTAAAAAAAACCAAAAAAACAACAACAACAATGAAACACGCCAAAAGAAAACTCAACATCTCCGCCTTTGTTCTTCCTCTTCATTTACCATGTCTGAAGTTTGCAGGAAACTTCTCCTATTTAAAAAAAGCCAAGCGCAAGAATAGTTTTCCTCTTGCTTTCAGACGACATGTGGCAGATTGAACAAAATTAGCGGCCACAACGCCACCTTAGGACTTTCACCTGAAGATTTAACAGTTGCCTTCCTGGGTGTTGACCACAGACACGATGCACAGTGAATTAACCTTTATTTAAAAATTAATATAATAGTTCCACGTGCTTAAAATTAACAGTCATTATAGTTCAATACACACAAAAAAGAAAAAAAAATGGATCCAGGCATCACACTCAGCCTTCAGGTTTACAGCTGGGTGGAGAGGGGAAACTATGTCAACTAGCTGTGGTGGAGGAGAAAGAGGGAAAGAGGGTCCCTACCCAAAACGCTGAGGCATATAAAGCAGCCCTCACCAGTGGCCACAAATCAGCCGCACCAGGTGTCTTCAGGGGCATGTCACACACCTGCCGGGAACACCATGGCAACAAAAAAAAAACAGACTGGGGAAGCAGGAGAGAAATACAACAGACATGCACATACACATTAACCATCCGGTTACATAGACAATAACAAGGGTCACAGAGAAAAAGAATCAATCTAAATTAAAAACACTGTGAGCACTCTTAAGCTTTAACATTTTTATTTTGTTTTACAAGGGTGAATAGTCTAAAATACAGTTCCAGATCTTGTTATATATATATTTTTTAAAGTAAGATGAATGCACAATTTTATATAGAGGGTAAATATAAGTTATGGCACAGAAGTAATCGAAAAATTCAGTCCACACTTTCTCAGATGTATTGCGCCCAAAAGAATGAAGAATAATAGAGAATAAAGGCATTTATGCCTGTAAACTTTGCAACAATGCTGTTACCAATTTGCTGTGAAGCTATGTAAAGTGTACTTCTTTATTTTAACTGGAATACAACATTTGTAACGGAGGAGCCTTGCTCTTTTCCAGTCTGTTCATGATAATTGACCTCCAAAAAACAACATGGAACAACGGTTTTATCTTTCTGTTCGAACACTTATTATCCAGTAGAATAACTCCATTCAACATCAACAGAGGACCGTTCAACAATTCGCCTGTGACGTCAATTGCATCTCCGACTTCCGACTTTAAATGCTAATAAGCGGATGTTGCGTAGACATTTTCCCGCGTTTTTAAGCGCGTGGGTTTTGGTTAGTTCGTTTTGTGTTATCGTGGCGTCCCGACGACCCGACTTTATGTTGAGCTTTTGCGTCGAGCTGCTTATAAATAGAAACTCACGCAAACATCATCATTCTTGTCAGAAAACTCGATGAATGACTTGCAATTTCAAAGCTATCAGAAATGGGCATCTAAAAAGCAGCTAAGTCTTGAGACACCCGCCGCCCCGATCATCCGCGCCGCAAACCATTGATACAAATCAAACGTACAAGTCGCCGTTTCCGGAAGTCGGATTTTGTTGTATTGTTGTCTCGAATCTCGTGCGTAGGGCTTTAAACTTAGCACGTTGAATTTATATTTTCGAAAGTTGCTTTTGACTAACTACATTTTACCATTAGGTGCGTTGACTAGATACAAAGATGCCACCTAAAAAGCGCAACACCGTGGTGTCACAGAGCAAGGAGCCGAAGCCTATTGCTGAAAGTGTTTCTCAAGACAAGAAAGAGAGTACAGAGTTATCTTTTAAAAAGTAAGACAAACCTTGCTCAGCCCTTTCAAATCCACCTCATTTATTTACGGATAATTATGTACTTGACAACTGTTGTCGGAGTATTTGGTGATGTTAGCTTCACTTTACAGTGTGCTGTGTGTTATTATTGCTAAATATAAGGGGCTGCTTCGCTTTGCTCCACGGTGCGACCGCAATAAAAGTCGTTACTATTATGTATTAACACGTCTCGACCACATGCAACTACTTATAGAATATACATCTTTAACAACCGGTGGGCGATGGTATATCACGGTGTCATGTGACCTGACACAAGACGACAGTCCTTGTTTGTATCGGAGTTTGCTAACGTTGGACTCTGGGTAACCGACAGAAGAGAATAAACCAAAGATAATGAAGTGATTTTAGACATGAAACCACTGAGCGAAGTGTAAATCCGTGTAGAAGCTCTGGCTAAATGGCGCCATGGTACTGGATTATGTCGGACCGGTCGACAGTCGGTCGGTGTCCTGCAGCTAAAAGTGTAAAACGTGTTTTCATATCTAAAGAGTTCACTATGTTATAGACTGGGTCATCTGTACAGATGTGCTGACTCTGACTGACTCTGTTGTCATTGCTGATTTATCACCTCCATCTTCTAGACACAGAGACAAGGAAACCGAGTTTGTGACCTTGTGCAAGAGTCTGCATGTCACGGATCTGGTGTGTGACCATGCCTGGACGTTGTGGAAAACTATTCAAGACTCAGTGGAAGAACTCGAAGTACGTATATACAGGAACGTCTCTCTAAAGTGGAGACCTGAGATTCTTTTGCTCCTTTATAATAATTAGCATTATAGTGAGGATAAAACCATGTATATGGATCATAGATCACATGTCTGCAGGGTAATTTGTGTCTTCATCTCCCTGATAAATGGTAGAAAACTTTTATAAAATGTAATTGCTTTAATCTCAGGACAGCCAGAAGAGCCTGTGGGGGTCGTGTCTGTTTGCCACAGTGACCGACATGGATACGGCCTCTTTCACCCTGACTCAGCTGCTGAAAGCAGTCAGTCTGAAGTGAGTGTCAAACATCATTTGTACAACTACTCAGACTGGTTTTCAGTTCTAAATGACTGGTTTGTATTCGTTTTTCTTTTTTTTTTCCTCTGACATTTTTGTTTCATTTTGTAGTGTAAAGCAGTTTTTGGCTCTAGTGAGGAAAATGGATGTCAACTTGGATACAATAAGCACAAAGGTGAATTCAGCATTGTCACATCTAGAGAAGAAGTACGATGTGATGCTGGCTCTCTACCAGAGGTTTGAGAAGTAAGTGGAGACATCCACAGGTGCTTGACACATGCAAAGATGTCCAGGCGAAGGTTCGTAATTGATATGTTTATTTTTTCTTTCAGAACATGCAAAAGCGTCTTTGCTTCGGTTTCTGAGAACAAGTAAGCTGGACATTTCTCTGCAACGTGAGAGTCTGTACACGTTGCACTAGTTTAGTATCTACAAGGTCATGTTTTTACAGTTGTGTGCTATTCTATATATGATGTAGATGCAAGCCTGACAGTCCACTGTCTTTTTCCAGAGAGAAGGAGACCATTCGGACCTGCTGGACAATGTTTCTTTTGGCAAAGGGTAGGTTAGGCGTCGAAACGTAACAAAATACATTTGATGGTGTAGTTTTCATGCGCTTTCCTTCCATCTTGATTTTCAGCCATAAACCATTTGGAAAAACATGTTTCCTCCAGCTCTGTTGTATTGATGCATCTCATGTGCTACATTCTGCAGGAAGAGCTCTGCAGATGGAGGATGACCTGGTCATATCATTCCAGCTGCTCCTTTGCACCCTGGAGTTCTGCATCAAGCGCTGCCCCCCAGATCTTCTCCAACCTCTTTACAGTGAGTTTCAGGATCACTGTATGTTTTTGTCATAGAATTCTTGCTGTCACGAGGGCTGACAAAGAGTTGGTGTACTTTTATCGCTCAGAATCGGCGATCAGCAAAGTTCAGAGCCCTCCTGGGAGAACAGCTCGCCGCAGCCAGAGCAAAGCTAAGTCCCGACTTCCGGAGTCAGAGGTGGATCTACAGCTTCTCAAAACCTTGTGCCAAGAGAATGATTGCAATTCTGAAGAGGTATGAGCCCCATGCCCTGTTTCCTATAGATATACTATAGCTGAACTTTTGGCACAACTACAACTTTACAAACTACGTATCTTGTCTCATTTACACCTATATTTTGCTTGCAGGTGAAGAATGTGTATCAGACCAGTTTCTCAGCTTTCCTGGACTCACTCGATCTGTCAGGATCTGCGCATCTTCCTCAGGTTGGTGGGGTTGATTGTCCCAACACCTGCGTCACTGTTTGTCTTGCTCTCCACTTATGTTTCCACTGCTGATCTCATTCCGCTCATTGTTGCCACCATAGAACGAGTGTGTGACAGCTGTTGGCTGCCCCCCCTACATTTCCTACCTGTTTGTTTTCACATTATATGATGTCAGGGAAAATGTGTGTTCAGGAAGAGGATCGTTTTGGTGTGTTAACAGCACATTACAGAGTTAGGCATGAAACAGAGGCAGGACACTACTGTTTGCTCATACAGAAACACTGCATTGACATATTTGTTTTATGGCGACATTGCCGCAGCAACAGATGGGTGCGTACTTTATTTGCACAACTGCACTGTGTGAATATTGTGTAGGTCTCACCATGTCGATCTGATGCTCAGCAGGGGACCAGTGTGTATTGAAAAACATTTTATAGAGCTGATCTCTGCAAGTCGGACTATTTTGTTTGCATGAGTACGGAGAGGTTAATGGAATCCATTTACATCCCACATAATTACATTTAATTAATCTGATTTGTCACAAGTCAGATTGTAATCATGATGCTAAATACAATAATTAGTATTTAGCACTTCTGGTACATGAAAAATCCAAAAAATGTCAGGCAGACCGGAAAAGGGTGTCACAACAGTGTTTACCCTCATATGTCGGGAGTCATTTAGCTACTTGTGACTTTGGACCCTTTCACCACAGGGAAAAGGCCTCGACCAACAGTACCAGGAACATTACCTCAAGAGCAGAGACTTTGACGGACGGCTGTTCCTGGATGGAGATGAGACTGTTCTTGTGCCCAAAGTTGACATGTAAATTCTCTTTCTTCACTGTGCAGCAAATTTACATGAATGTTGAGTTCAGATAATGGCACGTAAACAGTTTACCTGCCTTCAGGTCTCAGGTAGAGAGAACACCAAAGAAGATGTCAGATGAAGACAGCACCCTCATCCCTCCTCAGACTCCAATCAGGTGACTTTCTATTTACCCATTGACATATTCATGGTACAGGAATTTTATTTCTAAAGCTATTGGTATCTAAAAAAAGGAATATGTCTTACTAAACAAAGTTTGAATTGTGTCACCAGAGCTGCGATGACCTCCATTCAGCAGCTGCGGGGAGATCTCACCTCCAGCGGGGACCAGCCTTCTACTAACCTGGCTACGTATTTCAAAGTTGGTTTTTGAATTTCTTCTGACAAATAAAATGATGACGGGTCTGAACAGTTTGACAGCCATATTGTCCTGTCAATAGAATTGTACTGTGGATCCAACTCAGGATGTAGTAAAGCGTCTGGAGACATTCGGGGAGACGTTCAGTCAAAGGTTCGGTCAGGCCGTCGGCCCCCACTGCGTGGCGCTCGGCAGACAGGTGGGAATCAAGAGGAGATGAGCAACCGTGGCAGTAATCTTTACATTTCACACCTGATTATATACTTCTTTTCCCTTTCAGAGATTTAACCTTGGAGTGAAGCTGTATTACAAAATCATGGAGGCGATGTTGAAATCGGTACTTTTATTTCATTTAATTTCACGGCGGCTTAATCTGTTTCCTCCCGTGTCTCCACAAAATGTTCCACAAGCAGTTATTTCATTATTTCCCTGTGAAATGCTAAATTGAATCCATAATATAACACGCAACCCTAAACTTTCCTTTTTGTAGGAAGAGAAACGGCTGTCGGTCCAAAATTTCAGGTGTGTATTTAAATCAGGTTACCGAGGTGATGCTCACTGACTCGCTGCCAGCTGTTGTTTCCGTTGATTGTGTATGATTGATTTCTGTTAAGCCGATTTGATTTTTATTCTAGCAAACTCCTAAATGACTCCACGTTCCACACATCCCTGCTGGCCTGTGCTCTGGAGGTGGTCATGGCAACCTATGGAGGTGCGCCCTGTAATTAGTTTATAGATCCACTGTCATCACAATCAAAACAATAAACCTAAAATGTTTGCTCCTTGTGATTAGAGAGCAGTTTTAAGACCGGGGGATACAACCAGGGCGGCGGTGACGCCACAGAAAGGAACATGTGCTTCCCCTGGATACTGGATGTGGTCGAACTCACTGCCTTTGACTTCTACAAAGTCATCGAGAGTTTCATCAAGGCTGACCCCACTCTGAGCAAAGACATCGTGAAACACCTGGAGACCTGTGAGAACCTCATCATGGAGAGGATTGCATGGAGGACGGTCAGTTTGTATCCCCTAACAACGCTACAGCTACTACAATGTTGAAATGTTTAATGAAATTAGTAAATAACATACAGACAACTCACATGCTGATGCTCCCTAATCTATTCTTAATATATCCGGAGTGCACCATCTTATATAAATACAACATCGACGTGTTCAGAAATATTTGATCATTATATATGTCAAATGAGTTGTTCTACATGAATTCAACAGGCGGACCCACTACATAAGGAAAAATCCACACATTAGGAATAGTTTAAATACATTATTTTGTGTCAAAATAAAGCTGGCACGTAACGTTTCCGAGCCTGTCGTGTTGCCAAGCTGAGCGGTAACTGATAGACACTCGTATTTTGAGGACGGGCTCTGTGTTGATAGGCTGGATTTTGATTGGTTGATTGTCTCGTCCTGGAGACGTATTTTAACAACAGGTCTAACAATCTTCAACACCCGAGTACAATCGGGTCACAAAAACTTGGAAACAAGTGCTCTCGGAACCAAGAACGCTCATAGTAATGGCTCTTTTTTTTTCCACGCTACCTCGTGTGCTGGTCCGTTTTGTCCTGTCAGAATCGCTCCGTTTATTCTGTCACTGGCTACCGCTGCCTTTATGAGACGCCTCCTTGTGCACCAGACTGCTGGAGAAATAGTAGATGAGTGGATTGAGGCAGCAGTTGGAGCTTGCTAAAGACAGCGCCACAGGGTGCAGCGCCATGGTCGCTTTGGCCAGGCCACAGTGCTGCAGCAGCCCCACGTGCGTGAGCGTGTACACCAGCAGGTTGACGTGGTACGGAACGAAGCACACCAGGAAGACCCCCAGCACCCAGTAAATAACAGTGAGGGTGTGTCGGCGACTGCGAAGTTGGCTGCGGGAGCGGCGTCTGGGGTGGCGCAGCACGCTCAGCACCTTGCAGTAGCTGTAGAGCAGAAGCGCGGCGGGCAGCAGAAACGACCCCAGAACCAACCCCAGGGCAACCAGGATGATGGCGTGGTGATGCGGCGAGGACGGGTCGAGCAGGCAGGGGTGTTGAGGCCGCGCGGCCGCGGAGCGGAGCAGGGGCAGGCCCAGGCTGATCCCCAGAACCAGGCACCAGATGCCTCCGCTCACCAGCTGTGCGATACGCATCCTGCGGTGTGGCAACGCCAGCGGGTGCACCACGGCAAAGTAGCGGTCCACAGCGATGCACATGAGGAAGAAGATGCCTCCGTACAGGCTGATGTACTTGAGGATGAAGGTGAGGTGGCAGTATACGACACCAGAGGTCCAATTGGATGCGTCTCCCGTCTTTGAGGACAAAGCTCTGGCCTTCTGGTGGTAGAAGTAGATTCTCAGAGGGAGTGAGATTACGAAAAACAGATCTGCAGCCGACAGACTGATCATGTAAATGGCCGTGCTGCTCATGGTGCAGGCAGAAAGGCACAGTCGGTGCAACGCCATGCCGTGGGTGACCACGGCCACCAGGAAGATGACGCTGTAGGACACTTGATAGAAAGTGAGGCTGTAACTGATGTCTACGGTGCAGTTCGACAGAGGCGCCTGTGCTACGGCGGGCTCGTCGCTGGCGTTTCCCAGCACCATGTTTTTACACGCCGCACCTCTCCGGTGCTTAAAAATGCAGATCGGTCCTCAAATCAGACTGGTTTTAAGTAAACTTAAGGTAGAAGGCGAGGGTGTCTTTATTGCTTCTGTTGGAGCAGTTAAACCTGCAACAAGTACAAACTTAATCAACTTCTGCTTTTTTATGAAATGTAAATTTACTGAAGAGACACGGATCCAGTGCTACAGCTAACACGGCTGGATTAATATTTGATATGCTTGGCGACCGTCGGGTGAATACTGCAAATAAAATTTAACTGCAAATTCCTGCTCTCATAAAACAAGCAAACATTTGGTTTCATTAGGGGGGCAAAAAGACACATGGTTGTGTGGCACTATCACTCTGCTGTTCCACATTTATTGGTGCTCATAAACTTGTGTGGATTTATCAGATCTTCATCTAAAATTCTTTTGGCTGCACTTTGTGAGCATATTTCTGCTTCATAATATGTGGAGCTCCGGAAAAACGTTTTTGCTAATTTTACCCATTTTTTTCTCCTCTCAGTGAAAGAGTTGAATCACAACGTCCATGGGAGAATTAAAAAAAATTGCCCTAATTTTGCATGAATGTCTCTATAAAAACTATTATGAAGTCACTCACACTAGCACAACTGTTTCTAATTTATCATAAATGCCTTTATCCCTGACAATTTTAGCAACTAAAACACATTTTCTCCCTTTTTTTTTCCTTTCAAATTATTCCTGCCCTTATTTGAAGTTGATTATTCTTTTTCTTGTGAGTCAGAATACCCTACAGGACCCTCTAATCCGCACATTATCCACCAAACCTTGAGGAAAGGACCATTAATTGCTTCATTCTGGACTTTTATTCCTTTAGAGGAAACACGCAGTAGGATTGAAGAACAATGGCAAGGAATTACTCACCAGCTTTGGGATAGCATCCATGCAGTGATGGGATGTTGTGAGGCTGTGGCTGTGCAAATGAAACTGATTGCAGTTCACGCCTACACTCCCATTTTGGTCCCCGTCAGTCTCTCCCTCTCTCCGTCCTTCTACACACTCTTCTGCCAGTTTGTTCTTTGCATCCAATTTAATGAACTCGCACTAACGATCGCTACATGAACGTGGGAGTGTCCTCGTTTTCTGAATGACAGCAGTTATATTTCTGTTAAATGAGACGGTCGAATTCCTGTTTATGTTCATTTGACACCCATCTGTAAGCAAAATGAGACCTCTACGGCAACAGTTGTCTAAAAAAGATCAGGTTTTCAGCTCATACAAGTTTGGATTTGACAGCTAGTCAACCAATGTGTCTGTGTAATGAAACTAAAAGTGTGTTAGTATTTGGGTTGGGAAAATTTGCCAAAATGACATCTGTATAAAACACATATTCAGATTAGTACATGAGGAAGTCTGGTTGCATCATGAAGTGGAGTACTAACTAGTGTTTTCTTTTTTTAAAAATGGCTGTACATTAGGTACGTTTTGATTTTATTCTCGGCTAATGAGCAGGTTTGTCTCGGGACTACACAAATCCGTACCTTCCTTTGTTTTAGAGACGCCCTACTGCCGTCAGAGGCAAGTTCTCACCTGCTTGGGTTTCACAACATGCGTCTGGTGATGAGGATTGTCAGTGCAGACCCTCAGGCCAAGCCTCTCTGCTGGAATGCAGTTTCACTCACACATTTACAAGAAGAGTCAAATATGCACGCCACAGTGTGTCTGCACGCTCCCTTTGACTTTAGTTTTGAGGGACTAGGTTATCAGTAATGTAGCCGTGTGAGCCATGTGGATTTGAATAGGGGTGCGGTATTTTGATGGCACCAGCAGCTGGATGCCTCAGTTCCAGATCAGACTTTGGTTTAAACTAAAACTGAAGACTCGACTCTGATTTTGTTCTGAATCTGCAGTCGGTTGCAGGTGACTTAGGCGCAAAACATTGACCGCACCTGAAATTCCCATGTTGAGGTTTATTGGCTTTATCTACATGGTACTGGCCTGTGAGAGTCAGCACCTGTAATACCTGCAGATTAGTGCCCTGGTGACTAAGACTGGTGACATATTAACACATTGTTCTCCCTACTGTTAAACATCAAATGAATTTCAGGCTCCCAAAGCTTTTACGGTTAAGAATAGTTTTATTTCCTGGTTCAATAAAAAAGATAAAAGCTTCTATGCCTACTCAATATAAAGTGCTTGAAAGCCTTTTGAGGCCACAACTATTTTAAAATGCTTAGTTTTGTACATTACATTTGTAATACTGCTTTATCATTTTCAAAGCTGCTTTTTTTTATTTTTTTATTTTTTTAAAAACAGGAACTGAAAATGTAGGACTAACCACACAACTGTGGTTAGTCCTACATTGTCTGGCACTTCTAGTACACATAGAAAAATTCATTTCCTGGCAGAACAATCTACAAACTTGAGCCAGCCTAAAGTCCGTGCTGTCCAGTAGAGGAACCGTCTTTATGCTAGGATGGTTTTCTTTCTGGATCTTGAGGGTCACACTGCATCTCCCGCTGTCCTCAGAATAATGTCCACTCAGTCGCCGTGTCACATGACAGTCGGGCTGCAAGTTCAAATGTCATTGTTTTGTGTAGTCCTCAGACTAATGCTTTTTGGAACTGTTTTTGGACTGTTCTGCATGCTGTCGGTCTGTATTCTGTCAAACAGCCTGACACCTTTGTACCACATGGTGGACTTTCGTCTGATGGAGCTCTGAATGGTCTCTGAAGTGAAGTAATAAATGACGGGATCGAAACAGCAGTTGGTGACTGCGAGGCACAGAGCAATGGGGTAGATGGTTCTCACCACGTACTCTGCGTAGCATCCCTTCAGAACATTGGTACGGACCATGGAGTAGAACATCAGATTGACATTATATGGAATAAAACAGAAGCAGAAGATCAGCAAATGCACAACGATCATCCTCAAGATTTTTGACTTGTTGAGTCCCCCTCCGCGGGAGATGGTTTGAGGTCTCCTGAGCGTCCGTAAAACCATGATGGAGCAGAAGACGTTGAGCATTAAAGGGATGATGAATCCCATGGTCTCGATAAATACGACCACCTTGTATAGCTCAGACTTCCACTGCGTTTGGGAGTAATTTTCAAAACAGTAATTTGTAGTTGAGTCGGGCGAGGTGGTGTCCAAGAGGAACCCAGTGGGCACACTTCCAGAGAGCACCATCACCCACACTGCACAGCAGGCTAGTTTGGCGTTCCTTTTAGTGCGTATGCGCTGCGATCGGAACGGGTGCACGATGGCCAAGAAACGGTCAATGCTGATGCAGGTGAGGAAGAGGATGCTGCCGTACATGTTGGTGTAAAACAGAGCCACGGAGACCTTGCACAGCACACTTCCAAACAGCCATTTACGATTACTGAAGTAATAAATCCGAAAGGGCAGGCTGAGGACGAAGAGAGAGTCTGAAACGATGAGGTTTATCATGTACGTCGTGGTCTCGTTCCGCATCTTCAGCGTGCAGGCGAAAATGTATATAGACATCAGGTTGAATATGAGTCCAATTATAAAAACAATGCTGAAAACCGTACTGTACAGAGGGTACTTGAACTCATCACTCTTGATACAGCTCATAGTCATTTGACTGGCATTTGTGCTGATGTCAAGAGTTGGAGTAGTGCTGATAGACATTTTTGTTCAAAATGCCAAATTTGGAACATTTAGTGCGTACTTCCTCTGTATATGCGACCCACAGACGTCCCGTCCTGAGTTATTGCAGAGCGCGCGATATAGTTCTTGGATAATGAAAATGGAAGCATATAGCACAGCCACCAAATACCTGCAGGGTTATCCAAAGCGCTCAGCTTGAGTATTCCTTGCGTAAGACCTGAACCGCAGGTCCCAAACTCCTCATTCAAATGAAGCGTTCAGTCTGTCCCGGTCGCGTTTCTCTTCTTGTGGATGAGAACCCTCCTCAGATCTGTGAACAGCCAGCTGGTTTGCTCCTGCTCTCCTTCTCCTGTTTATTCCCGCAGCAGCCCTGGTGGGGGGGGGGGCTGGCGATCGTTGCTTTCACGTTCCAGGAGTTTTTCTGCTGCCTGTCATAAATCACAACCCTAGTAGACTGTCAGAGGCTTGAATATAGCAGAAGTCGGTGTGGAGCCTAGAAGGGAGGAGCCACTGGTGAGACGAAAGTCCTCCCGTTGTTTTGCATATGGGAAATTCAGTCAGCCTTACAGTAGGCGCATACTTCTTTCTTTGAAATGTAACACCTGCATTTACACAAACTTCTGGGAAATTTTTCTTATTCGTTTAAATGTTTCATGCCAAAAGGAAAGGACCAGGACTGCCACATTTCTCTACCCTACAGTTTGGCCCTGCTGCTGTCACCGAATGCCGTCAGGTGGTGGCGTCGGCTAGGTGCGGCATGTTTGGTATTAGAACGTACAAGCAGCAAGTCAGTACCTGCAGGCAATGTGGAAATAGCTGAGCAGTAAACCACCCCCCATCCCCCTGTAAGAACACACAACACGTGAATTATTGTCAGCCTCAACGTTTCCCACAATATATATATATAAACTCACTACTCGCAGCAAATGAAAGTCACAGCTGCAGAAATGGTCTCTTAAAGAGATTAATTGTGGTTTGCCGGCCAAATAAAGGCAGAAAGTTCATGAGTTTGTGTGTCTGTGCAGGGCTCGCCTCTGTTTGATTTACTCAGGCAGGAGCACGAGGGGGAAACGGCAGAACAGGTGGAAACTACAGCAAACTTCAGCCAACCACTACAGCACAACCACACTGCCGCAGACCTGTGAGTTCCACCCGTGCACGCAGCACTCACTAATTCACTTCTATAATGTCTCTGCTAGGTTGTACGTGTCTGGTACTTTACTCAACATTCCCACTTAATTTTCAGTCTTGTTTTATATATTTACAAGCCTCGTGCACAGTCACAAACAACAAAGCTCGACAAAGGGAAAGATTCAGTCGGAATATGAAACATCCTTGTACATTTTTTTTTTTTTAATTTACAGGATTCATTGTAACTGGAAAGTCATTTAAACCTTATGCTGAAACTGTAATAACCATTTTAGTTGTATTATATAGACATATTTTAGGTCTTCTTATGAGCATTTAGTTTGAAGGGAATGTTGATATTTTACATATTTGACAGAGTACATTGTGTTTAGATATCTGTCCCCGGTGCGTCCGGGTCTCCGCGTCCTCCCCCCTGAGACGGCAGCCTCTCCCAACACTCAGGCCTCATCTCAACCTCCAACTCAGCCTGTCAGCCAGCCTGCACGACCCCTGAAGTCAAACTCTCTCAGTCTCTTCTATAAGAAATGTAAGACACCGATTGCCTCCTGAACGTTCTTTTTCAGTTCCTTGAAGCTGAGCTCTTTAGGTGTAACAGGACTGTGGCTCGTTCCGTCTCTGCAGTGTACCGGCTGGCCTACACGAGGCTGAAAATGCTCTGCTCTTACCTGCTGTCCTCTCACCCTGAGCTGGAGCCGATCATATGGACCCTGTTCCAGCACACTCTGCAGCACGAACACGAGCTGATGAGAGATCGTCACCTTGACCAGGTCACCTGACTAAACTTGCTGGTGTGCTCTTATTAACTTGACCGTGTCTTATTCTTGTTTGTCTCATTGCTCCTGCAGTTGATGATGTGTGCCATGTACGCCATCTGCAAAGTAAAGACTGTTGATCTGCGCTTCAAGACCATCGTCACAGCATACAAGAACATGCCCAACACCAGCCAGGATGTAATGGCTCCTCTTTCCTTTTAAATGACTGTTGCATTTGAAATATGATATGAAATTCTATCGGATTCATTTCATGTGTTCCCACGCTGCAGACTTTCAAGCATGTGTTGACCACTGACGGAAACTATGACTCCATTATTGTCTTCTACAACCTAGTATTCATGCAGAAACTGAAAACCAACATCCTGCAGTACGCGTCTACCAGGGTATGACACACATCCACCACAGAAGCACCTGTCTGGACTTTAATATCACCCTGCAGTCAGATTGATGTGCATGTCGTTAACTTCTTTTTCTTTTTTCTCTTTGGGATTTGACAGCCACCCACACTCTCTCCCATCCCACAAATTCCCCGCAGCCCGTACAAGTTCCCCAATTCACCTTTGCGTGTGCCTGTTAGCAGCAACGTTTACATCTCTCCCATGAAAAGCCCACGTATGTCTCCGGGCATGATGACTCCTCGCTCTCGGTGAGTTTGGGTCACAGACTGAAGGGATGGTTGTGGGGGAAAATGAAAGAAAGGGTTGCAAACATCTGTTTTTATTTATGGTTTGTTCATTCATTCATTTGTTTTTTGCATTTGCAGGATGTTGGTATCAATTGGGGAACCTTTTGGGGTATGTGCCATGTTGGTCTGGTTTTACCAAGGGCAGAATGCAGCGAGCTTCCTCACGTTTCTGGTTTCTTCTGTCTTTCTGCAGCTAATTAATCGGTTTCAGAAGATCAACCAGATGGTCAACAGTGGCGACCGCTCCTTTAAGAGGAGCCTGGATCTGGGATCAACTCCTAAACCTCTCAAGAGGTTACGATTTGATATGGACGGCCAGGATGAGGGCGATGGCAGGTTTGGCATGATTGTAGATATGATATTTGCCATTTCAAAGAGAATGGACCTCTTTTTCATTTATTCTCTACATTTGAATTCATAGCAAATCTGGAGGAGATTCCACACTGATACAGAAACTTACAGAAATGAGTAAGTCCCACCGGCTTCATACGCTAAATTCCTATTTTTGCTTTACTCTGAGTGACACTTTCTCTCCTTTATTTCTGTCTCATAGCCTCTACTCGGAGTCGCATGCAGGAGCAGAAAATGAAGGAAGACGCCGAATCGAGGAGGGAGTAACTGGAACCTACTGAGCTGTCCTGCACTGTTTGTTCACACAGGAAGTCAGATCTGTTTTCTTTGTACATTTAGTGTCAGATTTTAGTTTGTATTTAACTTTGTGTGAGGAGTTATATGTGAATAGAGGACTTAATTCTCGTTTTTGAAGTTTTAACTGAACTTTGTTAAATATCTTTCAATTTAAACTCTGACCTGTTGGACACTACTTTTGTTTTTACAAGTGTTATTGATTTGTGGTTATTGTAAAGGATCATTGTTTTCATCCACAGATGAGAAAAGAGATGGTTAATTCTCACTCTCTCACATCTCTTCAGACTTGAGTTATATAAATCATGATGCCACATCTTTGGTGAAATCATGAGCTCTCTTCCTAAAAGTTTTAAATGCCATGTTCAGAGGGTGCTTTTATTTTGAAAAGGACAACGTTCTAGAGGAGGTCTATAAAACAATTGGATTTATTTCGTGGAGGCCCTCTGTGTTTGCACTCAAACCACATTGATATAGGTCCAAAATTTGATTAATTTCTCTTTGTTATACGATCTATGTGTATGTACTTTTAGATGTTTTGTTTTACTTCTGGTTGTAAAGATTTTCGGCGGTCACATTTGTTAATTTTTGAAATTGGAAGCGCCTTTAAAAGAATATGACATGACAAAGAACAAAAGAACATGTGTTGTAAGGAAATTATTGCTAAAAATGTTGATTATTAAAGTTTTTAAATTAAAAATGGAATATTACTCTTTAATGAACTAGTTGTTTGAAAGCAGTTAATAATTCTTGTCTTTCTTTCCCCCACATCGATTCTTTTGGAACACTAGTGTGAGTCCACTTATATCATACATGTGGTTTTACAGACGTGCAGAGGAGGATAATTATCATGGAGGATAATCTGATTCAGTCTGCAGGAGAACCATGAAGAGGGACAAATGTTTCCATTGTCACACAAATGTCATCAGGCAGTGAGGTGAACTGCGATGACGCAATAATGGAGCTCATTTTTAAACTCCATCTCTTAAACTCTTAATTGTGTTTTTAGGATCTTGTTGGGTTACATTCTCAAATACAACTTCTTCCACTGAATATTGACGTAAAAATGCACAATTAAAATGGAATGGTGATTTTACATTGAATTTTAAAAATCCTTTTATGCGGAAAATGTAACCAACGTCTCTCCCCTCTAGTTCCTTGTTTTTTTATCTCCCTGCGCCTCCTCTGGGGAACGATGACAGCTGCTGCCTGTGCAGTAATAGCTACTTTAATTGTGCTGCGGAGCTGTTTCCAGTGGGGAGAGCCAGAGTTAATTCCTGTTTGAAACAGTTTAGTTTGGGCCCACCTGAGCGGAAAACACTTTGAACTGGTTACATTTTAATTGGCTAAGCCCAGGAGGGATTCAAGTGCGGTTGTTGGTGCCGTCTTCATCCAGTCAGACAGCAGCACATGAGTGTGAGACAGCGTTGCTTTCGGGTCCCTCATCGAAGCTGCTTTGGATTCTACTGATATTCATCTATTTTTATTGGTGAAGCTCCAAATAATTGGCAACACCTGATTTCCCACCTCCAGGGAGAGTGACGGGGGTTTTCAAGGTCAGACCAGCACTCAAAAGTCTGCCACCTTGGTTTCGGCATGGAAAACCTCACAGTAAGCTTCATTTTGCTGTGAATAATTAGTTGCATTAGTTACTGTCATCACTTTCATGAATGTAGATTATTGAATGTTTATTGCTGCTGTTTTTAATCCCCAGCCGGAGCAATGGCGAGAGATTATGAACAAGAAGATGCGGTTTCCTCCTCAGCTCATCGGTGCCATCCAGGAGGGGAAAATCGAGTTTCTGCGTGGACTGTTGAAGACCGGCGACGGCATCATCCGTCAGCTGGATGAGTCTGAGGACCGCCAGTGGAGGGAGGCTCTTAACCTGTCCATCCGTCTGGGCAACGAAGAAGCCATGCACGCCCTTCTGCAAGGGGTCAAATTTGACTTCCGGCAGATTCACGAGGCATTGCTAGTTGCCGTCGACACCAATCAGCCCAGAGTGGTGAAGCGCCTCCTGGACCGTTTGGACCAGGAGAAGGGCAACAAGATGGACGTGCGCTCCTTCTCACAGGCCATTTTCGACCACTCCATTGACAACTCCCAGTTTGCCCCTGGCGTGACGCCTCTGACCTTAGCCTGCCAGAAAGACTTGTATGACATTGTCACCATGCTCACACAGAAAGGTCACATCATCCCGTGGCCACATAAGATATCCTGCGACTGCCTGGAGTGCCGCAACGGCAGGCAGTACGACCTGCTGAAGTTCTCCTTATCTCGCATCAACACCTACCGAGGCATCGCCAGTCGCGCTTACCTGTCCATCACCTCTGACGACCCCATGCTCAAAGCCTTCGGTCTGAGCAAAGAGCTCCGAAAGCTCTCGCAGAAGGAGCCGGAGTTCAAGGTGCGATGACACGTGTAGGATTTCTGGCTGTTCACTGTTGTCTGCCCCTAACCGACCGCGGCGCCTTCCTCCCGTGCAGCCTCAGTACCTGGGCTTGGAGCAGCTGTGTCAGGACTACGCCGTGGAGCTGCTGGGCATGTGTCGCAACCAGAGCGAGGTGACCACCATCCTGAACAGCTGCAGCGACGAGAGCCAGGATTCTTTTGAGGGGCAGGCGTTCGAGGAGGGAATACCGAGTCTGTCGCGCCTCCGGCTCGCTGTCAACTACAACCAGAAGCAGGTGGCTGTGGAAGAGAGTACTGGCTGAACATTCCAGAAGCTTTTTATTCGAAGCACATTCCTTTGTGAAACACAATAGTTGACTGTTTCGAGACGATGGATTGTTACTATTGGTTTCCGTGATTGTGGCTTTGTTTTTGCAGTTTGTGGCCCACCCAATCTGCCAGCAGGTGCTGTCATCCATCTGGTGCGGGAACCTGGCAGGGTGGAGAGGCAGCCGTACAGCCTGGAAGCTGTTTGTCTCCATGGGGATCTTCCTCACTATGCCGTTCCTCTGCCTCGTCTACTGGATCGCACCAAAGTCTAAGGTACCTGCCGGTTCATAAGCAAGTAGATTGTTTCTGTCAGAATTGGGTTTTCATCTGCAGAATTCAGATTCAGATTCAGATCCTTTATTGTCCCACACGGGGAAATTTACAGTGCAACAACAGCAACAAGAGCACTCAGAGAAAAATAAGATAGAATCAAATGGAATATACAAATGGAATATACAAAGAGGGTGCATATTTACAATAATCCAGGTAAATTCAGGTAAAATACTTTTTTTTTTTTTTTAAATACAAATGTTCCATCTATGGCTGCATATGCACATACCTAAGAGCGCCTCACTATTTGAAATGAACAGATTTTTTTTTCTTTACTTGTTATTGTCAGCAGAAAATACAACAATTCATAAACACGTGACAGAATATCTTCACCTTTTCACCAGGCCGGAAGGATCCTGAAGATCCCTGTCATCAAATTCCTCCTCCACGCTGCGTCCTACCTGTGGTTCCTCATCACGCTGCTCGGAGAGTCCATAACGATGGAGATGTATCGAGACAAATTTGCCTCCCGCCAGCAGAACATCCTCCACAGCTCCTTCCACATGGTGTGGGTGGTCGGTGGGTCCGCTCTACTTCCTACTTAAATGCACAGTTCGGTTGAATCCAGGCTTTAGCGTCGACACTCTTTTGTCTCCTGTAGGATTTTTCTGGTATGAGTGTAAGGAAGTGTGGATCGAGGGGCTGCGGAGTTACTTCCTGGACTGGTGGAACTGCTTGGATGTGATGGTGCTCAGCATGTACCTGGCATCCTTTGCATTACGAGTGCTCATCGTGCTCAAAGGTTACTTCCTTTGTCAGGACCACAGCGGCACAGAAGAGTGCACTTACTTCACTGATACAGGTGAGAGGGACTCATAAACGCCGTCAGTCACCCGGCAGGGTTGCAGAGCTGGATTTGAGCGGACGGAACTGTCTTGCAGTGCGTGACACCTGGCATCAGGAGGACCCACAGCTGATCTCAGAGGTGCTGTTTGCAGTGACCAGCATGCTGAGCTTTACGCGGCTGGCGTACATCCTGCCGGCCCACGAGTCTCTGGGAACTCTGCAGATCTCCATCGGGAAGATGATTGACGATATGATGAGGTAGGAGCAGTCCCGCTTCAGCTCCTGTAGTAAATGTTGATTAAAGATGATTGCAAATGTCCCTTTCTTCTTTTTTAGATTCATGTTCATATTGATGATCATTGGAACAGCCTTCCTGTGTGGCATCAATAATGTCTATGTCCCTTATGTCATCTCTCCACATCTGGGCAGGTAGGATGTTAAGGCCTCAGGCTTATCCAGTTGCTGTTATGCTCATACTCAATCCCAAAAATTGTGAAAAATGACTACAGAGTTCAGTGCAAATCCAGTCTCACTGTGATAATCTCCTCTCCCTGCTGCCGCAGGTTCAATGAGACGTTCCACTTCTTGTTCTGGACCATGTTCGGGGTGGCCAACCAGGACTACGTGGACATGCCTCAGTTCATGTTGGCGGAGTTCGTAGGGAGGATCCTGTACGGCATCTTCACCCTCGTCATTGTCATCGTCCTGCTCAACATGCTCATTGCCATGATCACCAACTCTTTTCAGAAAATCGAGGTAAGCAGATTCCGCCACCTCGCCGCTGCGGTCAGGGCAGGGCCCGGGCGCGTTTACCGTTTGTTTTTGACCTCAGGATGATGCAGACGTTGAGTGGAAGTTTGCCCGATCGAAGCTGTACCTCAGTTACTTCAGGGAAGGTCTCACCATCCCGGTGCCCTTCAACGTCATCCCCTCACCCAAAGCTGTCTTTCAGATCTTAAGGTGACCTCTAGAATCCAGTTGAAATCAGCAGAGATGCTTGGTAATTACATTTGTATTACTTTATTTCAATTTCCAGAGGGATATTTAAACAACTTTGCTGCTGCTGCTGCTGTAATTCTGAGAATAAATACCCACCAATCGATTCTATGGTAAACAATTAAAGGATTATATTGAAAAAAGTCTACAAACCATCTTGCAACGAATTGAACCTCCTTGATGTTGAACATGTTTTAGACTAACGGTAAGGGATCTGAAGACAGCCAGCTGTCGTACCGGCAGCAGGTGACCAAGGCTCTGGTGCAGCGCTACATCGAGTCGGCTCGCAGAGAGTTCGAGGAGACCAAGAGAAAAGGTAACCATGGTAACCATGACATGAACGCATGATAATATACGTGTACCGCAACATGCTGCGCCATGACTGGAGTCTTCTCCTCCTACTCAGATATCGGTAATCGGATCACGGAGCTGAACAAAGTGGTCTTCAGGATGCATGGCGATCTGAAGGTGGTCCAGCAGATTGTGATGAATGACGTTCAGGGCACAAATGATGCAAACAAGGAAGGCTCCTCTGTGCTGGGGAAATACATCATGGGCGCAAAGAACAATTTCAAAGGATTCAACGGCAAACAGGATGAAAAAAATACACCGCTGAAAGTGACAGTACACCACCGAGAGGAGGGTGTGGATAAAGAGGTTGAACCAGG
This sequence comes from Takifugu rubripes, assembly GCF_901000725.2. Classification (NCBI taxonomy): domain Eukaryota; kingdom Metazoa; phylum Chordata; class Actinopteri; order Tetraodontiformes; family Tetraodontidae; genus Takifugu; species Takifugu rubripes. The sequence goes on from NC_042299.1 coordinate 13,135,483, forward strand.
TGCAGCGGGAGAGTCCAAATATGGAAGCGAGGGATCGGACTGTGATGTGGTCAAAATGGAGGAAGGTCGAGCTCAACCAAAGCTTGAAAATGAGGAAAATGAGAGCAAAGAGGTAGCGGAAACAGATAAGATGAACAAACCAGGCAATGAAGTGAAGGAGGAGGTAATAGCGCAAACGAGTTCTGTTCAAGCAGAAGTAACATCAGAACCCACACCAGGTGAGGCAAACAGGGTAGGGAAGATTGCCCCAGGGAAGGCAGGTGGCGAGAAACGGCCAGAACAGGGCTCTAAACAGGCTGAAAGCATCAATGAAAGCACAGGCATAAAGAGTACAGGCAACAAGTTCAATGATATAGAGCTGCAAGAAACCAAAAAGGAGGCTCAGTGGGAAAAAGGTAGAACCACTGAGCACGCCGCGGTGCGGTCCGATGCCGGCGACAGCGACAAAGGACCTGGAACCAAGAAAGACATCCCCTCGCCAACAGGCAGCAGCAGCTCCCAGGACACGGGGTATGGGTCACGGGAGGGGGAGGGATCAATCGATGGGGTCAGAGTCAAACCGTTACTATAGCGATGTTCTGCTGTTGTGATCTTTTCCCTGAACGTGCATGACTTTGTGTCCCAGCAACAGCAGTTAGAGTTTGAGCTCTAAACATTTACTCCACTCACCGAATTAGCGTATCTACACCTGTCTTAGTTTAGATCCAGCCAAACGTGTCATGTAACACGAGATACCAGGTCACACCTAGAATATGATAGTCTGATGCAAATTTACTGCAAGAGCTAAAATGCATATTTCAGCACCTTGGTGTTGGCAGCACAACTCTGAATCTTATTAGTTCACCCTTTTTACCAAAGCTGCACAATTTGTCGGTATTGATTAATCAGCTGATTAATAAAAGCGCTTTTTGTACTGCTGTTGCACACTCACATTTTTTCTTGTGCTCCTTTGTGCTCAGAAAGAACAACGCTTCCATTCTGGGTGTATTTTGAAGGTGCACTGTGGCTGAGCCTGTGCTCGGTGCTGCACGCATGTTTTCCTGTGGCGTCAGACCTGCCGCAGTCTGTCAGCACAGGTCTCAGCTTGCTTTACACGTACTGTTCTCATGAGGCCTCGCGGACACACCGCCTTATTAATTCATCACCTGCAGCATCACCTGTCCCCAGACGCACCATAGCCAGAATTTGAAGTGGTCTGTGGTGAAACAGACTATTTTCCTTTTTTGGACTTTTGCGTCTGGTCTCTTTCTGCAATCTGCTAGCTGTTTACATTGCATTTGGCATAAAAAGTGAAATAATCAAGCAATAATGATTGGATAAAACAGTTTAATTTCATTCATCTAAAGTACAAACAATTAAAATACACATGTTTTAGTGTTGCCCACATATTACAAATGATTATGGAATAAAAAGGATACATATTAGCTCCTCATACACCATCAATTCTATACAAAACTGCATACATTACACCTGTAATAACAATATGGCTTCAAATATTAAATAAAAACTGCAAATATCTGATTTGATAACAGAGACACCTGTTCAAACATCATATAGACACAACCTGAATTACAAAAAAGAAAAGGTACATAAAGAAACGTGCACCCAAAATGAGGGCAGCCCACATTAACTAGGAACCATACATCATACACTCGTCTTTGTTGGCTAAAGAACAGACCATAGCAGCCATGTTGCGCTCTTTGGCCTCTTCCTTACTCTTGGCCGACTGGGCCTCCTTCAGCTTCTCCCTGTTCAGGGTGAACTGAATGGGATTGGCGGCTGGTTTCGTCCTGAGGTAGTACATGCCTGTTTTCAAGCCCTGCCAGAAAGACCAAATCAGGAGTAAGATCCCTCTTTCCTCTCGATATCATGTAGCCGTATCCCCCCCCGACTTACCAGCTTCCAACCGTAAAAGTGCATGCTGGTCAGTTTGCCGTAGGTCGGCTCTGCGATGTGGATGTTCAGCGACTGGCTCTGATCGATGTAAGCGCCGCGATCTGCTGCCATCTTGAGGACGGTCTTCTGGGAGATTTCCCACACGGTTTTATACAGCTGCTTCAGGTCATCGGGGATCTCCTGGATGTCCTGTTTGGGAAATCAAGAACTGCTTGTTGCCGCAGCAATACAATGTTATTGTCGTGGATATGTAGAGCTCTCAGCGTGACGCTCTACCTGGATTGAGCCGTTGTGAGCGATCAGCTGGTTCTTCATGGCGTCGCTCCACAGTCCTCGTTCCGTGAGGTCTTTCAGCAGGTGAGGATTCACAATCTGCGGGCGAGGCCAAACTTTGCGCTCAGCGACCTTTCACGACATGATGAAAACATTCTGCCGATTGTGCCGACCTGAAACTCTCCCGAGAGAACCCTGCGCGTGTAGATGTTGCTGGTGTAGGCCTCGATGGACTCGTTGTTCCCCAGGATCTGGGCGGTGGAGGCTGTGGGCATGGGAGCCAGCAGCAGGCTGTTCCTGACGCCATGTCTGAGGACGCACACAGGCAAATATGAGCTGGTCCAGAAGGAAGAGCCAATTGATCATCACTAACACTGCTGATATCTATGACAACTTACTTGGCGATTTTTTCCTTTAGAGCTTTCCAGTCCCACAAATCTGTTGGGGTTTTCCCCCACATGTCATATTGAAGGACCTGGAACACAAAATCATGATGCTGAGCCCAAACACATCGGCTGGTTTGATTTGAGGCGTCAGTAAAAGTCACGCACCCCCTTGCTGACAGGAGAGCCAGCATAGGTTTCATACGGCCCAAATTCAGCCGCCAGCTCACAGCTGGCCTCCAGAGCAGCGTAGTAAATGGTCTCAAAGATCTGAATGTTGAGCAGCTGGGCCTCTGGGCTTTCGTATGGATGACGCATGAGGATGAAGGCGTCGGCCAGACCCTGCACCCCGATTCCAATCGGCCTGTGACGCATGTTTGATCTTCTAGCCTGTAAATAGACAAAGTCAGGTGCGATATAAAGTTTAACAACAGGTTGTGGTTGTGTTTGTGTGTGTGACAAGAAGTAACACCGGAGAAGAAGGCACACCTCGGGCACAGGGTAGTAATTAATGTCAATGATCTTGTTCAGGTTCCTGACGATGATTTTAGTGACGGATGCCAGCTTATTGAAGTCGTAGGTCCTTTGCGGGGTGACGTACATGTTGAGAGCAATGGACGCCAGGTTACACACTGCAACCTGATTAGAGGAAATAACACATCAAATTCCGTTGCAGTATTCTTAAAGACAAGCCACGGCTACGAGGTCTCCCCCAGTCACCTCATCTTTGCTCGTGTACTCTACAATCTCTGTGCACAGATTGCTGGATTTGATGGTGCCCAGGTTCTGCTGGTTGCTCTTCCTGTTGCAGGCGTCCTTGTAGAGCATGTATGGTGTGCCGGTTTCTGTTTGAGACTCGATGATGGCGTACCACAGCTGCTGGGCCTTCACCACGCGTTTAGCTCTGCCCTCCTTCTCGTATCTGAAGACGGACAAGACAGCCGACATTAGCTCCGAGAGTGAAAGCTGTTGTAAAAGACGACGGCGTGCGGACGTTACCGAGTGTAGAGCTCCTCAAACTCCTCACCCCAACAATCGATTAACCCAGGACACTCACTGGGACACATCAGAGACCAGTCCTACAAACAACAACACAAAGCGTCAAATACACCAAAAGCTTTAGAAATAGAATCCAAACTGATTTATTTTGTCACCTGGTTGCTTTCCACTCGTTTCATAAAGAGGTCTGGGATCCACAAAGCGAAGAACAGATCTCTGGCCCTCTGCTCCTCTTTGCCAGTGTTCTTTTTCAGCTCCAGGAACGCAAACACATCGGAATGCCACGGCTCCAGGTACACAGCAAAGGCTCCAGGTCTCTGATCAACAAACACGAGTCAAAGTGAATGAATTCTCTGATCTGTTCAGCCACGATACCGTCTCTCCTCTAACGCCTTACCTTGTTACCCCCCTGATCAACATAGCGTGCTGTGTTGTTGTAAACTCGAAGCATTGGAACAAGCCCGTTGGACCTCCCATTCGTCTGATAAGGAAAAAAACAAAAAAAGGTAAGTAAATTCAGCAAAAAAAAACCCTTTTCTTTAAGGCCTGCAGAATTCCCTTTACTCACCCCAGCGATATAGCTGCCTGTAGCTCTGATACAGCTAACTGCCAGTCCGATACCGCCGGCAGATTTAGAGACAAGCGCACACTGCGTCAGCGTGTCATAAATGCCTTCGATACTGTCTTCCCTCATTGCTAGCAAGAAGCAACTGCAAAAAGCTCAAATTAGATGACAATATAGAATAAATGGAATGTATTCTCTGAGCTGTGCTGAGTTAGAACCTGGAAAGCTGCGGCTTCCTGGTGCCAGCGTTGAACAGAGTGGGTGAAGCGTGGGTGAACCACTTCTCTGACAGCAAGTTGTAGGTTTCAATAGCTGCCTCGATGTCTGCTTGATGAATCCCGACTGCTACCCTCATCAGCATGTGCTGCGGCCTCTCGGCAACTACGGAAAATAGTTGGATTCCACACTTAAAGCACTTAAATCCGACATTGTCTCTATGCCCTGAACTCACTTTTTTTTTAAGTGCCTACCTTTTCCATTAGTTTTCAACAAATATGACCTCTCAAGAGTCTGTTGGAGCCAAGAACAAGTTCAATTAATGACATTAACATGTGCGTAAAGTGTTCAATTGAAAATATTTCATTTCAATATTACCTTAAAGCCAAAAAAGTTGTAGGAGAAGTCTCTGTCGTAAATGATGGCAGAGTTAAGGCGCTGCAAGAAATACAGCATCATTCGTTAACACAGTGATGATGAAACTGAGCAAGCGGCTTGGTCAGCTGTGACTCACATCCTTGTTTTCAAGGACAATATCAAGGGTTTCCTTAGAGATCATGGGAGAGTGCTGCTTATTCAATGGGTTCACATAGTTGTAGAGGTCTTCCATCACATCTGTGACAAAGAAATGTTGTTTTATATCAAACTATGACAGATTTATGACTTTTTCTGGAACCATCACTACCAGTATAGTTTCCACAGCTATATAAAGCCTGTCTTACCACTAAAGACTTTCTTGGTCTCTTTGTGTAGATTGGACACGGCGATCCGTGCAGCCAGGATGGCATAATCAGGATATTTGGTGGTGAGAGTGGCTGCAGTCTCTGCTGCCAGAGTGTCCAGCTCCACTGTGGTGACTCCACTGTACAGGCCCTGGATCACCTTCATGGTGATCTGAGCCTGACAAAAACACAGGAAAAGGCTCACAAATACTAGAACAGATGACTTGGGTCCGAAGAATGCAACTGTACACTGTACTTACAGGGTCCACAAACTCAGAATTGAGCCCGTAGCAAAGCTTCTGGACGCGAAATGTGATTTTATCAAAACTTACTGCCTCCTGGCGTCCATCTGAAACAGAAAATCATCAGGAGAAAACCAGGTCAGAAAATCTGGCTGTGATGGTAGTTGGGAAAGTCAAAAGCCAAGTAAAGTCTAGTGTAATATAAAAAACAGCTAAAAGTGAAAACATTTGAAAATAGTCACGATTGTAGTGTAATTAATGCTGTGCAAGAAAAAGTGACAGGAGATCATGAAGCCTACACCTGTCGCTTCAGTTACATTCCAACAATGGGTGGACCTGCTAAGTTCGCGCCATTCCTAAATATATGCATGTATATATATGTTTAAATCGCTGTATGTAATTACCTTGTATAGAACGACGTTTTGGCAATTTAAGGTGTACATATACATTGCAAAACACCGATAGAAATACGCTCGAACGACAAAAGCTGGGAAACAAAACCAGCTCTATGGTGATTGTTTTTGTTTTTTGCTCTTTTCTACAAAAAGCTTCAATAAGAAGATCTCGTTATGTTCTTCTTAAAACTAAATGAAATACATGCCGGTGTGCAGAGAGCCATTAAAACAAAAGCACATTTAACTTAAATGAAAACTAACTATACACATAGCACACATGCACTGAAATATCTAAGCCTATTTTGAACATTTTTATCAGTTTGCATGAACCTTTACAGACGTATTACCAAATTACTTGACAGCGCAAATATTAAAATCCCTCTACCTCTCTTTATCACGTGCATTGTGGCGACGAGACAACTGTCTTCCAAGCTCCAGCGGTAAATGTTTTACTCTCAGTGGGTCCTGAAAGTGTATTAATTTACTAGTAATTCCTTATAAACACCAATTACAATGGAGCGGCAACCAGTTCAGCTGTTGTCACAGAAGCACAAACTGAGAGCGCGGACAAATTACAAAACTAAATGAAAGCCGGTCAGAGAATCAGCCAATCAGAGAAGAGCTGCGCAAGGCTCTCAACCAATCACATGCGGCTATTTGACTCGTGCGACGGCCACATCCGGTTAATGTGGCGGGATATTTACAAAACAGTAACTATCTGTGTTATTGTTGCAGCCTGACTTATTGTTATCGCGCAGCAGCATTAAAACTTGAAAGCCATAAAAGTTGAGCGGAATAACAGGAGGACGTTTTTAATAATGGAGCATTTAAGAAAATATTTTTGTAGGCATGTTATGATGCTACTAATATAAAGAGAGACATCGTTATTAAGAGGACTGCGTCATGGGTAACCCTTTATTATAAACTCAGCCAATTTGACTGTGAATATACTGTTCTGGACATACAGTAAAAGAAATCCAGCACGCTCCGACAGCGATGTGGTGACCTACATTTTTGCAATTTTATTTTGAAAGGTGATCGGGGAATCAACCGCTGGGTGGCGGTATTCTCGTTGAGGTACACGTAATCTGATGAGAGAAGAAGTGAGGAGACGGACGCCAACAAGACAGGAAGTGGCCGGCTTAGGTTAGCTGCTAAAGCTAATGGCCCCGGAACGGTAAAGCAGCACTCCGAAAATGGCCGGGGTGTTTGAGGTGGAGGTTGATGGAGTGGAGCACGCAGACCATGGACTGGGGAATCACGAAGAAACAGTTCAGGTGTGTGTCATAGACGGTCTCTCTCTAACACGATGAATTAAAGAAATCGACATATTATTTAATGAGGCGATGGCTGTCGACTCCTAACTGATTTTGTCAGTACGAAGTTCCACGGGTGTAGCAGCTAGTCACTGTTAGCCAGTTCTCCCCAAGAGCTCTTGAAGATTTACCAAATGCAGTATCGAATTGGAAAATATGTTGCTTCTTTAAAAAAATAATTGTCTGTATGTTTGATCGTTTGATAACCCGGCATGTAAACCAGCTAATATGAAAATGACAAATACCCTGAGCGTGTTGCAGATAGCCGATGATCCGATGACATTAGCCCACATATGTTTTGAAATAACGGCTTATTTGGCCTGTCCTGTCGTGTCTCTTAGATTGTCAGTGAACGCCGATTGCATCTAAATTGTAAATGAAGGCGATGTGGCGTTTATGGTCAAAGGTCATGCGTTTTCGACATTGTTATGGTCAACTCAGTCTAATCAATATTGAGCTTTTCTCTGCAAACCAAGTTAAATGTAAATGTCAAAGTGGTAGCGGCCAGTTCGAGGAGGTAACGTGATAGCCGTAGTAATCCATCTGTTTGAAGCAAAATAATCCCCCAAAAAAGACAATTTCAAGAAATGTAGGGACAGATTATTCAATTTTGCTGATGTTGCGGTTCACGAACTGGATCCAGGAATGTTGTGAGGGTCTAAGATCTAAGCTATGAACCAAGCCGACCTCTTATCTTATCTGACCTTGTATGGCAACAATACCTTGTATGATATATTGCTATTTAACACAAAAATACTCGTTAGAATCAGACAGGAAGGTCGTTTAATCTCTGTTAATCTGTAGCTGGAGGACGTTTCATTTCATAAATTATATCACACAGGGATGATTGCACAAGGTTTTGTCCCTGTCTGTTAATGGGTGGCTTAATAAGCCATTAAGCTTGATGAAAGAGGCTAAGAACTAACAAGGATGTTGCTGGGGGGTGCACTATTCAACCATTTTTAATTCATTTAAAACAATTCTTTTCACATGGCTACAGTTAGTACCTAGTGATAGACGGCACGTTCATGCTTATAGCCTTTAGTTATGTAAATCTACTCTCCTTTGGTCTGTTTATTCAAGGGTTTAGCCTTAATTTGTCTTTTGCTTTCCAGTTTGACGTTTCCAAACTGTCACCAGAAGAGAAGTGGAGGCAAGTATTATCCTTTTGCATATTTTTTTTTTTCAAGCTATGCATGCATATGCAATGCAAACATCTGTCTGACTGAAAACCAGTATTTGCACTAATTTATAGGTACCCTTACAAGCCTTTTAATTATGACACTAGTACCATTTAAATAAACTGGCCATTTAAGCAAATCTACAAATTCTGAAATATGATGGACCATAATGTCCAATTAATCTAGTTTGATGATTCTTGGGCTTTGAAGTCCTCATAATTCAGTCAATATAATCAGCAACATATTACCTGTGACCAGTTCCTTACCCATCTTGATATCCTGTGGAAATAAGAAAAGGGTGGTTTCTTGGATGTAGAGTTACAGTATAGTATATATATATTTGAATATTTGGTTGTTTTCACAGGGTCGAGCATGCAAGAATGCACGCCAAACACAAAGGCCATGAGGCCATGCACGCGGAGATGGTGCTCATCCTCATAGTCACCCTTGTCATTGCTCAGCTAGTCCTTGTGCAGTGGAAGCAGAGACATTCAAAATCATACAATGTAAGGCACAAACTACATCCAAAGCATGACTTTCTTTCTATAAATTTATGAAATATGTCATCAAAATATACAAATTAATTTACCATTATGTGTGTGTGCTTAAGTAAAGACTGCATCTGTTTGCTAGCTATCCACATATCAGACTTGAGTGTGTTTATTGTGTGTGTGTGTGTGTGTGTGTTTACCTGTTTCTTCTAACACTTGCCATGTAACTTTTTTTTTTGCTGTAGCTGGTGACTCTGTTCCAGATGTGGGTAGTTCCTCTCTACTTTACTACCAAACTTCACTGGTGGAGGTTTCTTACCACCTGGTTTATCTTCTCTGTCATCACAGCCTACGTCTCTTTCCGCGCCACACGTAAGCCCCTGGCCTGCACTACCCCGAGGTGAGACTCTTTCCCACCTCATCCGCTAACCTAAAGACATCTGCATGAAGCTGTAACGTAGCACTAAGATATCGCCTTTGTCTCCGGCAGGTTGGTGTATAAGTGGTTTCTCCTCCTCTACAAGATCAGCTATGCCACAGGAATAGTTGGCTATAGCGTCGTCATGTTTACACTTTTTGGTATAAACCTTATATTCAGGTATGTGGAGAAAATGACCATTTAGCGGAATTACAGATCAGCAACAACCCGTGCGATTTAAAATTGAGATCTTTTATAAATTTGTGAAGAAACTCCAACCAAAATATGACAGACTACAAGTATGGGATAAAGTTGAGGGAAAAGCTTCCTGTCCTTCATGTGGCAACATTCAGGAGTGTATAAAAGCTTGCTTCAGGTGTTTGTTTAGCTAAGTCTTTGGCTATTTACAACAATGTGTCATTATGTCTACAAGATCACGTAAACCGTCTGTAGTCTGGAAATGTAAAGTAGATGTTAAACGGAAGCTGTCGTGGAAGCCCAGCTGAGCCTCGGTTCTGTTATCGCTCCAGGATAAAGCCAGAGGACGCGATGGACTTTGGTGTGTCTCTGCTGTTTTATGGGCTGTACTACGGAGTCCTGGGTAGAGACTTTGCAGAGATGTGTGCAGATTTCATGGCTTCTACTGTTGGGGTAAGCAAACACCTGCAGACTCTTTGCATCCCTTTGCATTTCTGACTTGTTTGTTGGTTTCTCTCAGTATTACAGCGCGTCCGGGATGCCAACCAAGCACCTCTCTGACAACATCTGTGCTGTGTGTGGTCAGCCCATCCTTGTGGATGTTAGCGAAGAGGGTATTATAGAGAACACCTACAGGCTCTCCTGCAACCATGTGTATCCTTCCTTCAGCTGGAGACGCATGTCCTTCACTAGCTGTGCAGAAATGAATGTCGGTCAAAGTTAATCTACTTTTGTTGGGCCTGATACAGTCAGCAGGGCAAAGGGAACTAGGCGAGTATGTAACCTTTAGATTATACAACAGAACCGTGAACACGAGTGCCTGTATTAAAATCACTTCCCCCACGACTGTTGTCTGTTACATTGTCATGTTGTTTGCGGTTCTGTTTACTGGCCAGATTATCACGCATGAGGTAATGCCTGTTTGGGGGAAAAACTCTTCTCAAATTCTCAACCCTTTCAGTTATATTTAACCTTTTTTTTTTCCTTGTAACTGCTGCTCAATTTTCCTGTTTCCTTAACTCCAAACCAAGATTCCACGAGTTCTGCATCAGAGGCTGGTGCATCGTTGGTAAGAAGCAGATGTGCCCGTACTGCAAAGAGAAGGTGGATCTGAAGCGAATGTTTAGTAACCCGTATCCTTTTTGTCATTTTCACATTCTAAAAGTGACCTTGAGACCAGGTTTACGGGTTAAAGTAGCTCTGTATTTTACTGCAAAGCCGTGCAGGCATATTTATATGGTTCTGTTTATTCAAGATATTTAACAAAGCAGGTTCCACACTCCAGTATGTCACTCATTCATACAGAATTCTAACAAATCTAATCAAACATGCACAGTCAATAACAACCAGTGTTGTAACCTGATCATTTCTGGTAAGAGGAACCGTCGCCAAAGCCTAATTTTTTGGCACGTCATTAACAGGTATTCACAACAAGATGTGAAACATTATAGGTTATACGAAAGCTTCCTGTTCCTTTTTTTTTAGAACAGGAATCGTATTTCAGTTCTGACCTTTTGGGTCAGGTGGCTGCTGAAGTGATTTCCTTAACCTGCCACTAGCTGGGAGCGGCCGCACGTCATGTACGGACAGCTTTTGGACTGGCTGCGGTACCTGGTGGCCTGGCAGCCGGTCATCATTGGATTTGTGCAAGGCATCAACTATGTTTTAGGCCTGGAGTGACCCCCCCCCACCCCAGCTGTCAGGAATGGACATATCTCGTAACGTGGACAAGATGTGCACCGGCTCCAGACTGAGGGCCGGATATTGAACTAAACACCATTTCAAAAGTGTCTATACCTTTTTGTATATATTTATAGACACGTTATCTGTATTTACGGTTTATTTGGGTTTAATTGGAAATCTGTCTGTTTCCAGGGATTTACTTCACCAAGTTAATAACTGAGTTCTACCCCAGTAAAGCAGCTGTCAAAAATACTAGAAAAGGTGCTTTTTACTAATTTGTCTAGTGTTTGTTAATATTAATTGAAACTGTTTTCGAGCTCATTTTGAAGGGAATTCGCTCGTGAATATTAAAAAGGCAGAAACCTAAATATTGCCTTCTGTTCCAGGAAAGCGTAACCTGTGCATCAGTCACTCTGACGGGTCGCTGACTCCATCATTGTGCTTGAGTGAGCCGAGAGTTTCCCAACAGTCACGATCATGTGAGATGAGTTCTTTCGTCACTGGTGACCGAATAAGACGGGGGCTGCTCAAGTGGAACTGATTTCTCTCTATCACCTTTATTTTAGTCTTAAAACGCGTTTTCTTCCGAAGGTCGCAGGTTGTTTTCTCTGGATTTTATACAATAGCTCCATATGGGAAATCTCTTTCAATACTGTAAACGATTCTGTTCCTGCACATGTAACTTGGTTTGTAAAGGCTCGGTTTACCGAAATTACAGGACGTATCGGTGAAATCTTTTGCCCTTCTGTCATTTTTTGGTGACTTTCCAGACAAAATACGTGAAATTGGTCTGTGATGACTTGGCCACGAGGGCTGCAGCACATGTTTCCGTGCTGATGACTAAACCTGCAGCTTGAGACTGGAGTTCCCTGGAGTTCACCAGGGACATCCTCTGAAACTGAAAACCTCATTGGATAGCTGAAACTAGTGGTCACTTATTAGGAATATCAGTGGAAACAAGGGTCATGGATGCTAACAAACCACACTGGAGATCACCATGGAGACCAGACAACTGACATGTTTGGGTAATGTGATCATAAAAACAAGATGTGTTTATGAGGAAATCCCCGTGGTGTGTGTTGAGTGGGCGTAGAGGAAGTGGTCTCGGGATATAAAGCCAGCCAGCAGGAGCCCAAGCTGCTGAAGTCAGAATGAAGCTGTCAACCGTCATCGAAGGTCTGTGACCGACTTCAGGCATCTGCGCCGCATCGTTACGCTTTTTGAAAATTGTGTCTCTTCTACAGGTGTGATTTCTCTGTGCCTGCTGCTGGCAGATGGACTTCCAGGTACCAAAATGTTGCTTTGAAGGTGCTTAAATGTAAAGTGTGCCCGTGTGTTTCTTTTTTTTAACTGCTCACCAAAACTTTAATTTCAGTTTTGGAGGATAGAGTTCCGGAGATCATCGGATCAAACCGCGTTCAAATAAAGGCTCCTGCAGGTTTGTGCGTTTTAAAATCGGTTATTCTGCCTTAATTAGAGACTTCTGTTGGAGGAAAGAGAGTTTTTCTATGATGCTCTACAAACACTGAGGCTGTGCTGTACTGAAACTGCTCGTAATGGATCGGCCCCGCAGGGCAGCAGCTCTTTCTGTACTGCGAAGCGTTCCCCAACTGTGCGGCTGATCAGACGCTCATCTACTGGCTGGTTGACGGCTCTTTCCCTGAAGATGCCGCCAGCAGTGGCAGGATAGTGGAGATGGAAGTGTGAGTACCAGTAATAATTCTGGGATCAGCAGTGGGGGTGGCACAAAGCTGAGGTGAATGTTTGTTTCCAGGATTCATTTGGAGGAGGAGTCGATCCTCCAGAGGAGTTTGTGGTTGAAGAATGTTACATCGGAAGACCTGACATCCACCTTCACCTGTGTTGTGACAAACGCTGCCGGAAAAGTGCAGAAACGCACAACTCTTACACACAAAGGCAGCGACTCGTGCGGGGAAAAGTCCTAAATCTTTTTAGTCATTTATGTGCAAAATCAACACAATACCCATTGTGCTACTAAAAGAAAGGACCATGTTCTGCGTATGATAAATAAAAACTGCGTGGCTCTGCTGTCAGTGAGGATTTTAGGATCTAAATTCAGGGAAATGTTTAGAAGGAAATGAATTTTGGAACTGACACAATAAACTGTCCAGATTATTGCAATCTAGTAATTTATCCAAATAAAGGTGTTTTCTGATGTACTGTAATAGTGTAATTTCATTATGTAAATGTCACAACGGTTATTTGTCTATCATTATTGACTTTATTCTTGAACTATGGCAAAATAAACATCCTAAAGCCATTGATCATTTTTGTCAGTTTCATGTTGTCTTTGGCAGATGGGAACCCCCCGCCCAGGACTCCATATGGCAAAACAAGCTGTAGGTTAACGTGTGCATTAAATAATTCCTTATGTTCATTACTGATGATTACTGATGATCATTACTTGGTTTTCTAAGAAAATTCGACAGACATGAATTAAAATCTAATATCGAAAAAGAAAATAAGAATTATACAAACAGACAATTTTCTATCCCTCCACAATCAAAATGCATTAAAATTAAAAATATTGTTTCAATATGTCACCTTTGTGCTTTCTCTGATGACATTAGGTTTAAACAAAATCATTTTCTCCTTGCAGCGTAGCAACGCTAAGATTAGCATCAGGATGCTGCTCCGGTGTGCACACCTAACTCTTCCAGGCAGAGCTGTAAGTTGCTCCTTCTGTCCGACTGGGGACCCCCTCCGATCTTCCTCCTCAGGAGCGCCGCGGCTTCTTCAGCCAACGAAGGCCACGTGAACGACGACGTGCAGAAAGGTCGGAGGAGTTCCAGGTTGCTGTTGGCTGCCATTCCAAACAGGAACCTCAGGAAGAGGTCCAGTTTGCCGTCCTCACACAGCAGGCTCCTGTCCAGCGCACACTTGTACAGCTCCATCGCTCTGTGTCCTTTAATCATTCCCTTTAATTTCCGTTTCACCTGATTTTCAAAGATGTTTTTCTCCAGGTCTCTGAATGACAGATACGCATAAAGGGCAGCCAGGTACTCCTGCACAGTGGGGTGGATGAAGCTGAGAACTTTCTCTTGTTCCAGGACGTGGAGCTTTGTGATGTACTGCATGCACAGGCCGCTGTTGATCACAGCCTCGGTGTCGCTGATTCCCACTTCCTTCCAATCGTATTGGCTGATCTTGAACTCGCCGCGTTCCAGCATTTTGAATGCCAACTTTCCGAGTTTCAGGATGAAGTCCTTCTGTTCAGCTGGGCTCCGATCCGGAGCTCTAAATCTGCGATGCTGCTGTGTGAGTGTGAGCAGCAGCTTTGTGTACACACAGGTGAGGCTCCTGGGCAGCTCTGCCTGCACCCCCTGCTCTCTAAATATGCGCTCATACTCATTGGCCACCAACGAGCAGAACAGGGGCAGGTGGCACATGATGTGTAGCGTTCTGACGGAGCAGATGTGCGCAATAACTCGGCGGGCCTGATCCGGGTCCTTGAACCTCTTCTGAAAGTACTGGTCCTTTTCTGAGTCGCAGAAGCCTTGCAATTCTATCTCGTCATAAATTGTATCCCAAGGGACGTAGGTGTTCACCTGTGGCCGTGAGGTGACCAGGAAAAGGCCGCGGTGGTAGAGTCGGTCTCTGAGGAGGTTGACTATGATGACGTTCAGGGCAGCTGGATCAGCGTAGTCACTCACGAGCTTAGTGTTTTGGAAATCCAGTTGCCCGCTGTACTCATCAAGACCATCGAAAACGAACATCATTTTGCAGTGGTTTCCTCTGTAATCCTCGTCCCTCAGTTTTCTCGTTTCCGGGTAGAGCGTTTGGACGATTTGTAAAAGGGAGACCTCGGAACCCTCAAACTGCTTCAGATCTCTGAACGGCACAGGGAACAGAAAGGAGACGTCTTGATGCGCTCGCCTTTCCATCCAGTCAAATATTAATTTCCGGACCGCCATTGACTTTCCCGACCCGGCAACCCCGATGAGCACCGCGAGTTTGCTGCACGTTTGCTCGACCCTTTCAGAGGTCAAGATGTCCTTGGTTGAAAGCAGGTCCCCAATGTCCTGGTTGCTGTCAAGCTTTTCTATCTGCATGACTTCGTGTTCTATATTTGGACCGTTATTGCTCGTGGATTTTATGTGGAGGTCGGTGAATGCGTCGTCAAAGGGCCGCCTCTCCTCCTGCTTGGATGGATCTTCACACACGTCCCCATACGTCCTCTTCAGAGTCTCACACAAATCGTGACGTACCTCATCTGAAAAAGAAAAGCGTGCATTTGCTGTAAGTCCTACAGTTAATTTAATCTTAAAACAAACAAAACTGTCAGAATTTACGAAACATTTCAACATTAATAAAAACTACGCAGCATGAAATGTCCAAGTTTTCATATATTAGTCACTGTCTGCAATCATATTTACAAAGACGAGTTCTTACTTAGGACCCGTAACGTCTGGAGATATGCCACCGCCTTCTTCTGCCCAATTTCAGTGAGCACTGTTTCGGTGATCCGCAGGGAGAGCTCCTGGCCAAAACACTCCAGCAGTCGGTCCACGAGGTCCACGAGGTCCATGTGCATCGGGGGAGTGTTGAATGATCGCGGGTAGCGCTTCCACAGCAGCGTCTTGACTGCCTTCAGGTCCTCGCTGGGCAATTTCCGAAATATGTCACAAATAGCCTGATTGTGAAAAGGACAGTTTTACCAGAGTAACCTTCAAAAGAGAATGAGGAACAGATCCCAACAGAGGTCAACAGAACCTGACCTTGAAAGTGAATCCCACTGTCAGCGAGGGATGGCTGGGGCCAGTTGGTTCTGTAACTAATTCTGGTGTGGCAGTCGTCTCCGCGACATCATCATTATCTTTATTTTTAATCCTGGTGATGAGATTACATTTATTTTAGCATCGGAGGAGCACATGATAGCAAGCGCTCACATTTCTTACTTTGTCATTGTGTCATCGCTGTCGCTGTCGAAGGAGCAGCAGCTTGAGAAGGAATCTGATCTGTTCAGCTGGACCCTAAAGTCAAAACATGACCACAGTTCAGTTCACGCGCGTGGGTTGCCATGGTGGCGAATGTAGCGCACAACTTGTCAGCTTAATCTTCTGGTTTGTACCTTGTGTTTCCACCATCTTCTTGATCCATGATGCCTGAGTTTGTGTCACTTGTCATGGACCCATAGCTCAGCTCTCGGGGCAATGCTCGTGCATTTGCATTTGCATATGCATATGCCCTGGTGACAAAGAAATATGGCAGAATGACAGTTTATTAATAGTGTACCTGTCGATATGTCAGTTAATGATAAGAATTTTCCTGTAGCAGTTAAACCAGGCCAATTTTTTTTTTTTAAAAAAAGGATAACAGACATGCAAGATTTTTCATCATCGAGGGCCATTGAGGGGATATCTTCTTTCCTGATTTTTTTTTGGGTTTCAAACGACATCACATTATGCATACTGCTGAACATAAGTGAGTAAAAATGAAAGACAACACAAGGCCTTACCACTGGCCGGTATCCATTAGATTTGAGCCCAGGTCGAGAGACGGCCGTCGTTCAGGGATGTAGAAAAGGTCATCATCATCATCGCCATCGCCACCAGGCAGATGAGGTCCTCTACCAGAGACAGCATCTCCAATAGAGGAACTGCCTGATGACCCAACCATTTCTACTTCTAAGGCGTTTTCCATCATATATCGGCTACCGAAGAGGAGGAGGCCACACAGTCATGGCTAATGGAGGATCAGTAGAAAAAGAAAGGTGAAACTGATCAGTTATAAGAATCGGATATTAAATTCTCTCACAGGGTACATGCAGAAATACTTCAAAACAAACGTTTAGCCATCAGATTACTTCACCAATGTACCAATATATTAGATACATCAGAAACCCAGCAGAATTATCTATAATTCCCCGCTGCTAGAACTTTGCATTTAACACTGACAATTTAGTGACATCGGTAGCAAAAAAACCCAGATCGGTGACAGTTTAAGTTGTTGGAGCGCAACTTGATTCCCTTTGTTGAAAACTCAACCGTTTACAAATCAATTTCAAATGAATATGAGAACATAATATTACCTTAGTGTGAATTTGTTTTAAGAAGTTCCGTCTTTCGAAACCCTTGACCCTCTTCTTCTTCTTCTTCTTCTTTCGGTCTTTTTCAATTTGGAAACAGCGCCACCAACTGGTACTGGGGATGACAAATTATTGAAAAAATGTGGTTAAACAAGAACAAAAAGCGAAACATTCAAAAGCTATTTTAAACAAAGCCCCCCTAAAAACTCATTTTACCTAAAACATTTTTTACGGTCTTTTACCTTCACGGTCTTTTACCTTCATTGTGAAGTGTTGGAACATTACGCAGAAAATACTGTCATCTAGCGGCCGGAGGGGAGAACAACACACAATAACAGTTTATAAAGCTTTTATTATCAACTTATTTACACGTGTAAATTAGCTATACTAAGATCTTTAATGTTGTTATTCTTGTTCGATGTTTGTGTCTTTTTTAAAGTCAAATTGGGGATAAAAGGTGATATAGTAAAATAAATAATGATGCGGAACTCTTTTAATCCCTACGTGATTTCGAATAGATTGATTAATTTTCCTTCTAACTTTAATGCCTTCTGTAGTTTGAATTTGCACTGGTTTAAACCCAAGAGTACTAACATTCACTCCGGTTAATTAAAAAACATCACTTCCTTATGCGGTATAATAACAGTTTATTGTTTTATTATTCTACGATTGTGTTGATGTCATTTTAATTCCCATTTGTAGACAAAAGGTTAACTTACATCAGCATATTTCACATAAAATAGCTCCATAAGCCTGCATTGATTTTTATTTTATTTTATTATTGACATCTTGAATGTCAGCGTATCTGATGGAGGCTCAGCTTTTATTCTCACCTAATTGTTAGTAACATTTTGAAATGTCAGAAATTGTTTGGCTCTTGTTTGTGCTCGTATTCTTTTCGTTTACTGGCAGCTTACTTTAATTTTAAATGCATTCCACGAAACAGATCATCTATAATCATCTTGTGCTGCATTTATTTATGGCAAATAATCGTTAAACCTGGTTAAAAATAAATACTATGTTATATATCCACATGAATTTTCTTAATGCACAACGAACACACACACACACACACACACACACACACACACACACACATATACAGTATATACGGTGGAAACAGCTTTGCGGCCTTTGCAGACTCTAAAGCCCGCAGTTTATTTATTGTTTTGACAGGGTTGACAGAAGGTCAAACGCTGCAGTTCGGTGAGAGTCCATGTGATAAAGTGAAGTGAGTCTTGCAGCCTGCAGCTGTGCACCCCCGCCTGTTTGGTGACCCCCCATCACTGCGCTTTGTGTGATGGAGGCAGGAGCAGCGACAAAAGACGACAGCCGAGAATCGTGGGGGTATGAGGGCTGATAAGTGCCCAGATGTTCCCAGGAGAAGCGCAGGAATTCCTGCTAAACAGGTAAAAGCCTGTTGTGTGGATTTCTTATCTCTTTTTCGATACTTTCTGTGTTTAAGTAAATATATGAGTTAGGTTATAAATTATGACTCACCTTTAATTATTCTAACACATCATAAAATCGTAGGTCTCCTTTTTCTTATTATTAATTGAACTAATTCATGATCTTAGATTTTATTGTTTTCTTTTTGATTACATTCAATATTCATAAGGAGTCGTGAGGATTACATTTTGTTGTCCCATCCACTGATTTTATTTTTTTTTAAAGATTTGAAGGTGCTGTCAGCTTAATAAAACGTCTTTATTCTTGGGTTCATGCTCGAACAGCAGCACAGTCTTATTTATATTTAAATGGATTCATTTTGACTGTTACTGTCCAAATCCACCTGATGTTGGAGCCATCAAACCCGAATCGATGTCTATCTCCCCTCAGCTGCCGCCTGTGGCACGGACCACTCCTCATACACACACGCACAGTCAGGGCTATGACTTCATGTCTGTGCGTGAGGGGAGGAGAGAGCAGCCAGCCTCTCCTCCAGTCAGCAGCCAGCCTGCGCGCTCTTCTCCTCCTGCTCTGGATGATGCTGGGATGCATTTTGGAAGAAGGGGTGCCGGGCAGCAGGGACCCACCAGTAGCACCGCCACTGAGCCTGACATGAATGACAAGTGAAGGAGGTGTTTGAGGGGGGCTCAGCACCGGAATGTGCTCCAGTCTGCTGCGCTGCGCTGCGCACAGGCTCCCTACAGCAATATTTCTGCACCTTTCTGGACCTACCTCGTCTTGTCTGTGACTCAAGAAATCTGATAATTAATAGGGAGAGCTTGGCTTGCATGTGTTTTTGCTTCCGCCGCCCTTTTTCATTCCATTTTTTTTGAGGGGCGGTGGGTGGGATTCCTTTTGTCAAACCTGAAGGAGACAAACTTCTTAGCATGGCACTGGTTATGGAGCCTGTGAGCAAGTGGAGCTCCGGTCAAGTGGTCGATTGGATGAAAGGTAGGACGGAACCTTGAAATGTTTTCAGCGCTGCAGCTTCTTGCAGAGATGTTGAGCTGCAACTGCGCGTCGTAGATTCAGTCAAGATGCCCAAAAAGAACAAAAACACCTGCTGAGCCTCGGCTTTCTGCCTCATCCAGGCTTTAGGTTCCAGCCTCGAATCTTTGGATCCTTTCGTTTCAGGCAGTTTAACGTACTCTTTTAGGCTCGCTCGCCCTCTGGATCGCAAGTCTACGGAAAAGGTTTAAGGCTCTATTGTGTCCCGCTATTGTTTACGCGCGGCTAAGACAGGCAGAGCAGATCCTATAATTAGACGCCAGTCTTTATAATTTCTAGTGAATCTGTGCTCATGTTCTGTATTTTAGGGATGTGACTCTTGTTGAAGATGGACATATGTGTGTAGTGTATAAAAAGAGGGAATCGTGACCGAACTTGTGCAGCTGTTTGTGAGGCTAAAGACGCTGGAAGTCAATCAAACTTGGATAAACCTCATTTAAGGGAAGCGTAAATCCATTTTGTCTGATTTAGCATCGACTCGTTTCAGAAATTCACAGGTGGAAGAGCCAGTTTAGAAAGTAAAGGATGACACAGAGTTCTCACAAGCGGTCTTCAGAGACACTCAGGGCAGATATTTAGTGTTGAGTTGTTTGTTAAAGTGATAACTGGAGGCTGTCTTCACTCTAAAGGGGAGGTTCTGAACTCAGATGAGGGACACTCATGATTGTATATTTTTCTGCAGTGTCCAATATTTCTATTTTTTTCCCATGTTTTTTTCTTTCAGCATCGCTTGCTCACCCTTCAGCATAGAGCATACATCTGTACTGCAAACACACACGCACACACACGCACACACACAGTTTCTTAGTCACATCTCTAAGCCCAACGGCCGTTTTCTGCTGCCTCAGACATGTTACGATGGCAAAGATCAGTCTTCTGCTCTTTAGGCTCGTGTTGTACATTTTGTACCTGAATATAATGCGGGTTGGGATTTTGTGGCACAACTGTCTCATTAAAAAATGTCAAGCCTATACGATTGAGGATGAGCTCTTAAGCGATCTGTAAATACACACCAGTGCAAAGTGTGGTGAGTGAGAAGCAGAGAAGGGTCACGAGATCGGGCTCTCCAGCATCACACATCTGACAAGTGGAGCAGAGAGGACCCAGTGCCTAGAGCCCAGTAATTGTAATAGAAAGTGAGGGACGCTGAGGGAGAGGAAACGGCCAGAAGAGGATGGGGGTTTTCGTTCTTGTCTTACATCTATTCTCAGTCTCGTGTCGTTAGCATTCACAGGTTCCATTATTAGCATAGAGATCCGTGATGTCACTGGAGGCCAAATAGGGGCAGCCTGTGACCTTCCCACATTCTCTTTCTCCACCCCCACGTTAGGGTTTTGTGTGAGCAAGACGCTCTATTCTCACTGGCCACAAAAGCTGCTTTAAGGAAGAGATTCTTGTCACACAAAAGAGGAAAAAAAAGAATTCCAGCATTGACTGGAAGACTGCCACTGACAGTTGCACAGTAACTGCTGGAACACATATGAACACATTTGTGAACTGTACGAGATACTGGCCCGATACAGGCTTAGTGTAATCTCTCATTCCTTGTGCATTAACATAATTCATGTTTTGTGCAGTGTAGGAGTTTTATGGCTGCTCTGTGTTGATCTTTCTCGCGTTCTGTCTTCACGGAATAAACACGCATCAGGATAAGTGACACCTCAGACTATCATAAATTTGTGTGAAAAGTGCTGCGTGAATATCTTTTCTACCTCACATTCCAGTGGGATGTTCTGTAATGGAGTTTAGGATCTGCCTGAGCTTTTTTTCCCTGCTCAGATCGGGACAGCACTGCAGCAACTGGTCGGGGAAATAATGGAAATTAGCCAGTGCAAATAGTGGTGTAGGACCACCCTGTAAAACACCAGATCAGATAAGAGGTGACATTTCAGTTAGACGGCGGAAATGTGCCACTCTTTATTAAATGTCATCTCCTTTGGGTTCGGCGCGAGTCCTAACTTAAGACATTTAATGAGAGTGCTATCAAAATATTGTCGAGCAAAGCGGATCTTTTGAATGATTACTGCTTAGACGCCTGCATGTTTTACACACTGTTATGTCTCCACATCACTTATTTCTTTATTTGATCCTGCGGTCATGGAGAATCCCTTCCAAAACCCTCTGTTGTGGTTCCTATGGTAACGCAGGGAACCTTCGTCAACATAATGGGTCTCAATTAACTTGCTGAAGAGGCCGATTAGTAAAGCCTCTCAGTTTTTTGCGGAACCATAAAACTTCCTATGTTTACTTTTCCACCGTTCGGCTGCCAGCTAAACCCGGTCTGAATTCTTGATCAGTAACACGCTGAGAAGTGACTCACTTGAAAAGAGGATGAGCAAACAGTTGTCTGTGTTTGTGTGAACCCGCTTCCTCATTAAGGGGAGACTGGGCTATAGAATGGATAGAGAAACATTAGAAAAAGCTGCTGTTGAGAGGATCATGCACACCACGCAGAGCACGTTGTCTCAAACATTTGTCTATATTATCGATGTATTTATATAAAATTAAGATACAGTAATATAATATACAGGTTTTTTTACTTGTATTCATGCATTTAAAAATGTCCAAAGTCCAAAAGATGGCAGCAGCCATAATGTCAGTTGATGGCAGGTTGGCTTTATTCCTATTCTGAGGGTCGCAACGGCTTTTTGGAAGTATTGTTGGTTGGGTGGGTATTTGAGCCATACTGTGATGACAGGTTTGAGGCCCAGTTCACAGGCATACGTGTCTTGATGCTGTGTTCTTCTAGTTTTTGTGTGAGCATTTAGTCGTTTGTCTCTCGGTTTTCACGTTGGCTCACACGTGCTGAGCGAGCAGGTGTCAACTGCAACTCTCCCCTTCCTCCTGGATATATTAAGAATAGATGCAATAAGTATGAAAGAATTCTGTTAAAGATCATTATAGCAGGTTTTTGGTTCACCCCTGTTGTTGCCAATTGCAGTTGTGTTGCATTTCCCCCCACCTAAACCATTCACTTAATAATATTACCTCGTTTAGAGATACTGTAATGTTGAGGAATTGTGATCATAGTGCTACTGTTTTGGAAAAGCATCCTAACCATGGAACTGGAATTACTGGGGATATTCTGACTGGCCTGACACATCATATTTCCGCATCCAGATGACAGCCAACAGTTTCATCTGTGTCTCTGCACAGCTGGCAGCACTAAATATTCACTCACAGTAAAGATGCTGCACTATACCGGCGTCATACACTCCCACATAAGAACTTATAGTGGAAGACAAAAGCTAGTCAAGGATGCGACAGATGGGAAATCAGAAGAACAGATGGACGTATGGATGAATAAACAAATGGGAGTAAGAGAGAGGAGAAGGCATTAGGAAGCTTTTCTCGGTGTTTTCAGCAGCTGAGGAGGCAAAAATAAGACCGAATGCACACGCTAAGTTTTAGATGAGCTGATTGTTGGGGGAAAAAACCTGTCCAGGAAGACAGGCTGGCTGTTACCGCCACATTTCCAGTCACCTATATAGTGTGCCCTGCAGAGACGTACAGCCATTATTGTTGTAGATGTTTTCTTGGTTAATGTCCTCTTTTTATCATCTTTGTGTTGTTTGCATTGGTGTAGGAGTAAGAGGAGCATCGTGTTGGTGAAAGAAGGCTGGAATACCGCGCGGTTTAAAGCGCTTCTCTAACTCTAATGCAGAGACGCTGTTGTGTTCTGTTGGATTCTGCTATGAATATTTAACACATCCTGGCATTGATGCGTGGTTCCGCAGAATTTACCCTCTGCTGGAGTTGAAGAATCACACATGCTCCTGTGTTCTGCTGCGCCTCGTCAACTGCTTTATTAAAATAACTCACACCTACAGCAGCAGAAAGATGGAAGTGGAGCGGAGACACATGTCTCCTTTTCAGCCGAGCATTTATTCTAGTTTACAGCCAAAATGGCTGTTGGGGAGGCAAATCTCTCAGATTTCCCTACGTAAGACGACAAAAGGAAACACAAATCTCTGCGCAGTTCAACCCGTGTTTAATAGAAAGTACGGATACATCACGTGCACGTGGGCTTCATATGAACCATGTTCTCACTCTGTGGCTCCCAAGGTCTGGACGACTGCCTCCAGCAGTACATCAAAACCTTTGAGAGAGAAAAAGTTGGCGGTGACCAGCTGCTGCGGATCACCCACCAGGAGCTGGAGGACTTGGGGGTGTCCAGGATCGGCCATCAGGAGCTCATACTGGAGGCTGTGGACTTACTCTGTGCTCTGGTGAGTTCTAGGTCCCCACCCAGCATTTCCATTTCAAAGCTCCCCCCAAAAGTGTCATGTTTGTTACATAAAGCGATTTAACTCAAATTTATCTCCATTTGGGGACTAAAAAATTGTCAAAACAAACACTTGAATAAACCGCACAACAGGGAAAAGGGCGTCACTTCGCCTCAGCCTTTAGACACCAACACTCATCTACCAGATTATCTTTTGCAAATAAGCTTTGCAGACAAATCTTAAAGCTGTTATTAGTGCTGACGTGGATTAAAGGAAGAGATTTCTGCTCCTAGTAACTTTTTGCATGTATCAGCATGATAAAGTTCTTTTCTGCTGACTAAAGTGTCTCAAATGTATACAGCACGTGTGTCGTGCCAGTGACAGCAGCGCGACACCGCGCACCTTCTGCTCTCTTCGAAGTAATTTAACATACAACTGCTTTTGAGGGTTGGTCCGGTGCCTAATTCATGAAAGAACTTTAAATTCAGCTGTTATCCGATTAGGAGTGACTTTCACGTGTCCCTTTGACTGGTGGAGGTGGGATGTCTGGTTTCTGCTTCCTTCCCGGTAGCTGCTGGGAACCAACGCAGGGCAAACGTGTCTTTCTTCATCCATTGAGTTCCAACGGTGATGTGATAGCAGATAGAGGTGGAGGCCAGGCTGACTGCCTGCCTGGATCAGCCAGTCCTCTGTTTCCTCGCAGGATTCCTGCCTGCTGGCTGAGAAAAGCGCTCTGATATCGTGACTTTAAGTGATACTGGCTTTGCTTTGTGTTAATCAATAAGTTCCTGCTTCCAGCGGTGTGTGGGTATCAAGGAGTGGTCGTGTCACGCAGCAGTCCATCTTATCTGCAGAGAGACGATGGTGAAACTTTCTACAGTGTCTTCCACTTTGCTGTGTTCCCCAAGGCTCAGTTCTGGAGCCACACTTCATTACGCATTCTTCAGCTTGGGTTTAATTTAGACGAAAGACGTCGCCTCATGCAATTTGCTTATTTTTAAATCTTTCAAAACTTGTGGAATTGTATAATGTCATTTTGTAAGAAATTGGAACAGAGATATTTTGGGAGCTGCTCTTTCTTTTGGGGGGGGGGGGGGTTGTAGGTGAGTCATTGCAAGTGTTGCTGGGCCGCTTTTGAGCATCATCTGAAGCAATCTTGATATGGAAAAGGCACATTTGTGAGCAATTCAACCCGAAGTAAAAGGAGGAAGGGTGAATAAGCAGTAGGGGGGAGGATGGCATATAGATGAAGATCTGCTGGCCTGAGAGAAAGAGGCTGGATGGAGATTTAGTGGACTGAGGTCACAGATGCAATCTGAATCCAAAGTCTTCTCATCCTCCATCTCTGCACAGAGGGGGGGGGGGGGGAGCTTGCTCCTGCCTCAAAGCTCTTTACGTAACTGAGATTTAGTTTTAAGTCTCTCAGCCACTGCTGTATTAAATATGATTAGTGGACTCCTGTTGCACTCTCCCCCCACGGGTAACCGTGACATGACAGATGTCCACAGGCCGGCACGTGCACTTTGTTGTTGAGGGTGAGCACGGTTGTGCTTTTACTAGACATGCAAAGTGACAGCAGGGGGAGGGGGGGCTCATGGACGGACCAGAAGGGGTTTCATTCCTCTGACGTAGGCTGCACATTTGATCTGTTTTTACTGTTTTTTTTCAGTCCCAGCCTACACATAAAAAGGTCTCTCCAGGACAAACAACCTTGTTAAACAGCGA
Organism: Takifugu rubripes; assembly: GCF_901000725.2. Lineage (NCBI taxonomy): Eukaryota > Metazoa > Chordata > Actinopteri > Tetraodontiformes > Tetraodontidae > Takifugu > Takifugu rubripes. The sequence goes on from NC_042299.1 coordinate 13,160,918, forward strand.
ATTTCTCTCTTCTGTAGAATTACGGGCTGGAGACAGAGAACCTGAAGACACTCTCTCACAAGCTCAATGCATCAGCCAAGAACCTGCAGAACTTCATCGCAGGTAGGCGGCGCAGCGGCCACTACGATGGCAGAGCCACTCGCAAGCTGCCCAATGACTTCCTTACCTCGGTGGTGGACCTGATCGCCGCAGCCAAGAGCCTCCTCGCCTGGCTGGACAGGTGAGAGTTGCAAAATGGTGCATAAAGCTCTCCGACATTTCAGTCTAATGCATTCACAAACAAAATGGGTAAAACAAGGTCAAAGGGACGCCTATTCTTATGTTAATATAGAGATTTATAGATTTGAGTTCAAGGAATGATCAAGGGTTTTGTTAGATATTGGATGCTTGGTTTGTGGGGAAAGGCTGCCAACATCAGAACTTCTTGTGTAATTCTAATTAGATTTTTTAATAAAAAATCATTGTAAAATGTAGAAAAGGCAGTTTGTTTCTGAGGAACTCTACATTTTATTTCGCAATACCTACATAATTGTGATCAGTGTGCTTTTAAGTCTGTCAGCTGACAAGAAAACATGTTGACAGGGTGACCAAAAAGGCGTCGAGCAAGTCTATTTTCGTTTCTGCTTTTTTCCTCCAGGATCCAAGTGTGTGTTTGATCAATTTTGAAGTTCAAAGAAGCGTGTTTAACAGTGCCTTTCTGCTCAGTACTCATATTAATATATCTACATAATCGGCAGGGGTCATTCAGATTAAATGTCCACGCTTTTGTCCAATCTGAATGCATTATCTCTGACAAAGTGACAACTTGCATTTTAAATGTCTCTCATACAAATAAACAACAATAACAATACTTTTAAGTTATTTAGTGACAAAAACGTGATGTGTTTTGTGTACCGGTAGTCTTTCGTATGTCCTTGCAAATCATACAGGTTACTTTGGTTTTGTCCAATGAGAGCCATCAATAACATTTATTCCATAAATATAATATATTCTCGAAGGATGAATGATCTAATGGTTCATTCCAGGTGCTCTTTCTTTTTCAGGTCCCCATTTGCTGCTGTGGCTGATTATTCTGTAACCAGAAACAACGTGATCCAGCTGTGTCTCGAGCTCACTACTATTGTACAACAGGTGAATAAACAGTTCCATCACAAATGCAATTAAAGAAAGACTCTGGTTTCATTCATTTTGAATGGAGATGTTGTGTTGAGACATTGGGGATCTGACCTGGCAGATCCTCAATGTCTCAGACAGCACAACAATTCACATATGCAGACGACAATATCAGCGAGATTTGGTGGAATTTGGTTTGAATTGGTGAGAGTAACAGTTTTTGGCTGAACCTCAAAGGCTTTTCTGTTTAAAAAGTCTCTCTCTCTAGTCCACAGTAACAATCAGAGCACCAAAAACACTTTTTCAGGCACGTCAATGAATTCACACAGCAGAATAAATTCTGATATTACAGCACAATTTTTTCCCTTTTAAGCCCACCAGTTTTTTGTTGAAATGTGTTTTGTATAACGTGCCGCCTGGTTGAGCTGAAATAAAGATAATGGGTCTGATCAAGGTGAGATATGGTTTGAGTTTAGTGCGTTTTCCTTTTCCTCAAATGTCGTTAGCCTCAGCCTTGATCACCCCTCTGAGCAATCAGCAAAGAATGAGAAAAGCTATTCTTTTATTTAGAGGAGGTGATGATGAAAATGCAAATTGCAAAAACGAAAGGTGGGAGTGAAAAAGGTGAGTGAGGGAACTAAAGACAGAGAAAGGCTGGCAGAGAGAGAGAGAGAGAGAAAGAGAGCGATCTGCCTCCGCATTAGTGATTCATTTGTTTGGTGTTTGCATTTGGTTGTGCATGTCTGTGTGGGAGTGTTGGGGGTTATAGGTGCCAAGCTTATATCCACCTACAGCCAAAATGCCAATAATAACCAATTTAACACGCTCTGTCACCCTGCAGGACTGCTCTGTGTACGAAACGGAAAACAAAATTCTGCACGTGGTGAGTTCTTGCACCCGAGCGAGGCTGTAACGTGCACACTGCGAGTCTGCAGCCTGTGCATCTCTAACTGCTCCTTCTTTCCCCCTCAGTGTAAAACTCTGTCGGAGGTGTGCGACCACATCATCTCTCTGTCTTCAGATCCTATGGTCTCCCAGGCTGCACACCTGGAGGTTGTGCAGCTGGCCAACATCAAATCCACCGAAGGACTGGTAAGGCCTTGGAGAACAGCCATTGAGTTTGTCTCTCTGTAAGAATAAGTAGATTTACATCCATATTTGTATCCCAAAAGGAAATAAATGTGAAATAATAAGGGCCATTTTCATGAGGTTTAACATGTTCCATTTGAAATATAGACAACATTTATAGTGCAGTGTAATTGTTCACCGTATTTTCCCTATAGAAATGACAAATCACTGTATTTTTCTCTGATGTGTGGAGTGAACCACAATAGTATCACTTAAACATAACGAATTAAGATGTAAGTGATATATAAGCCTTATTCATTCCTCTTATGGCCTTTTGTCCTTCTTCTTCTTATTATTATTAACAATAGAAATAGGACTGTTGTGGCTAATAAAGGCACGGTGGAATTTATTTTTAATAGACAGTAGGTGTCCTGCAGTCTGACTCTAAAGAATCATACCTTTTACCGGTATAACAAGAGTACTACTAAGAAACAGAGAATTCTATTCCATGGTTTTATTAACTATCTTAAAAAGTTTATAGTAAAATGCTATTAGTGCTAAACAACGGAGACATGTTCAAATTACATGATTACGACCTTTTTCGTTTTGAACGATTTTGCATGTTTTATCCCTCATGTGTGATCTCTCACTCCTTGTTAAGCAAACGCTATAAGGGCGTCTTTTTACAGCGTTGTTTTAAAGTTTGATGAGGCATTGACAGGGGTCAAATGTTTCTGTGCTGCTGCGCCGCTGCTGCTGCTGTGCTGCTGCTGCTGCTGTGCTGCTGCTGCTGCTGTGCTGCTGTGCTGCTGTGCCGCTGCTGCTGCTGTGCTGACCAGGATAAGTGCTGCCCACTGCAGCTGCCCCAAATCTAGGTTTTGCTGAGCTTGTGGGCACACGAATAAGCTGACAAAATGCAACATGATAAGCTGCCCGTCAATAAATATTTGTTGAAAAGCACATGGGCAGAAACAAAATGCACAGTGTGCACAAACTATGTGGACAATATGAACAAAGCCTAGACTCAAAGTAGAGGCATGTTTGTGACCGCGGTGTAACCGTTTGCACTTTGTCAGACTCCATTCTTGCACTGACCTACACTTACACATAAGCACCCTGCCTGGGGCACATAGATGTCCAACCCCCCACTCAAATACAAGCAGGGGGCAAGAAAATTCTCTCATCCGTTCAGTAAATCCTCAGCACAGTAGGACGAGTGGCCTAAGAATAAAGCTCTTACACTTATCTTGGAGGTTGGCGTGCTGCTTCGGTGCATTTGTGTGCGACTGCAGATATCCGAGTGTGCTTTCAAAATGCCTTTTTAACGTGTTTGTTTTTGGGCAGGAGACAAAACAGTATTGACAGAGCACTAATCGCCCATGTGCAATTCAATTTACCTTAAAGAGCCTTTGAGACTCATCACATGACTTTAAGTCAGATTATACGGCGTGTGTTTGGAAAGCAAATCCTTGGAAATGTGTTTTTCCCTGCTGCTCGTCATTAACTAACACAAATTCCCCGTTAGGTTGCACTGCAGACATGAACATATATGCTGTGTGCACTGACGATTGTGCTGACCTCCCACAGGGCATGTATATCAAATCAACATATGATGGTTTGCATGTCATCACTGGGACGACTGAAGGCGTAAGTGTAAACCTCTTTGAGCTCCCTCATGTAGGTGTTTGTCTCACTGCATATTCCTGTCTAATGTTCCATGCAGTTGTGTGATTTGCTGATGAGGAGCAGCAGCTAATGGTCACGTTTCTCTGCCTCTCCATCAGTCCCTCGCTGACCGCTGTAAGAAAATCCATGCTGGAGATGAAGTCATTCAGGTCAATCATCAGACAGTGGTAAGAACCCTCTGCTCATTTCATCTAATCATTCTATCTTTCGGATTCCTAATTATATTTCCATAAGCCAAGCAAGTGGATGATTCTGATGCTTTTAATGTACATTTTCTACATATTTCCGACCCTTTTTTAGCGAAGTCACAGTGGGCCAGCAGCTAGACCTGCACTACCTGTGCTCAGTGCTGCAGGCAGCTTTTGACGATGTAACGTTCTGACTGAATGGGACCGCAGCATCACAAGGACAATCGGATAGTCAGGTTTATTTAACTCAGGTCACCACAGCATCTCACCCAAAGTACAATCTCTGGCCCTCAGAGAGATGCAGAATTTAAAAATGAATATGGCCTCATCTGCTCACTGCTGGGCTGTTGGACAGCTGAGAGACGTTTCTCATTCCACAAAATGCTTTAAGACCTCCAGCTTCAACTGGAGTTGCAGCCAAATCCAGTAGATCTGAAGTAAGTGGTGGCTGCCTGTGTAGCCGCTGCTGCCTTGTGTGCAGTGTAGCGTGTGTTTTGGAGAGCTGCTCACCAGCTTCCTCTCAGTTATGGAGCAACAAATCATGATAATCACATGCAAACTTTAAAGTTAAATGTGCTCCTGATTCCAATGACCAGCTATTCCAACGAGTTATTTATTATGTTTTTACTAAAATATGGAAAAATTATGCTTTTATGAGTTGAATGGATGATTCAAATGGATCAACGTTGAGAGTGTTTGTCCCACAAATGTATATTTTGACATTTTTCTTATTATGGGAACTGCACAGATTTCCTCTTGCTCAAATACTAATATGAAATTCAGAGTAAATGAAAGCAGAAAACTTGCAGCGTTTGAATATAGCACCCTTTGTCTACAATAATTGCTACTTGTATGTGCAGTGGCGAGGTGTCGCTCATCTCGCCCACCAATTGCTGCCATTTCTGTCAAGGCTAAGTGCAGATGCAGACATGGTTTTGGCAAAGATGGATTCGGAGCAGTGAGGCTGGTGTGTATGCCATGTGTCGTGCAACCATAACAGCTCTTTATATTTACTGTATTATGTGTTCTGGACTACACGTGGGAGCTGGACTTGAAGGAGAGCTAGTTCTGCTGCACATCACGAATGAGAAAATCAGCAGCAGCTGAGTAAATTTGACCGCTTAAGTGGGTGATGGCAACATGTTAAATCAGATGTCTCGGCTGGTTGCCGAGCCAAAAGGGCGCTGTCACTCAAAGTGGCTCCCTTAACCTATTTCAGCCCTCTGAAATAATGTAATTTACTTGAGCCTGTAGGTATGATCATGGTGGATAGCCGACTGTTGCAGCAAATCGCTGCAAAATGTAAACAGTGGGTTGTATTCATGGTATTCCAAGAGGAAGGCGGTTCCATTCCATTTTAGCTTAACTGAGTGGGTTTTCTCCAGGCACCCCAGTTTCCACCTACAGGCCAAAGAACATGCACTTTGGATTAATTGGAGTGATGTGTGCTCTGAGATGGATGGATGGATGGATGGATGGATGGAAGGTCGTCATATAGGAATGATGTAATCTGATGGGCGTCCCTTCAGTCAACATGCAGGACGGATGCAAAGCACGTGAAAAAGATTAAAAAGAACAAAAGAAAGTCTTTACCATCAAACAATTCTTAAGATAAGACAATTGAAAACACTCAGTAACATTTTGGAGTTTTGCTGCTTTAAATTAAGTTTATTTGGGTTCTTCCTGCAACGAATACATGCTTTTAGTTATAAAACCTGCCTGCTACCTTTAATGCATTTTCCATGTGAAGGATTTCTCTGTAATAGTTGTCAAGGTGAAAAATGGCTTGGAAGGGACCAGAGTGACTGCAAGGTCACTGCCTGAAAAATGCCCTTGTTTCTCACTGTTCGGAACACAGGAAACGTACTGAAACTCACTGCTAGCAGCCAAATGAGTGGAGATTTTCACCCCAAACTAGATGTGGCATATTTGGTTCAGTTGCAGACGCACTCACTCTGGGCGTGAATTGCGTGCGTGTGTGTGCATCTGTGTGTTAAATGTCATCAAAACTGGGTTAGCAGTTATTTGCAAAGCATGCAGCTGTTCAGAACATCCAACATCACAGGAGCGCCTGCAGATTAGTATCACAGGAGGGTACAAGATGCCCTTCAGCATCCAGGGACGTGCGCGGCGGCCTCGCCAGCTTCACAGTCTGCAGGCTGTTGTGCACAGCTTCTAACCATCATGATCTGTGTGCCTTATTAGAATAATCACCACCAACCATGTGTGGGAAAAAAGGCCGAGTCCTCTCGTCTTGTACCGGTACTTAGTCGTCAGCCTATGAAAGTGGCGGTGGTGTTGCGGACCCCCTGACCACGCTGTTGCTGTCTCGCTAGGTGGGCTGGCAGCTGAAGAACTTGGTGAACCTTTTGCGTGGGGACCCGGCAGGCGTGACCCTGACGCTAAAGAAACGCCCGCAGAGCACGCTGACTTCAACCCCCGCTCTGCTCAAGAACATGAGATGGAAACCGTTGGCTCTGCAAGTACGAAGGCGCTTTTCATTTTCATCCTCCACAGACGTGTGTGATGTTCATGTTTGTCTGTTCGCGAAATGCGCCCGCGTATATATGGATCCTTGGATGGGTCCCAACCGACTACTCAGAGACCAATACCCCACACAAGGCTGTAAATAGAAACGTGAGGAGTGTGGATGTAAAGGTCGGGTTATTCCAGCAGGGATCAGCTTTATAAACCGCTCTGTTCAGTTTTTGGCATTTACATGTAGATATTTGTGGCCATGACTACTATTGTGCTTATTTATGGCTACATTTTTTCAGCTTGCCACTTAATAGATTCAGCATAACTTGAATACAAGGTGATGCATCGGCCCTTCGATGCATCTGTTGTCCTAGTTTGGCCACTTTGGTGAGGATGGGATGCTTGAGCCAGATTGGTATTAATGTAGCCCAGTCTGGTTTTCTTTGTGCCCCACGCCAGAAAAAAAAGTGCTCTCTCCTCCCCCGGGGGCCCTGAAGCACAGTTCTACGTAGGTTACCTTCTGCTTCATCACTCATCCCACCCATTTCTTTCTTCTCCTCCACCCAAATCAAATTTGCTACTCCGATGGTGGGGGAGAAATCAAAACACTAATGTTTCTAACTGTGGGACGTAGCTTAAATCAAGCGTGTTAAGGTGTTACAAAGGACATCAGAGCCCTGCGGTAGCTGCGCAACACACACACACACACACACACACACACACACACACACACACACATACACAGATGATGGTGTAACAAATTGTCGATGTTACTCATCTGGTTTTGGAGTTTTAAAGTTCAATGCGTTGCTGACAATAATAACCTAGAATCAAGGATTTGCACCTTAGTCTGGAAAGTGATTCTAACTACACCAGAATTCTTGCCCCATGTAATGTATGACCGAGTTTCCCTAACCTGAGCGTGTGGACTGAATGGACTGCACAACAGCTCGCCTCGCCGAGTGCGGCGGTCAGAGAGAAAGAAACGAAACATACATTACACTGCTCATTTCACGGATGAGCTGCTCAACTGAGCAAATGGTGTCTGACCAACTGTCTGAACTCCAAATTTTCAATGTGTCACTCTCTGCATCCATCCATCCCCCTCCCTCTCTCCTCTCCTCTGTCTGACTCCTTCCCACGTGCACGCACTTATTCTCGCTCACACGCAGCCGCTCTTCCCCCAGAGCCCGAGCAGCAGCGTCACCACACCGACCAGCACTTTAAGCACTCCCTCTAGGAGGAGCAGCTGCGCCCTGAAGGACCTCTACATCCCCCCTCCACCATCGGAGCCCTACACCCCCAGGTGAACACACACAAGCACACACCGTTCTTCCAAAGAAGGTCACTCACAATGTGTCCTTAAAAACAAAGTGTGAGATCAAGGCAACAACAAAAAACATCCAGTAAAACTTAACAAGCATATCCAAACTTACGGCCAGGGAAAAACAAGCTAATAAGGTTTAGAACAATTCAAGGTTAATTCATGAATAATAAATATGTTTGATGAGGTATTTTAATGATAAAATACTTCTTGTTCCACAGAGACGAGAAGGGGAACATGCCAGGTGAAAGTACTCAGTCGGACGTGCACGTGGTGGAGAGATCGGAGTCACCAAACTCCTACCTGGACCAGGAGTGTCGGGGGCAGTTTCCTCTGGTGGAGGAAGACTCCATCCTGTACTGTTATGAGTATGACCAGAACCAAGAGGTGCCATCCCACCGCAGGGAAAGCACACCCACCTATGGTAAGACTTCTGTGTGTGTGTGTGTGTGTGTGTGTGTGTGTGGGTGTGTGTGTGTGTGTGTGTGTGTGTGTGTGGGTGTGTGTGTGTGTGTGTGTGGGTGGACAGCGATATGATGTTGACATTTCCTGCCATGCCTCCTTGTTCTAGGCAGGCTCAGGCCCATTTCGATGCCGGTGGAATACAACTGGGCGGGTGACGGCGAAGATCTGGTCAAGCTGAAGAGAGAGAGCAGGAGAGGTGAGTGGGAGGCAGCAGGAGCGAGGAGAGGAAGAAGAAAGGGAGGCAGAGAAAGGATGGGTGAAGAGAGAGAGAGAGAGAGGGATGCTGAGGTGGGTGGGTGGATATCTCATAATATCCTAACCCTCTCAGATCTCCACGCCAAAAAGAATCTAGAAGGATGAGCTGGCCTGTCAGAACTGATAACATGCCGGATATCAATTTCTGCCTCCGTATCCTCCATATGTTCATCATCCGTCGCTGCTCCCTTTCCCCCTCTATCCCGCGCTGTTTTGCGCTCTCAGCTTTCTCGCTGTTTATCTTTAAATCCTACTCTGTTGCTTTGACAACTGTGGAAATACATCCAACCGCAGGTTCTCCCATTCCTGTGCTACAGTAGGAGGGAAAATGCTGCGTGAGGGGTCGGGCTTCAATCTCAAAGAAAGACGTTGAGTGATGTGTTTGTTTTCCTCGGGGACGTTGGCGGCATGTTGCTTTTTCACTATAATTAGACAACAATTTGAATTTTTGAGGCGTTCGCCCTTGGCAACAGTCTAACGTGGGTTTTTACCATCAAAAACCATCGACAATTGATACGTTTTTTTCACCAGTCATGTCCAGCGTTGATTTTTCCTACACTCTGTCCCTGCAGAGAACTCCCTGCTGCGCTTTGCAAGTGAAGATAAAGGCCCAGGGGAGGACTTTTTACTGGGACGGAGCCTGAGTCAAAACAGGAGGAAGAGCGACCGAGGAGGAGGCTCCACCCATTACACCCTCATCCCCGCCCTCCAAATGGAAGTGTCCACGTCCAGCTCCGACTCTGCGTCCCTCTACCACGTGAGTCCCGCTGCAGGCGGTTGCAATAAAATCCCCTTTTATCTGCACGTCACGTTGTCCTTATTTCCCGGATTCATCGCAGGTGTTTGAACGATCCTCGATGAGGTCAAGGTCAAAGAAAAAGAGCAAAGGTACGAGGGTCCGTCGGAGCGTTCAGGGCCGAGCGTCTGGTTTGTGTGGGAGCTTTCTGAACCTTTCCTGTCACCTGCAGCCGGGAGCCCCGTATCTTCCATCAGTAAGAGGCGGATCTCCTGCAGGGACCTGGGTCAGGGGGACTGTGAAGGCTGGCTGTGGAAGAAGAAGGACGCTAAAACCTATTTCTCACAGAAGTGGAAGAAATACTGGTTCATCCTGAAAGACACGTGTCTATATTGGTACATGAATGAGGAGGTGAAGACATTTTCATTAGATATATTCATTTGCACAACCCGGCTTTTCCGGTAATATTTATTTTATTACCCTTCGCAGGACGAGAAGGCAGAAGGCTTTGTCAGCCTTCCAGAGTTCAAGATTGATCGTGCCACCGAATGCCGCAGGAAGTAGTGAGTACTTATTTTCATCAGCAAACAACAGTGTCCTCCTGTTGGCGCATTTAGGAGCAATCATTCAAATGAGTTTCAGTCACGAGAGAAATGAATTATGCAAACATCCATTATTATTTTGATTCATATAAAGATGGAGTCTCAGTGTTGAGTGGGTGATTTATGGATTGACGCATTGAGGCAGATGAAAAAAAGTGACATACATGATACATAATGGCTGAGATGGAGAAATGAGGGAGACAATCATTCGTAAAATAGATAAATACCACCGGACAATGCACAAAATCGCCTATTGACACCCCCGGGCGGGCCGATTAAGATCAACCATGCAAGAGAGGAATGATGACAGGATGATGGGCAAAAATAAAATGCAGCATAATCAGGCTGAAGAATAATGTAATAAATAATAATAACATTTGAGGAACTGCAGGAAATATACAGAGATTATTTACAAATCACACAATGCCGTGTTTGATTAGTCGGAAGAATATTAAATGTGTACATGATAGGTTTCATGTGTTTTCCCGTGGATACGGTATTAATTCAGATTCTAGATTTATCCTTTTTTTTTACCCCATATGCATACTTTTTATGTCAGCAAAGGTATACCACTGTGTATAAATTTTGTTCTTCTATTACAAAAAGCATTGTAATCTATTGTGCTTAAAAGAAATTCCGTTCCCTACACTGTTTATACAGTTCACATAAAGAACGTCCCATTTCATCACACTTGTAAGTACATTTGCCACAATGTTTTTGCGCAGGGCTATTTCCTATATTCCTCTCAACCACTGGACTCACGTGTTCTTTAGACGTGTAGGGGCAGCTTTTGGCAATAAGCGGGAGTGTTTATTTGACGAAGTGAAATCCGGCAGTTCATGCGTCACTCCGCCATAATGAATGTGTGGTCTGTTTATCGCTGCAGCCTTGTGTATTCACATGCTAATCTCTCCTATATGTCCTGGTTTTTGCGCTTAAGTGCGATTCAACATAGCATCCGTTCTCTTTCAGCGCTTTCAAAGCGTGCCACCCAAAGATAAAGACCTTCTACTTCGCAGCGGAAAATGTAGACGACATGTCCCGGTGAGTTAATGAGGCTGCGATAGTCGGGATGTAAACTCCCACAGCCTCACCACCACCCGCACCCCCCCACCTCCACCACCAGCACCCTTTCCTCAGAGGACAGGAGTCTCTCTGAAATGGAGCGGATCCAAACCCGAGACTCACACACAGGCGCACACACACAAACATGCTTGCAGAAAACCTTTTACATGCTGCCTTACCGCTGTGATTCATGCCTGCCCCCTCCCCACAGGTGGCTGAGTCGCCTCAGTATGGCGGTGGCAGGCTACTCTGAGCAGGAGAAAATTTGCCAGGACCAAGGTGAGATTAGTCACAGGCGTATTTGCAAAAGGTTTCTTTGCTGCAGGCGGCTGGTCAGCGGTTATATAAGGAGGCTGCTGCTAGACTTCAGGACGTCACGTCGCTGCTTTCAGACCGCCGGCGGATGATGAACGTACCAATAATTATTTTGCTGCTATCAGAGGGTCACGGCTGTAATTTTCCACCTCAGCTGCATGCCACCTCCAGCACAAGTTCACAAATAATAGAGTAGACAGCAGAGGTGAGGACGGCACAAGCACGCAGAGAAATGTTGTAAACTTTAATGGCTCAGCCGGCTGGTTTTCACTTCGAGAGTGACAAGAAAGCAGACCTGAAACAGAAGATCCGGGGAGGAAACCCAGGATTTCGGTGGTCTCCTGACATCAGCTTGTAATTGGAGCGTTTGATTACAGTTTGGTGATGCTGTCCAAATATTTCGAGCCCTGAATATTAAGGTACTCTGGGAAAAAAAGATCATTTCCAAATGGTGCCAGCTGTGAAAACAAATGAATGTAGAAGTCGGGCCTTTGTTTTAATCCATTGTTGTGGTTTAAATGGTGATTGTCAAAAGGATCACGGTTCCACATATAAACTACAAAAACCTCCAGCATCACCACTCATATTCATTCCACGTGAATGCTGTTGAGTTACAGGGTTATTAACAAACAAACAAACAAAACACCAACCTAAAATTGCTTTAAGTTTGTGTTTATTCCGATGCAATTCTCTGGAAAACCAATTAAAAGATCTGATCTGTGAATCAGCGGCGGAGGCTTTTTAACACCTCACGCTTCCACGTCTGCTTAGCAATGAAATCTCCTCTCTGAATATTTATGCTAATTTTAGGAGATGAAGGCTTGTTTATTATTTCATATACTGGTTTTTGATCTCCGGCAACAGGACAGGAAATAATGTAACCCTGGTGCTTTTCTGAGGAGCTTACATAAAATCCTCGCAGCAGTGGGTGAGTGAGATGAGGTTTGTCACCGGTTTTACAGAGACGGGGCTTCATTCTTCACCATAAAGTTACAAAATTGGACCATTAACACCCCCGACAAGACAAAAAACTGAGACATTCTCGTCTTTCTTTTGAACCGGCACTGTCTCATCACTCCCACGCCACACCAACACGGCAGTGGCACCTTTCAGACTGCAGTTCCACGGAGAAGGATGATCTGCTTGACCTGAGGCTTCGGCTCAAAGCAAGACCGATGATTAATTGCACAAGAACCATTTTTAGATTTTCTGCAAGCTGGAAACTCCCTGCTTCTGTTGACGGATGGGTTCTGCTGCTAGTGTTCAGGTTTCTTTGGTTCCGCTGTGGTGATCTCGTTATATGTGGAAATATAAAGAAATGATATTTGAGCAATTAGCACAGAACAATATTTACACATAAATAAACAGTAATGCCAAGTAATTTTTTTTAGATTGTGAGATATTTCTTTTTTTAATTGTTATATTTCTTATTATTTGTTACCAATAGGGGGCGCCTCTGCATTTCAGCAGTGCTTGAATGTTTTAAATGTTCTTTTCTGCTGTAACAGAGAGATAAATAACAGGCTATTTCTTCATGACAGAATATTGGAGTGAGAGTGATCACGAGGACATGGAGATGCCCTCGATGTCCAAACAGGACAGTCCCCCTCCCCCTTATGACACCTACCCCAGAGCATCGTCGGTGAGGCCCACAGCCTGCTGTCTACATATGGGCATCGTAGCACGCCGCAAAGCCCCACCAACCCTGTGTTTGTGTTTAGGTGAGCCCCTACCTGGAGCCCAAACGCGGTCACCTCTCCTCCTCCGACACATTCCAGTCCCGCTCCTCTCACGAGGAGTTCCACTCAGAGCCCCTCGACGCAGGCAGTGGCAGCAACAACGGCATCTCGCCCGGGCAGAAGATGAGCAGCCACAGGAACTCGTGGCAGGAGCAGATGGAGACCAACATGCGGCTGCAGTACCTCCAGACGTTTCCCGGTGAGGAGACCCTATTGATTGACGACAGTGATCAACTGGCAATGGAGTACAGACGGCAGTCCACCCTGCCACCACCTCGAAGCCTGCTGCAGGATCACTACAGGGCCCTGCCCCTGCCCCTCAGGGCAAGCATCGATTCGGAAGTGGGTGGGAAACCCCGCAGCTTCACACTACCCAGGGACAGTGGGCTCCACGCCATCCTGGCTGCTACCGCCGCTGCGTCTGAACAGAGAGAACCCCAGCATTATCGCTTGGAGCGGCCCGGAGATCCTGGTAAGACCAGCGGAATCCTCATATCCAAAGAAATATTTAGGAGAACAAAATATTGCGTCACAGCAGAACGACACCACGGAGCCTGAAGCAAGACGGGATTCACGACATCTACGCGCGGCTTCGTTTCACATGACGCTTTATTAAAAACACGTGCTTACATATATTTGCATTTTAGTAATACCCAGTTCAGTTCCAGTTGAAATGCTCACATAGCAGGATGTGTGGTGTCAGTGTAAAGGCGATAATCCGACAGGGCCGGGTGGGTGGCCAGGAGAATCACATTTATTAACATTAGCCTTTAATCGCTAAACGCAGGACCTCTCCAGCATATCTTTCTCTTCATCTGCAGTGGTGAGCAAAGTGCACCTCCTCCTTGTCAGCTATTCTGTCAGAGCCAGCAAAGAGGTTGGGCCCTCATGTTGTTTTATTGGACTGGATTGGCAGCAGCCCTTTAAAACCCTCCAGGGCAGATGTCTAAGTAAAATGAAATTTAGTGTCCCATTTAGTGAGTATGGTTGGCAGTCCTCTCTCTCTCTCTCTCACACACACACACACTTCCACTCACTCTCGATCTTTTTTGCCAATTTGAGATGCCACAGTGCCTCTTGGCAGTGCTTGAATGGTGAGGCAAGTAGGAAACCTTTTCAGGCCGTGTTAGTGCGGAATCCAGAGCAGGATAAAGGAACCAGCCCCAGGCTGCTCAGCTTGTCCTCGTTAATCCATTTCTCTCTTATCCAGTTCACTCACTCCAGAGAGAAGGGAAAAAGCACGAACAGGCATCAAATATGGTGATGGTGTATTTCACACACATTCAGGATTCACCAAAAACACAAGTTCGTCACTTAATTGTAGTGCTCAGGTTTCGCCAACAGGGGGCAGTGTGTATTAAGAGGATACAGCAAGATCTGAAGATGCGCTTTAACTTAATGTTTAATGCTCTTCGATTCGAATTAACACTGAATAGTTCATTTAAAAATAAAAAATGATGTTTGCCAATAAACAAACAATAAAATCTGCAATTCATTAGCAGTTGCACATACGTATTCAAGATGTCAATGACATTATTTCTCTTCTGAAATATCAGAAAAACTCACTTATACCATCCAATAGGTGCTAGACAGGACTGCAGGATGCAGGCAGACTCTCTGGGAGATTTGTACCGGGCTCTGGAACAGACTAGCCTGGCTTCCTCAGCTGACCATAGGTCAACCAGCCGCCTTGAATACAAGCGCTCATTTGTGCGCCGAGTCAACGACCCTCTGCTCAATGACAAACTCCACCGGCTCCGGATCCTCAATAGTTCCCTCAAGGTGTGGTACTGTGCTTTGATGACATTTGACCCATGGGATTTTGGTGGAGTGTTAACGTACCTGTTTTTATTTTTTGGGTCCCTACAGAATGTTCCTCTTCAGGACACAAACAGATCTATGGGCTTTTTAGGGTGAAGTTGAGCGAACGGATTGAAGCTATTCCCTCTGCCTGTGCCTCACAGAGCCAACATCTTCCCGCTGGAGATAACTGGCACCTGAAGTCTTTATTTTTCCTCCCTGCTCAGCACTCTGTTCTCCTACTCCTCCTCCTTCCACCCAGCTCAGAAGCACAAAGACTCGGTATCGTTAGAATCCGGGGAGACTTTCCGAAGAAGACAAAATAGACGACTGGTTTGATGAATAAATGAATTTATGCACTTTGTGATGACTTGATTAAGAGCTTTGAACCGGATGCATGTCTGGCCCCCCTCCTTCGCTTCTGTTGGCTTCATTTCTGCAGGAGTCGTGTTCGGTCGCTATGTTTGATTCGCTGGAGGAATTAAGCACTATTTTGGATGTACAAGACATTTTGTCGTGCATGTGTGTGTGCGTGTGTGTGCGATTAAGGTTTGTGCTATGGCTGTACAGGGTGTTCAACGTATATTTAATATTGCATCATCACAACAGACGTCACCACATGATGTAACGGGGTACTACTGCAAAGTGTAACTCAAGTGCTGTGCCTCAGTGATTGTGAATGTATGTTGTGCTTTTCCAGGACGGACGGAGAAAGTTCCGAAAGCAACCGTCTCCTCAAAAACAGCGCTTGATGGCAATAATGAGCTAGTATTGTAAATTACAAAGGAATCATCCGGATATTTTTGTATGCATGCTGTCTATATAGTTGTTTGTAAAACATCTTTTGTATTTCGAGGTACTTTTGAACACTAAACACCCCCCCCACACACACACACCACCACCACCATGTTGTGTTTTTAACACGTGTTTTACAGTATAGCCCAGAGTATTTTTTTTTAAGTGTTCACCACGTGAAAGATGAAAATCTGTATTTATTAAGTGTTTAATGTACAAGCATGCTTTGTGAAATACATTGCAATGGCATTGGACAGTGACTGACGTTGCACACGTGTGCCATATTGTAGCTATATTACTTTTTTTATGAAATAAATGACAGTGGCACACGTAAAAACGGTTGCTGATTGTTACTTTTGCCTCTGTCATAATTCCATTTCTATACGTGACGAAGGCTTCAGAGGGTGGCGATCTGCCAATGTGGCGTAGCTCAGCTCCTCTTCATGGTAATTATGAGTGACAAGAAAGAGGATCTTTACAGGACACGAGGGAAAACTAAAACATTGCCATTGCTGATTTAATATGCATGGACACAATTTGGTTTTAGTAATATTTTGGCCTGGTACAAGATCTATTTAGATTAATATTTTCCTGAGCCTAAAGATGCAAAACAGAGTCTGATGGTATGAAAATCACAGTAGTTCAGTGTCAATCAAAAAAGGGGGCATTTAAATTCCATATATACCCTCAAATATAGATTTAGGATTAATATTCATCAGTATCTTGTTCTGAACTCTTTTACTTTCCCTTGGCTGCACCTATTCCTGCACCCAACACAGCATTCCCGACGCATACGTTGTCCTACTTGTTCATTAACCCTCAGATTCCGCTTACTTACGTGCCAAAGATTCCACAGCTGAGCTCACTAAGCATTCGCCTGCCTGGTTGTATTTTCGTAAATAAGACAGCAAATGTGATTAGAGAGCAGGATGAGACAGGAAAGCCTGTGTGTCATCAGTCTTCACAGCAGCGAGCGGCCACTCTGAACCACCACCCTGTTGTTGGCCTGACTAATTGTTGACTCACAAACAAGTTTTGATCCATTCTCAGCAGGTCCAAAACAAACAAGAGTGATTCTCCCTGCAACCACGTGACCATTGACACATTTAGATCAATATTTGAATTATCATATTTGCAGCTCCCAGAAATGCAGCCTGGATCATTTTATGTGAGTAGATATACAAAAAACTATTAGCATATCTTTTTACCCTCGTGAATTAGGTTAAAGGAGGGTCTGAATGGATTAGGCTGGATTGTAGGGTGACAGAATCATATTCTAATATTCTAATATTGCAGAGTTTTAGGAAGGATGTTGATTCTAATAGAAAATGTGCGCATGAGTGTGCCGATAGGGTGCCTTTTTTTGGTTTGACATAAAGAAACAGGACGACAGCATCACCGGATCACTCATGATTACTTTAATCTCGCACGTCAGACTTCCTGTTAGTGTGTCACTTGTGTGTTCTAAAATAAAGAAGATGCAGCATCTGAGGTGTTATACAGGGCTTTAATTATAGCAACATGTTTCTGTCGTTTCTCAGTCTGTGACAGTGTTGAATAGGTCAGAAGCAGGTGATTAAATGACCTTTAACCTCAGGGAAACACATTTGTCCGTTTAAGCAAAGTAAGGTGTGGTTGTCTCATTAAAATGACATTACAGCCTTTCAGGCACCTCTCACAAAGAATCTACATTTATGATCTCTCAAAGCTCAAATGTAAACCAAACTCGGCAAGGCAGAAAAAAAAGAAAAAAAAAAAGAACAGACATACAATTTCTGAAAAATCAAAAAATGTGCACACTTTTTCTCCTCAGTGTGCATGAATGGAACTGGATTTTTATACATTCAACGTATTTCTTTATAAAGATGTAAAGACACTGTATGAAATCCACTTCTGATATGATATTCAATATCCCAAATGACAAGATTTAGTGAGTCAGAAACACCCTTGAAAATAGATTTACCAACAGGAAAATAGCTATTGATAACCACGTGAGAGCATCCATGTCAGACAGAAGGATTGCTGCAAAATAGTTTAGAGAATATTGTAAAATAAGGGATTTTAAGACTGACGGACTGTTTTTGATAACTTTGTTAAGGGGATCTTGTGTCTCATTAAAAGTTTCAGTAAATTAACTCTTATTAATTGAGTACCGAGTCCGTACAGCACAGGGTTGCTAATTGAAGGAAGGATGACAAAGTATAAGGACATAAAGATGCGTGCTTCAGCCACCATGTGAGTCATGCTGAACCTGGTTTGGCTGATTTCAAAGATGCTGCCAATGGTGTAGTTCAGCAAAGAGAACAAATGCGGTACGCAGGTTTTGAGAGCGCGGCGCTGAGACTCCCGGGTTAGATTCCTGCACACTTGGGAAATCTGCACATAGGAGAAAATGATCATCAGGAGTTGAGGCAGAATCAAAACCAGGATAAGCAAAAGGCCTACGATGTTTATGTGAGCTGGAATGGAACAGGAGTTTTTCACCACCTCCATGTTCACACAGTATAATTTTGGGATGAATCTCCTGCAGAAGGTCAGCTGCAAGGTCAGCGAGTAATAACACAGGAAGGCGACGTTCGGGTAGACCACCGACAGAGTGACGAGCTTGCGCATTGTTGAGTGAGACATGATGGTGTGGTAGTGCAGCGGGCGACAGATGGCCAGGTAGCGGTCATAGGCCATCAGCGCTAAAACACAGAACTCTAGACTCGCATAGGTGTGGAGGAAATAGACCTGAGTCAGACAACACTTGACGGGCATCTCATACGTCGTGGACAGGAGCAGGGCCATGACTGCGGGCAGCAGCGCAGTGCTGCCGTACACTTGGTTGAGACACAGCAGGAAGGTGAACACGTTCATAGGCTGGTGCAGCTCTTTGGTTTGGTGAATCAGCATGAGTATCACCAAGTTCAGCGTGAGGATGAGGAGGTAAAGGAGGAGGAACACGGTAAAGATGCCGCTCTTGTAGTTTTTCATGACGGCGTAGGCCGTCATTGTGAACGTCAGCACCGTGGTGTTGTCCATGTCCCAGTTCACTTCTGGAAAGAGAGAGATGAGGGCTTTGTAACGCCATTTTAAACGCACACAGGCTTAAACTGATGTCAAGCAACGCTCCGGGTCGGAAATTTCACACATTTAATGGTACACAAAACAAATATTTCCCAAACATGATTTCACTGAAGTGTTTGAGGCTGAAAGTAAGCGACAGTTACATTGGAACCATGCAGTGACGGTGACACAGGACACAGTCCACCTTTACCTGGGTGAGCGTCCTCCTCTCCAGGCAGCAGAGGCTGGCAGCGACCTTTTTACCATTCTAACAGTACACCAGGGGCGCAGTAACCATGGTAACCAAAGTGTCTTCTTTTTTCCTGACAAAACAAACATCCTGGCGCTGTTTTTGTTTTTTTTATTGCAGGTTGGACACGGAGGACAAATGAATAAAAACTTTCTATCAATTACCTCGATGTAAATATTAGAATTTGCATGCATGTTTGTTTGGGGGGGTTTTACGCTCCAAATACTTTGCAGTGATGACTTTCATGATTGTGACCTTTTTGTTTTATGTATTAAATGACCTCATACTTTCCATCCTCTTGTTTCCTGGACAGACGGTGTTTTGTTGGCCATTGAAACAAACATTTTTCTAACTATTGCTGAAACCTCCTGCAGCAGAAGGAATAAATAAAGTCCCCACCTCAACCCCATCCAGAAATTGGTCTTAATTGGTCTTAATTTGGTCTTAATAGGAAATTTAACTGATCTGTTGCGATGCTTTGGCTTGTAAAGGGATGCCTTGTTTTGTTTTTAGAAACTATACTGACACCATTGCAGAGAACGACGTGCTGCTGAAATTACTGCAGAGGTTTGTGGTATTTATACTATTTAGGGATTCTCTGTATTTGTACTTAGAGCCCTGATTTGCATATTTAATTAAAGATACTTCCCACAATGGGGGAAAGCGATGTTGTCATTTAAATAAAAACCTTTTTATGCATCCAAAACACAATTTCATTTCATTCTTTTAATAATAGCAGGTATTGTGGCTGACATTTTTCAAACTGAAATCAATGATGGAAAACATTTTTCTTCTATAAATCAGGTTTTTATAGAGTATGATGAATCAAAAATGATCAAGGTCATGTGTATTTGTTATTCCTGTTTGCTTTTTGCTCAGGAATCTGATTCTCTATAGCAAGAAAAGAAAAAGAACTGGCGCATCTTTGAGGAGAATATAGGTTTGTTTGATTACATGTTCAATCATTTAGTCATTTTACTAAGGCCTTTAATATGAACAATTTCCATGAGTAGTTAAATAAGAATGTAAAAAGGTGGCATATTTGAATCTAAGTTTCAGCTTTAATGATGCAACCACCACTGGACAAACACACTTGTTTGTTATTGTTGGGTCATTAGTCCACCATAGATTCACGTCCTCTAGAAAGCAATTAGATCCCTCCAACGAGACCTCTTTGGACAGCACCTGGAGAATAAACCAGTAAATAAGCGATAATGACTTCCCTTCAGACGGCCCTGATGCAACTCTGATGAAACTGTGTCTGGTTGACAGGTCATCACACACCACCGGCGAGCAAGTAAGACGTCAGCGTCTCACCAGGACAACATCAGCTTCATCAACAGTGGAAATGTGCAGATAAACATCACAACTGGAATTTAAAAAACAAAGGGTTGATGCATCAAGAAGAGTGCAGCGGATGCGAGTGTTTTAAATGTTTCAGAATGGAGAAATAGTTCATCTGTCTTACACAAGCATTATTTAAAAAAAATCTGAACAGTTGTTTAAAAAGTATCATTTAATGATAGATTTAGATAGGGATTTCCAATGGTTTTTTTTGTTTTGTTGGGTTTTTTTTGCTGCGAGAGCAAGAGGTAAAGTCAGATTAAAATCAAATGTAGTTCTATTAGATTAGTCAAATTTGTTTTATAACATTAAAAAGGAGGAGTTTAGACTTTAGTAATTTAGTGCTGCAGGCTGACTGTCAAAGCAAAAGCTGTGTTTTTAATGCTGCTCGCCTGCTAATGCACGTAGTCCAGATATAATCAGACTGACTAGAACATGTGACCTCTTCATGCACAAAGGCCTGAGTCTTGATGAGTTTAATGTGGTGCAGCACATTTCATATTAACCAAGTCTTTATTTAGGTAGGAAACATAAATTGCCACTGGATTGAGGCCCAACTGGGAATTCTGTCCTTCCAGGCAGATAACACTGTCCCCTGGAATTCAGTTTTCCTTGGAGGAAAGATTTTCTTCTTGGTTCAAAACCCAGCTGAAAACCCAGGGACTGGACTTCGGTACCCCCGCACTATAACATACTGGACTTCTCGCACTGATATTGATGCAAGAAGAGAAGACTTTTACAGATACAGATCCTTCTAATAAAGCTCAATGATGTGGTCAAACAAGATGGACAACTGAGCTATGGAGGACATGTTGGCTCTGTTACCTGAGATGTACAGGACAAGTCTTCAAAACACAAGACTGGGTCACCTGTGCGTGTGCATGTACGCTTAGACCTCTCTGACCACCATCTAAGCAAAATAGGAAACTTATGAGACAATATGTATGCGGCATTTTGATGATGCTCCAGAGAGAATAAAAACAGCGGTAATTTCTGATTAAACGCCTTATCTGATGAATAACAGCCTTTGTTCTCGTGTCCACGCTCTCGTCGAGGTATAAGTAAGTGCATGAGGTTTAAATCAGCTGGAAAACAAGACTTTCTTGATAACATATGTCTTGTCTCATGACGACGTGGCCACGAGTTTAGCTCAGCAGTAATGATGTAACGTGATTAAGGTCCCTGAGTATGTAAAAGAGCCCTCTAATTGAATAATATAAAACCTAGTGACCAGTTAGAGGGACATCTCCTTTCTCAACCCCAAACTGCCCAACCTCGCATCTTCTAGTTGGAGCAAGAGTTTCGGACTCAACATGGCCTCTTACCGAGCTGTCGTTTTGGCCCTCTTGGTTGTCTTAGTGCTTAATGGTAAGCCTTACTATTGTTTTTAATTTCCTACAATGGCCTTTTTTTCCCCACGGGATTCTTGATATATTCAGAAATCTTACAACTAAATTAACGGAGCTAAAATCCCCCCATCCCTACAGCTGTGGAGAACGAGGCAGCTTCGTTTCCTTGGACTTGTCCCAGCCTGAGCGGAGTGTGTAGAAAGGTTTGCCTCCCCACTGAAATGTTCTTTGGACCTCTGGGCTGTGGAAAAGGATTCCAGTAAGTCCGGATGTTGTGACATGTGAACTGATTGTGTGTATAACATGCAATAGTGGTCATGTTCTCGTGTGTTCCAGGTGCTGCGTGTCTCATTTTCTATGAGAGTTAAACCCCAGCAGACTGGAGCGTAAATCTCTTTCATCCAAGGCAGAAGACTTACATATTTGGCTTTTCAGTCAGATGTGACACAGTGGACTTATAGTAACTTAAATATCATAAAGGTTTCAGAGATAGGAAGTGGTAAAATGAAAAAAAAGAGGCATTTAACTTGCTTGTTTTTTATGTCCCTCCTATGTGTAACTAACGTCCTGAACTACAGACAGCAGTTGATCGACGTCTTCATGCATGGTGTTTGTAAAGCCTCAACATGTCACTGGGCAGAGAGACTGTAAAGGAACTTTACCATAAGCAAGTGAACATTCCATCTAGCTGCATTACAGCTCAATAAAAATGAACTCTAGTCAAAAGGACATTTGTGTCTTTAGCTCTGATTTGCCATTTGTTTATGATTCAGGTATCCCTGTGTGAAGATGTAAATTTGGGCTTTTAAAATTCTGAAATCCACTTACTTTGCCCTCTGTAGGACATCTGTGTATCCAAATTAAAAATAAAGTAACACGGTCTCTTTTTGTTATGTACTTCAGCGTTTGAATCTTTTTAATGATCAAAATGTGTTGATCTTAAAACCCTTTAAGATGATTTTAATCGAATTTCATATTCTTGAATATTGACACACAAAGGACACAGATAAAATGCTTTAAAATGACTTTCCAGACACTAAATTGCATATGGAATCTCAAGAAAGGACAAAGGCCAAGTCTGAATTGCACATGCAAATATGTATCCATTTCTTTCTTTCTTTGCAACTACTGTAACAAAAGGCCATACAATCATGTGTCCACACTGCATAGAAACATGACTGGCTGCAACGGTAATTTTTAAATGTAATGGAACTGTGTCTGACTCGTTCAATAATGTAGCGTCATTTGTCCCAAAGTGGGGGAAATTGCAAATTGGCAGCAGGGACAATGAAAGTGGCTGCTACTGTAGGCGTCCTCTAATGCCTTAAATCGCTTTTTATGCTGAATGAAACAATGGCGCCGTCTATACGGCATGTGCATCCATTAACATTCGTTACCGCGTTAGTTTTCAAGGACTTCTAATTCGCCCAAGCCAGAAGCTGCATGCTGCCATGTGTCATCCCTGCCGTTGGTGGCGCTGTGGGCCCAGACGCTGGTGAGTTGTCCCCGATTACAAGTAGAGATCAAGGAGCAATAACAAACAAGTGTAATAGTCAACAGCACTTTAAATACAAGAAAAGTGCTTCGGCGTATTATTCGGCAAATATTGTGTTTTTATACAATCGTAAACGTATTTAGTCACAAACCTGGACTACAAAACACTGGTAATATTTCGTGGAGACGGTCGAGCTGCCTGTGTAAGGCTTATACCCGTAGTCGTTAGCCATCCAGTGTAAGCTAACGGTTATTACCATCGTCTTTGTTGTTTTCAGGGGGATAAAACTGTTTTTAGCAACCTGGAGAGATGTGATTACAACAAAGTCGTGTGTTAAGGTTACTTAAGAGATTCGAGTGAAACGTCTGGAGAAACATTGTTCTGTGCGCCAATTTTCAGAGGATTCTAAGGTAAGTCGCGCACTGACGGGGAAATGGACACATTCATAGATATATTCGATAATTTAGAAAGAAAAATAGAGCGTGACTTTAATCTAAGGCACTTAAAATATAGAATATTAAATTATTGGTTTCACTGTTACTATAAAACGAGATTTGGGACAGGAACACCACAACAATACAGATCAAATGACAAAATATGCTGTGTTATATTTTGTTTTAAATGTGGCAAAAGTCTATGTGTTATGTATTATTTACTTGTGTTCTACCAACTTTTTGTTTGGTGTTTAATTCCTGAGCACACCACTTTATGACACTTGAGTAATATAGTTAGTGGCTCCATAAACCTGATTATGTCCATAAAAATAGGTTTATCCTGTAGACAAAGAATTGTTTACTAAATCCACAGCAAGAATCCAGAAAATTCCAGGATTAACAGTAGAAATTCCCCGTTAGTAGCCATTAATTACAGATACTTTAAAGTTGTAAAATCACGCTAATTACCCATGAAACCATTTTAACCTGCTGAATTCTGCAGAATTAGTGAATGTAATTGTAGAGCTCGAATTATTCAGAAGTTAATTGATAGAGTTTCTAAAATATGTAAAAAACCTTTTTTCTGGTAAAGACATGCAAGTGGTTTACAGAGTACTTTTATTCTGATGATAACATTCATTTAAATGCATGGTGGCAAAATGGGTATGAATTCCATAGTTTGCATATCTAGATGCATATTTGTGGGGCTTTGCTTTGTAGTCTCTTCGTATTCTTATGCTAATTACTGATCTGTGATCAGAATGCAAGATCACCTTCAAGTCACAAGGTGAGGACTCACTGCCCGTTATAGCAAAAAAAAAAAACCTTTTCCTTTTGCACAGGTTAATGTGACTTTAATCACTCCAGGATGATTTTCCATGGAGATTCCTGGGTGGGTGCTCAGTGCTGCATCCTTTCAGTGCTTCTTTGCATTGTAATATGTCCTTCACCTACACACGCATACATCTTTGCTGTAAGTAATTTCTAATTTTCAGATTCAAAAAGCATTTAAAAATTTTTTTGGAATGTTCTTATAAATATTACGATGCAAATCCTGTGGGGGAAAATCATATTTCTTTTATCTACTTTGTTCTGGATGCAGTACACCAATATGACCTCCATGTTATTTGAGGACCTGCCTGCCTTGTTTGGTGCTGAACTTCCAAAGGATGGACTAATGGTAAGAGCTTAATTTATTTATTCACTCTATGTATTAGGAGCATTATACCCTCAACATAAAGAACCAATTTATAATGTTTCTTTTTATGTGAAAGGGAGTGTTGGTGGTCTCCCGTCCACTGAATGGCTGCACCCAATAGACCCTCCTCCTCCACTGTCGCCGATGTTGACCTCAACATCACCAAATCCATTGCTCTGATCAGACGCTATGATTGCAATTTTGATTTAAAGGTGAGTGATTCTGGCTTCTTGCTGCTCAGTTATAAAAGCGCTGCAGAACATCAGTGGTCAAATTGTTTTTTTTAGGTTTTGCATGCACAGCAAGCGGGATACAGCGCTGCAATCATTCACAACATGTATTCAGACATTCTGCTCCACATGGACTACAGCAATGGTACATTTCCTTCACTCGTGTACACATTATCAAGATTTACACATTAAACACATCAGTTCAGTCATGTTGTGTTTTTCTTTACTCTTCAGAAACTATTGCAAAGGAAATTTTGATCCCATCTGTATTCACCAGTTACTATGCTGCTCAGAGTATTAAAAATGCAATAATACCTGAACAAGGGTAAGTAGACAACTGTTTGTTCAATATGATGGTTTTAGGCTTATGATATAAAGTGATGGTATTCTCTCCTTTCTTGGCCCGCAGAGCTTATGTGATCCTTAAACCGGAATTTTCTTTTCCCCTCTCGTACTACCTTATTCCATTCACGGGAGTGGTTGGAATGATCATTCTTGTGATGTGTTCGTCATGGTAAGTGGAAATTTACATAGTCTCACCTGGAGTTACTAGCCTACATGTCATTGTTCAATCACCAGCAAGAAGTGCATTTCCACGTACATCCTTCCGTCTACAAAGCAGTTTGCAACAATCGGATTAGGTGGCGATTTTACTTTGTTGTTTTTTGGGCGACACTGGCTGACCTTTGCTGTCGAACCACAACAACCCATGATTGAGTTAGCCAGCGAGGTCGCAGCCGCGCAGAGACTTGGTGCACGCTCAGATCCCATAGGCTGGTTTGACGTCCACATGCATTTAATGTAATTGAACTAATGCAGGAATTTGGTTTTGTTGCATCCCTGTCAACGCACCTAATGGGGTTACAGTTTGAAATGGAAATGCTAAACACTCTATATATTGTTTCACTCAGCTTTATACACTATTTGGAAATCAGGCATCGAGCCTTCAATGTGCCTCTTTGTCCTGGAAATTCAGGAGCTAATTATAAGTCAGGAAAGCCAAAAGAGGATAAATTCTCTGTTGTACACCAGTACTTGTTGCCCTGCTAAAAAAAGTTTCCTTGGGTACGACGTAGCGAGCATAAAAATGGTCTGCTTGGTCCTGTAGACAATACGATGTGTACAGTACAGGAAGAGGATAAGGAAAAATCGCCTGTCAAAAGAACAACTGAAGCGAATTCCAATCCACAAGTTCCGTAAAGGTAAAGAAATCACAATGGTTTATTTTCATAAAGAAGCAGAGGATATAATTATAACAGGAAGTGATGCAAAAGATGCTTGTCAATTAATAGCAGCGTTGACAACATCAATTTTGTTTTAATTTGAAATGACTGAAGGCTTTTTCTGTTCTCCCTCCCAGGGGACGACTATGACGTTGTGTGCAATCTGTCTAGATGACTATGAAGAAGGGGACAAGCTCCGAGTTTTACCTTGTTCACATGGTAAATATATTATAGTAGACACTGGTAGCGGTGCTTTGAGGATGCTAAAAAGTGGGCCGTGATGACTTTATTAAATGTTTTATTCCAGCGTACCACTGCAAATGCGTCGACCCGTGGCTCACGAAGACCAAAAAGACGTGTCCTGTGTGTAAAACAGCGCGTCACTCAGAAAAACCCAGAGCCACTCGACTCTGAATCTGAGGAGGAGAGCGGAGCACGTGGTGAGGACGAGGGGGCCGAGGGGGAAGCACCAGTCGGAGCGCAACGCCCCTCCTCCGGCCCTCCAGTCCCGACTCCCCATCGGGACCCCTGGGCCCTACTCCTCCATCACCACTACTACCGCCCAGTGCCTGGTCTCCCCAGTCCACTGCGACTCACCCACCCTGGGCTATGGAGACTACGAAGACTACCACTCCCACAGGAGGACACGGACTCAGAGAGCGACGACCCAGATGAGAGACACCACTCTGATGACGACACTGCACACGGCTCATCCACAGGGTAGAGCGAGATCTGACGATCGTGACAACATAGTTTAGTTTCACCTGAACCCAGACATACTGCCATCGCACCCTACTGTTAGAAGACTTTCTGATTGGTGTTAACTAGACGTGTAACAGAAAAGGTTACTAAAATCTTGCAACAGTTGTTTTGATCCTTTTAACTGGAATCCAACACTGAACCTTGATCCACTTCTCTCTCTCTACAAACACACACACACACACACACACGACCTTGTACTTCTATCTTTGTGGGGACTTTCATAGATGCATTCTCTAGCTCATCACAATGAAGCCTCCATTCCTCATTGCTGGACCCTGACCGGGACCGACACCCAATTTTATCCTCTACCTTAAAACCACGTCTTAACCCTCAACCAGTCCTTTGAGGTTATAAGGACCTGTCAAATGTCGCCACTTCTCAAAATGTCCTCACATTGCTAGTAGAATGTGGCTTTTGGTACCCAATATGTAGCAAGTACAAGAACTCTCTCACACACACACCACACACGTCCTGCACTCCTGTTTGTAATTTTCTGAATTAATGTTCTTTAGAAATAATTCACATGTAGTTCTGTAACGACAAGAGTGGGACGTTAAAGCAGATGGATTCAGTGGTCACTCTTGAAATGCACATTAGAGCAGTCTGAGGTTTAAAAAAGAATAACTGATGAATCGGACTCGTTTGGGCTTTGGTTCCCAGCCTTGTATCATTTCCAGTGGTGGAAGAGAAAAGTCTAATCAGATTTCATGTTATTCCTTTAACTTTAAGATGACTTTGTTCACTGTATTTTAATCTTATGTAAAGCATTTTCTCTAATTTGCTGCTTTTATCATTGTTTTCACTCCTATTTAAGAACAGATATTAAATATTTTAGATTTATAGAGTAAACAGACTTGGGTTTTATTGCCGCAGTTATGGGTCAGTTGGTTATAACGCGATGATTAATAGGATTTTTCTTTTTGCACATGTTGGGGTGGTTCAATTGGACCATGGAAGGAAAGCATTGCCTTATGTTGATCTATATGTCTGTAAATGTGTGGAATGTTAAGGGAAAGGACCTGTCATCATGTCACATTGGGATTAATACTGCTGGTCAGAAAGTTTGATCATCTTTCCCTCTGAAGAAGACTTTGTTGTTTTTAATAGGAAGGACCGTGTTTTTACTGTATTCTTATTTCTTTTTTGCATAAGGATGCTGGTGGTTTCATGCAGAATTGATTTGACCCAGTTTGATCAGCTCTGCCTTGAAATGTCCAGCAATGAGCTTGGAACAAAGAACATCTGGATGTATTCTAGATTCAGAAGGATTGGTTGTTCTTTATGATGATTCTGTTTCAGATTACGCAACATTGATCCTACTGTGCTCTCAATAAAAACAAATGCTCCAGATTTTTTTAAAGTCTCTTTGGTTTATTAGAATCATCCCACAAAAAAGTCATTTTAAATCAGGTAAAAAGGGGAGACTTTTAAATCAATCTCTTTTATCTCCAGATTTGGCTGATGCGTGATTTCAAAATGCAACTGTTGTTGCAGATATTGATTCTTAAGACAAAATTACTGTAACAAACTGACAGGTTTGAAAATATTTATATCGTAAAATCATCTGTAGAAATCGGTTTTAATGGGTGCTCCATCCATCCATCCCTCATCCATCCATCCACATCCATCCATCCATCCATCTTCTGTTGTTATATCCCTTCAAGATCTGGCCATTAGTCTCCTGCTAATAATGAAAGACTAAGCTTCATTAAGAAAATGCATTAATTGTTAATCATGCCTGACCAACTCTGGGTAGCTAATTATGCTCAGAGAGGAGACTCCCTGCAGAAATAAGGTGTCTGATCTACAAATTAGAGAAATGCTGAGATAGTGAATGTTATATCAACCCTGAGGTTTACACACAGTTTATACACACAGTTGTGACAAATATTCACCTGACTGTGAGATGCTGCACTAATTTGTGTCAACTGTTAGTTATGCTCTTAGCTTTTAGTCCATCTTATTTATTAAGTGAGGTGTTGTATCAATGGCTAAAGAATAAACTGATATTACTGTGGTTTTTTTCCCAGACCGGCTTCTTTGTAATGGTGATTCATTAACATTTCCAGTTATAGACGATAATCCTTTCTGATAGTCCCCTTTAACAAGCTCGGCGTCTTTAGAATTTCTCTATTTAATGTTCCCTTAATCAAATCTCCTGCTGCTCAGAAGAAAAGACAATTCAGATCTGAGCCTGTTAGACCTGCAACTACAGTCATAATGTAAATATGGTGGCTGGCGCTCGGGGTGTGACGTGACACCATAAGTATAAAAGTATGAAACCCCTGAAGGCTTATTCTGGTTCTGGATTCTCTGATGTGCCTCCAGCAGTTGAACCTTCTCTGCACATTGATACAATTTGAAATAAAAGATGCCTGGATCCATGTGGCCAACATCTCATTATATTTTTTTGCTGACCTTCATGTTGACTTTGTTTGTGCTGCTCCACTCAAGAGAAGCTGAAAATGAGAGAGGTAAAGTAAATG